>NC_037650.1:658500-987750 GCF_003254395.2 Apis mellifera
GTAAAAATATTTTTATTATAATTTCTTTTATTTATACGTTTAATATATATACAGCGATATATTTTATTATGTTATTGATTCTATTTAATTATAAAATCAATATATTAAGCATTAAATAAATTCATAATATTAATAATGTTGTAAAAAACCGTATTTATTTTATCATAATTATACCGTAATTATATTATATTTATTATTGTATACATACTATATAACAACCTATTAAAAAAATAGCTTTATATCGAATAGGAAATTCGTTTTTAATTTGCTGTATGATGTAAGTCGTCATGAAAGCCATGTTGTAACATGATTTAGATATATGACAATTCAATTTTCTTTTTGTAATTGGATTATTTAAAAAATAAATATATAAGAAAAATTGCAACATTAAATAATGTAGTATAATAATGAAATAAGATGTCAGATCGAAATCATTGTAATAAATAAAATTACATGAAATATTTCAACAAATTTCTATTAAAAATAAAATTTGAAACAATATACAAATTTCATTAGAACAAGTGATGCCTCTTTATTTTAAAAAATTTATTTATAATCATAAGCTTTTCATTTAACAATAAAATTATTTCATATGAGAGGCAAATAAACAATTAACTATTAATTGTTTAAATTACAGAAAAGACTTAAAAATAAATACGTTAATAAAATTCCTTTGTTTCAGATCAAATAATGTACAAGAATATGTCAATTCGTTTAAAGATGAAAAAAACGAATTAATGGCTATATGGCCCGATATTGTTCGTGAATTGTCGGAAGAAGAATATAATGAAGAATTACCAGATGTTAAAAAATGGATAAAAAAAGTATCTATTTTTTTCTTTTTTAATTATATATACTATAAAATAATATAATTTCGAATCGTGTATTATAATTTCTCGTGCATAAAACAAATTATAAGAAGCAAATTTTACTAAAAACTTAAATCTTATCGAATATAAACACATCCTTTCTAAGTAATTTATAAATAAATTATTGCTTCTTTGAACGTTATCACAAAAAATGATATATTACATAATATAATATAATAATGATATATTACATGATATATTCATATTTATATTTGCATTAATAAATTATGCTAATTATGATATTTTATAAATATGCAACGATTTTTTTTTTATAACGCTTCTTATTTTTAATCTCTTAATTTCATTTCTATTTAACATTACATTTATAATTTCTCAAATATTGATTCAGTATTAATTCAAAATAATCAATGTATAAATACAAATATATAAAAAAAAATTGCATTATTTAGAAACATTAGAAAACATTAAAAGAAATCCATTTTCTATTGATAAAGAAATTAAAGGAAACTTATCATTATCAATAGATATTAAACAAAGTAAAACCAGTTTGTAATAATTGATGTATACAATCAAAAGTTTAGAAAAGAATTTTATATTTCTAAAAATAAATGAAAATGAATATATGAAGATACTTACATACTAATCCATATACTACTGCTCAATTGTTGATAATCAATTTATCTAAAGCAATGGATTTAATGTTGGCTATGATTGAATATTTCATGAATTCACATTTCTATCCTTCATGAATATTTATCCATGAATACAATGGTTACAAAAATGAACAAATTTATATATAATATAGAGCTAAAATAACTCGAATTTCAAAAACAATCTAACAATCTCATTTTAAATTTTCAAATTTATAACAGCAATTAATATAAATAAACAGGTTTACATTATTCTTTCACATTATTCTAAATTCATAATAATTATTCGGAAAACTAATTCCAAGACAAAATAATAATGATCAATTAACTAAATGTCTTGCGATTGATCATGAAAGAAAGCTTCGTAAAAGCTCATCCATAGAATCGAATTGATTACCTTTCATTCTCTCCTAGATATACTTTCATCAAAAATAATTATGAGAAGGAAAAACCAATATCCGTGATAATTTCGCAAGAAAATCAGAATTTATTCTATTCAAATTCTATCAATCATTTTGCAAGAAAATCATATATATATATGTATATATATATCAACTCCCATTACTTTTAATATTATTAATATTGTTAATAAATAAATAAACTTATTATTTTAAAGTTTTTTCGAAAAATATGAGATATACAGACAAGGCAGAATTGATATATGTATGATAAATATTTTAACTTTTGCTTTCTAAAATAATTGAATCGATTGTACAATATTTGAACATATATATCTATATACATATATATATACCATATCTATATACCTAATATATATATATATATATATATATATATATGTATCATAAGTCAATAAATTTTCTTTTTTCTACATTCATATTTAGAAACTATATTCACTATATTTAAATATCGAAACAATATTTCTTAACTTTTAGGTATTGGAATATACTGTTCCGAAAGGAGGAAAACGAAGATCAGTACCAACTGTAATCGCATATAAATTGCTGGCATCTCAAGATCAATTAACGGAAGAAAATATTCGTTTAGCTCGTATTTTAGCTTGGAGTATAGAAATAGTAATTTTTTATTTTATTCTTTTTCTTAATTTATATTATTTTAGAATTTATTATTTTCCAGTTGACAAATATATATATTGCTGTATAAATAAAACAAAAATTGATATCATATAATTCTTTAATACTTTAAATTTATATTATTTCTTTCTTTAAAAAGTTTTCTTTCTTTTAAAAGCTTTACAAAGTTTATAGATGATTGTTATTACAGATGCAAACGTGTCATATAATCATAGATGATATTTTAGATAATGCAAACATGCGACGAAATCAACCAACTTGGCATGTAAAAGTTGGATTAGGTGCAATTAATGACAGTTTAATTTTGGAAACATGTACATATAAGCTTATTAAGAAATATTTTAAGTCGAAAAATTGTTATACAGACATCGTGGATATATTTTTGAAGGTGAATATAAAATTTTTTTATTTATATAAAAAGTGCTCGAAGAAATAATTATTATATTCATATATTCATTATTAATTATTTATAATAAATTAATTCATTATTAATAAATCCAAAATTATTATATTTTATTGCACAATCTTAATTTTAAAGAAAATAATAATGATAATAAAACTTCTATAAAAATTGGAAATTTAAAGAAAAAATTTTAACATATAGAAATAATTTTATATACAAAGCTGAAAAGTGTATAGTATATAGTCTATGATTTCAAATTAAAAAAAAAGAACATTGTATATTATTAAAATGTAATTATTTTCTTTATAAATGTATAAACAACAGTTTTGCTTATTAATCATTCATGAATACTTATCATTTTACAATAGATTGTTATTCGCCTAATTCAACACTTTATTTTCAATTTCCTTCATATTTTAAAAAAAGGATCTCATTTTGTTGATATGAAAAATAATAAAAAAAGAAAATAATGAAATTTTAGATTATAATAATAAAATAATATTTAAGTAACGAAATGAAAAAAATATCACATTGAGAATTTTTAGTTATATATATTTCTTATATGAAGATATTATTGAAAAGCATAATTCTGAAGCCAATAAATTCTATTTTCTTTTCTATTTTGATTTTTTTATATATTTTTTTTTTTTGTTTTTGAAATTTAAATACATATATATTAGATATTTTTCAGCTGATCCCTACATATTTATATCTGTTTTTATACTACTTTTATAGAAATAAATAAATAAAATAACATATGTAAGTTACATATAACTAAATTAATTGATTTTAAATAAAATTATTTTTCTTCTCTGAAATATATTGAATCTATTAGTATACATAACGTATTGTTTATTAAACTATAAACATGAGAATCGTTAACGCCATTAAGTAAGTTATATTTTCTTTTTCTTTCAAAACATATTTATTCAATTTTAATAAAAATCTTGTAATTAAAAATATTAGTAAAAATGTGTTTAATATTATACAAAACAATATTCTACATAATATATTTATAATAAAACATAATTTAAGAATGTACAATAATTTCTGTATATACATATACAGAACTGTATATACATATACTGTATACATATTTTTTTCTATATAAATTCTATATAAATTTACATTTTAAAATTATAATTTAAAATAATGATTTAATTATAATTATTAAAATATGATAATTATTAAAATATGATTTATTAAATATTTATTAATGATATGTTATGTATAATTATGTATTATGTAATTTACAGTATAATACAAAAGCAGCGCATGGTGAATGTTTAGATATATTGATATCGACAGATTGGGCAAAGAATGAAAATTTTAATCTTTTCTCTATGGATCGATACAATCATCTAATAAAATATAAAACATCTTATTTCTCATTTATACTTCCGTTTAGTCTTGCTATGCGTTTCGTAAGTATACTTAATTGCATCATTTGATTTTATTAATTCTTATGATTGTAATATTTATATTAGAAGTATAGATTTTTTTATTCCTTTACTTATTTTATATTAATTATATATTGTTCATAGGCTGGCATAATCGATCCAGAAATGCATCGGGAAGCAGAAAAAATTCTAATAAAAATAGGTCATCTTTTTCAAGTACAAAATGATTTTTTGGATTATTACAGTAAAGAAGAAATTGGAGAAAAAAGTGGAACTGACATACAAGAAGGGAAATGTACATGGCCCATTATGATAGCATTGGAGCGAGCAACAGCCGAACAAAAAAGAATTTTAAAAGTAAATTTGTCATTAATAATATTTCAAATTCATTTTCTTCTAATGGAATATTAATTACTGAAATTACTAATAATATTAATATCATCTAGGAATGTTATGGAGTAGCTGATGAAGAAAAAGTAAAACGTGTAAAAGAAATTTATGACAAAATAGGTATATCGAATATTTATTTTGATTACGAAGAAGAAACGCATAATTTATTGAATACATATATACAACAATTATCTTCGAAACTTCCTCCTGAATATTTTTTATATTTACTCGCTACATCATGTAGTAAAGTAGGACGAAAACATTAATTGTGCAAGATATTCGAAAACATCCGATTATTCAGAGATTGCTAAAATAATTTCAAGCAATATTTTTTTATGTAAAAATTCATTTCTTGTCATTAATGTATTTTTCACGAAAAATATTTACCAATTAAATACTTTCTTTAGACATAAAGATAGTATTGCTGTGCCGCCATGTGACGAAAAATAAATTGAAGCAACATGTCGAATAAGCTGTGTTACGTATAACAAATATTTTATATCGATAAAAAATACATATTTGGAATAAAAAAAATAAAGGATTAAATAAAAAATTAATTAAATAATTAATTAAATAGAAAATTATCATGAACTATATTAAATTAAAAAAGAATTGATCAAATAAAAAAAATGAAATCAGATTTTGAAAAAATTCTTTAAATCTTTTTTCCTAGGTATCTTTTGTTAATATTAATATTTTCTGATATACATGCTTATCATTCAACTTATTCTTGACAGATTTGCATAACATTAAACTGGTTACAGAAAAATATCACGAGTAAAAACCCATAAGATCAACGTAAGACAAAGGACGAATCAATCCTATTTATCAAAAGTTTCTAAAAAAAAAAAAATTATTCGAAATTATCTTAGAAATCTCCTATTAATCGTTATTTTCATATTTTTCGAATACTCTGAGTAATTAAAAATAATAAATTAAATTTTTGTAATAAATTTTTTTATACTAATAAACAATAAAAAGATAATTTTATTTCTTATAAGTATTAAATATAATGTTTAATCTTGGGCAATGGAAAAATAATTAAAAATTAAAGCTAATTATTATTTTAAAATTGTTTTAAGTTATTAAATATTTCATATGATGTTTGCCTTGATATCTGTATCAACATATGATTTGCAATAAAAAAGTTTCTTAATAAAAATTTATCAAATACAAAATGAATGAAAAAAATTAGAAAAAAATCTTTTGTTGTCACGATAAAATCAATAATAGACATTTTATTGAATAAATCATTCTGTCCAATGATTTCTATATACAATATAATTCACTCAAAATGATAATAAACACATATACGATCGATAACATGGATAATAGTATAATCGAAAGGAGAGTGATTTTACATTAAAAATTAATATAAAGAATAAAATTTTTTCTTACGAGATATTGTTTTCAAAAAAACTTTTTTATTTAATTCGCCGAATATATATATATTTGACCACGTCTTGACTTAATATATATATCTCGCTTCTTTCGTTTGTATTTATTATGTTATATAATCAAAATTATATAATGGTTATACAACAGTATATTAATTTATGATAAATTTAAGAAGATTAATTTTTTGAAAAAATGAATGGGAATTGAATATCTTTACTTCAAAGTATTGAGAATTGAAATTTTTCCTCGATTATTATAAGAAATTTTTGATAACATCTTTGTTCAGAACGAAGTATACATACACATATACATACCATATAAATTAATATGATTTAGTATAATAAAATTCGTTTAATATTACTAATAACTTTAAATAAGTTTAAGAATAAGTTTTAAATGATTTCTTAAATGTTTTTAATTATTTTTAGATACTATTCGTTATAAAGAACTATTGTAAGATTTGAAAAAGTTAATAATTTTTGATATCTCAAAATAAAACCTCTTTAATTAAAAAAATTTTTGTAATAAAGAAAAAGAAAAAAAGTTCAATGATTGATGTAGAAAATTTAACGAAATAAGCAATAAAAATAATTAAATTGTATTAGCTTATAAAATATAATGAAAGGAACATATATATACAAAGATACAAATTTTTTAAAAGCTGAATTTTCTACCATTAAAAAAAATATTGACTTTCTAGGAATAAAATATAAAAGAGATTATATAAATTCATTCTAATGAAATTTTCTTTATGATTTAAATTTTAAAATTTAATTTTAAAAGACATTTTTCTAAGAAAAAAAAATAAAAAAAAATTAGTTTTATAATTTTTCATTTAAAAGTTTTTAAAAATTTTTGCAATTGTAACTTAGATTATTGATTTTAATTTTTCAGTAATTATAATTATCAGTCATAATGATGATAGTTTTTCTAACAAATACTTTTTTTAATTATATTATAAGAACATGGTAAAATCATTGTAAAAAATATATTTTTTTCGTGAATTATGAAAATAATTTTTTGCGTTAAAAAATAAATATAAATATAGTGTGACGAATATTTCCATATTGATCATATATCGTTATATTGTATGTCTCGATAATAACGATAGGTATAATCTTGGCATGTTTACTTCATAACATTTAAAATATAAATAAATTCCAAAAATGTCTCTAAATTCCCCTTTAGAAGCCGCCATTGCCTTCCATCGTCATTGTTATTTGTTGTGCATAATTTCTTCTCAATTCAAAAAAATTCTCAAAACAAATTTATTTATAAAATTCAATAAAATTACAAATAATATGGAAAAAAGATAATATGGAGAAAAGAGTAAACATTCACTCTCCATTACAAGATCGTAATAAGAACAAAATAAAACGAATGAAAAATAAGAAAAATGCAAAATCAATTGACATAATCATAACTTAACAAAATCAAATGTAACAGTTTATCCAACGTTAAATAGATCAAATAAATCAGCAATTCTTTTTATGAGTAATTTAATGATGTGTGAAACATGTTTATAATTAATATTGCTTATTACGTTTATAAGGAATAAACAAAGTTTCTCTGCATGAGAGTTAAATCAGATTCATACGATGGAACAATTGATAGTGAAAAAATTCAATAAAAATATTAATCTCATTTATTTCGCAAAGAAATATAAATGTGCTCTTTAGCGAATCTCATTCTCAAGGAAATTTTTCTACAATTTAAGCCTCAACTTAAGACTTAATAAAGAAAATCAACTTTGAGAAGTAGCAAGAAAGTTATAACAATAGCGTGCCTTACAGAATTCAATTCTGTTCCCATTATTATACTGAATCTTTTGGGGAAAAATCTTTACATTACAAATAAGATCACTGTCGAATTTCATCCTGGATTGAAATTAAAATGTAAAAAAGGAATTTGAGAAGACCTTCGGGAGAACTCAAAGTAAAAGATCCTGGAAAAATACCTAAGAAAAGCAGAGTGGAAGTATCGAAAATTAATCTGATGATTTCAGCATTGTCTAACAATACCAAAAAATGAGATAGATATTTTATTACTTCTATATAGTAAAAATGTCCAGAATTTTGTAGGCTCCACATTATTAATGTTACGTACCATTATTTCAATGATTTTGAAAAATTTAAAACGTGATTAAGAGATGTTTACTTCTGTGATGTTGATAAATTAATGTGCAATGTTTTCTATCACAATTCGATCGCAGGAAATCTTTCATCACTCTTCTCCTCAAAATATTTAAAATATCTAAACCCAATTGTAGAAGCTACAAAACTAGATGAATGGCTTTATGGTTCTAATTTCACTGAACAAATTAAAGAATGAAGAACAATAGAAAAGATTTGTGCAAGCCAGTTGGAAATGTCTTAAAGCCAAAAGATTCCAGGAATCAAGAAAACAGGAAGTACCCGCTTGCCAAATACAGGCCTTATCTATAGGCAGATAGGATCGGATCAGAAAAGACCAATGTTAAAATTCATAGAGAATTCAGAAGATCTCTCATCAAAGCTTATCGAAGACGTCAATTCAAGGATCAATCCAGGCATAAAAAAAATAATCATGCAACAATATCTATAGCAATTAAATCCAAGAAAAAATTAAAATAAAATAAGATAACAAATGAAGAAAAATTAATATAAATATTATGATTTATTATTTATTTACTTTATTTATTATTTGATATCCCTCCTTCGTGTCATATGCACTCTATGATAATCTTAGCTATATATTATAGCCGACTGAGCATAAGGAAGTTGAAATATCATAGAAAATGTATTAAATGTTACAGTTCATTCATTGATATAATTCGATATAATTTTTTTATAGAAATATTTCACATTTTATCAAAGTATATTAATTTACCATTGTATGAATAAAATCCACAGAAAATCTACAATTTTTTAAATATTAGAAAAAATTCATTATGGAAATGCCAAGAATCAAGAATAAAATACTCTTGTTATAAAATAAATACGTCTTTAAAATATCATATGTAAGTAAAAATCTTTTTATTATAATTTTTTTTATCATATATATAAATTAAAGGGAATGTACAATTTTATTTCTCAAAAAAAAAATAAATTTATTTAAATTTATTTATTTTAGATATCTGATCTGCAATATAGCTACGATGTTTCTTACAGATTTCTTAAATTCAATAATTGTGGAGAGATTTTCCAAGAATTTTTTAGCTATTTTTATTTTCAATTTATTTGTGATTTACACTATCAATGCGATTTATTCATCCTATACGAATAACATTTAATTAGTTTTTGAAGGTACAATCGGCTCTTTCGGAAGATACAGTTACATTATGCGTTCCATAATTGATCAATGTTTGTTTTTAATTGAAAATTCATTCAAAGATATAACGAAAGATTTCACAAGATTCAAAGGATTGCATTAGAAAAAAATTCAGTTTTACTTGATACTTTACTCTTCTTCGGCAATTTTTATGAAACAAAAATTCTATAAAAAGTCTTATTAATCATATGTTTTTAAAATAAAAACTATTTTTTCGTAAAATAATATAAAATAATATTTTAGAATAATTAGTACGATAATAAAAATGTTAGTGTGCTTATTGGATTAATAAGTAAGTTCAATAATAGATTTTTTCGAAATATAAATTTATTTTTCAAGTAATTATACATAAATGAAATAAAAAAAAAATAAATAAATATAAACTTTTTTCATTTTAAGGACAATTTTTTTCTTTATAATCTGTATAATCTGTATATATGTTGATATCATTTATTTGAAGAAAATTTCTTTGAAAACAATTAATTAATTGAAGAAAATAATTTATTTAGTTTTCGAAACAAATTATTTTCAATTTTATAAATGTTTTAATTATGTGAATTATTATGAAATCATGTATGTAATTATATGCATATGTATCTGTACTATATATCTATATTACTTTTAATTGTATCTAATATGTTTATGTCTAATATATTTATATTGACAAAAAGAAATTCTAAATCAGCATAAAAATGATGATATTTATTATCGATAATTCATTCGACTGGAACAATTATTCTACATTAAAAAATTTAAAAATATACATTTAAAAATATAGAATAAAATTTTTTTATATTTTGTTTTCAAGAAAAATTATTTTTAAAAATAATTGTCGCCATATATATATTCTGAAGTATGTCTTGACTTAATATTTTCTAAACATTATTCATAATAATAACCTTTTTATTTGATAATAAAGACAATAAAATTATTTTGTATAAGGGGGAATTAAATATTAACTAAAGAAATAATCAAAAAACTTGTTCTTAAAATTCTCTTGTTTTAAATCAAATAATGTACAGCAATATATCATTCAAAGAAGAAAAAAATGAATTAATGGCTTAAATAATTGAATCAATTATACAATATTTGAATCTAATATGTGTATAATATATGATATATATATATATATATATATATATATATATATATATATATATATATCATTAGCCACTATATTCTCTTCTTTCTACATTGGTATTTAGAAACAATACTATGAACAATACTTAGAAACTCACTATATTTAAATATCGAAACGATATTACTTAACTTTTATTGAAATATAATGTTCCGAAAGGAAAAAAATTGCTGAAATTATTAAAAATTTAAAAATTATTAAATGTTAAAATGAATGAAAGGAACATATCAAGGAAACTGTATTATATATAAAAAATATTTCTATTTATTAATAAAATAATATATTTTGAATATAAAGGAAATATTTTGAATATTTTGAATAAAATGGTATAAACAATTATATTATATTAATTATATTAAATTTAGAAAGAATTGATCAAACAAATAGGTAAAATCAGTCATTCAAGAAAATTCTTGAAATCCCTTCTCCTAAGTATCTTTTTTTAATATTGATAATATTTCGACGATATTTCATATTCATCTTTAAACTTATTCTTAACAGATTTGCATAACAATTAACTGATAATAAATAAAACATCATTGAAAAATAATGATACAGAAAAAATAAAAACACAAAGTATGTATTCAATGTATCATTGAATCAATCGTATTTTCATTTACTTCATTGCATGGTCAAGTGATTAACTGTAATCACTTATAATGGCATTGACAATGTCTACGTTGACAATTTGTGATTAGTGATCAATGTTTTTTGTTGATATGAACTCGTCAATAAAGGTTTTTAAGAAAAATATTATTGGATATTATTTTAGGAATCTGTCAATCGTCGTTTCTATATTTTTTTATACTTTGAGTAATTAATAATAGTAAATTAAATTATTATAATAAAATCAATTCAATATCCTAGTAAAATATAAAACATGTTATATCCTCCTTTATACTTTTATTTAAATAATCTAAACGATTATCGTTAGTATTTTCAAAGATATTGTCAATGTTGTCCCAATTTTTAAAATAAAAATTAAAAATTGCTCTTTCGTTTGAACAATAATAATCTTGAAACTAGAAACATCGTGACGAATGAAATTCAGTGTTATGCATTTCGTAACTATATTTAATTGCATTATTTGATTTTAATAATTAATATAACTTTAATATTTAAATTACAAAAATATAGATTTTTTCTTTGTTTTTTAATTTAACTTTACTTTATTTTAATTTAATTTAATTTTACTTTATTTTAATTATACATTATTCATATGTTGGCATAATTGATCCAGAAATATACGAAATAGACAAAATTTTGATAAAAATAAGTCATTAAAGATAATAAACTTTATATTTTACAAGTACTAAAAGAATAATATTCCAATATGTTGGCTCCCGCAGTAATGTAAAGTTACATACAATGAATTGTTAAGTACATATACATGTGTCGATTGTTCTTTCGATTGAGGCTATATACATGTGTATATGTGTAATGAATTGATCCTCGTGGTTATTTCTTATGTATTTCTTAAGATACAAAGTGGACCGTCTAAACGGTTATACTTTTTGCGCATGGCTACAAGAAAGTAGAGACTCTCACAATGTCACGGCACGTAATCGTATCTAATGGTGGTAAAGGATGATGATTGATAAATGCAAAGAAACTATCTTACCGTGTCCGGCAGCCATATTATGACGTATTCATGTGAGCCTTTATATACAAGTGAAATTCATATCCTTAGAAAATTTCTTCTTAATTCAATTGGAAAAATGGAGCATGATAATAATCAATAATAATGGTATTAGTAATGATAGTAACTTAAATTAGAAGATAATTCCTTAGATTAAATTGGTAATTAGTGCACAAAAATATCAAGATACCGACAATCTGGAATTAATCAACATATATTTAAATTTTTTCGAATTAGTATTACATTGATCGCAGTTGAGTCAAACAGTGAAATGTCATCTTTAGAATTAGATTCCGTTCTAACTAGGCTAAAGTGTACCAAAAATATAGAATTTTAAATGTTGAATTTTGAACTCTTCTCGAAAATGATAATCTTCTCAAATAATATTATCTTTTGTTTAAACTTAATAGAAGTAAATGACCAATAATGATGACAAATAATAATAGAAAAAGTTTTCTATATGAGAAATTATTTTTTATAAATAAATATTATAAATATCATAAATCTCGAGGACTAATAAATATCACTCGGAAATATTAACAAAAGATATTGATGGTACGTAAATATTAATGATCTCTTAATGTCAACTTAATATGGATTTTGATAGTATACATCTAGAAATTAGACATTTCAAAATTAAAATTATTTTCATTTTTTTTTATTTTAAATAAAACAAATATATGTATAAAGATATTTATATATTTGATATCACTTTTTTTTTCTATGAGAAGAATTTTTTACATTTAATCATTTCTTCAAGAAAAAAACGGAAATTTATATTTTTATGATGTTTTAGCTGACAAAACATGAGAGAAAAATATATATATGTTAACTGAGCGTGAAAATAATAAAAAAAATGTATGGGTTTAGCTGAATAAATATATTATATTATAGGTAATTGCGTATCTGTTTACAAAACATTTGAAATATGTATATGGAAAAAAAACAAATAGATACCAACTATGGAGTAGTGGTATTATTAGCAACATTGAATAATAAAATCAAAAATAAAATTTCAGCAACTTTAACTTCTATAACAATATAACAATATTAAAAATTTTTTAAAAGTAAAAGTTGTATTTTCTATCATTGAAAAAAATGTTGATTTTTTATAAATAAAATGTAATATAAAACAAATTTTATAATTTTGTTCTGATGAAATTATTTTTCTAATTTATTTTGAAATTAGTCTTGAAATTAAATATATTTTTTTTAAATAAAGAAAATTTAATTTTGTAGTTTTTTATTTACAAATTTTTAAAAATTTTTACAATTTTTGCAATTTTTGTAAGTTCGATCATTGATTTTTATTTTTCAATGATATAAGTATTAATAATAATGATGAGAATTGTAAAAAAAGATAAATCATGAAAGCAAATTTTTATATTAAAAAATAATTATTTATTGTGACCATTTAAGTCTATATGGAAATATAATATTAATTGTTTATTATAAATTGATGTGAATATATTTTTATTAGATAATGTTAGATTTTTCATATTAATTCCTTGAAATTGATAAATGAAAATATTGAAATGGTTAACTATATTATGTACATATACAACATATTCTTTAGCAATTAATTTCGAATAAAAATTATCATCTCTCGTGACAAAATAGCAAAAAAGAAAAAATTAAAATAAATATTATTGCTTCACATTTGAAATCCCCCCTTCGCGTCACATTTACGATCCAATAACGGTAACCTAAGGTATATATTAAAGTTCTCAAGTTGAGCACACAAAAGTTGGAGTATCAAAAAAAAAAGTTATATTCATTCATTCATATAATTTTTTACAGAAATGTCTTATATTTTATCAAGATATATCAATTTACCGTTATGTGAACGAAATACACAAAAAATCTTTAATTCTATAAATTTAAATATTAGAAAAAGTTCATTATGGTGGAAGTGCCAAGGATCAAAAATAGGATATAATCAGAAGAATAGGATATTTTATAAAATAAATATGCCTTTAAAATATCATACGTAAGTAAAAATATTTTTATTATAATTTTTTTATTATATATTTTGTTATAAATCGTAGAGAAATATTTAATTTTATCTCACAAAAAAAATATGTTTAATTAATATAGAGCGATATATTTATAATAATATTTTTTTATATAATATATATAATATATATTTTTTTATATTCAAACTATATTTTCATATGCAAAAATTTTCGTTATTATCTTCAATATTATTAACAAATTACTAACAATAAAATATTATTCTATCATAGAGTACATAGACGCGAAATAATGTTGGCTACATGTTGATTGAACACGATATATATGTAATAAATTAACCCAACATATCGAAGAAACTGTATTACATGTAACAAATATTTCTATTTACTAATAAAAAATACATATTTTGAGTAAAAAGAAATAAACAATTATATTACATTAATTATATTAAATTAAAAAAGAATTGTTTAAATAAATAGATAAAATCAGTCATTCAAGAAAATTCTTGAAATCCTTTTTTAGCATGATAGTATTCTGGTATATATCCTTATCTTTAAAGATATTCTTAATAGATTTGCATAACATTAAATTGATTAAATTAATAGATGAAACATCACCAGAAAATAAACAATGAAGGCAACGTCCAATCAATCGTATTTATCATTCATTTCATTGCATAGTCAAGAATAATCAACTATAAAGACTTTTAATGATATATAATCAATTTTTCCGGTCGAATAGTCTGCGCGTTGATAATTCGTGATTAGTGATCAGTGTTTTTTGTTGATATGAACTCATCAATAAAGGATTTTAAGAAAAATATTGTTGAATATTATTTTAGGAATCTGTCAACCGTCGTTTCTACATTTTTCTGTACTTTGAGTAGTTAGTAATGGTAAATTAAATTATTGTAATAAAATTGATATATAATACTTTAGTGAAACATAAAACATGTTACATATTATCTCCTTTATACATTTATCTAAATAATCTAAACAATTATAGATATTGCTAGTATCTTCGAAGATACAGTCAATATTGAATTTTTAAAATAAAAATTAAAAATTGTTCTTTCGTTTGAACAATGATTAATTTTGAAATTAGAAGCATCGTGCTGAAATTGAATGAAATGAAATTTAGTCTTATGCATTTCGTAATTTAATTACATTATTTGAATTTAATAATTAATATAACTTTAATATTTATATTACAAAAATATAGATTTTTTTCTTTCTTTTTTACTTACTTTACTTTAATTATATATTATTCATATGCTGGCATAATCGATCTAGAAATATATAACAAAATAAAAAAATTTTTGATAAAAATAAGTCATTAAAAATGATAATAATAAACGTTATATTTTATAAGTACTAAAAAAATAACAATTCAATATTGTTCACTCCCACAGTAATATGAAGTACAGTGAATTGAAAAGTACATTTACAGATTGATTGCTCTTTCTTCTGATACATACAAGTGCGTGTGTAAAGAAATTTTCGTGAATATAATTATATATAATTATATTTCTTAAAGATGAGCACTGTATAAGAGATTACACATGTAGTGCAAGTTATAGTCTTTCACAATAGCAGGTAATCTTGCCTAACGGTCAAAGGACCCTACTTAATTACAAAGAAACTCTCTTTTATCGTATCTGGCCAGTTTACGACATGTTTATCATGAATTCATAATATGTTTACAACTGAAATTTGTGCTTTTAAAAAATTTCTTCCTAAATTGGTAGAATCAGAATGGGGCATGATAATAATAAATATTGACATGATCAATATCATGAACCTAACTCAAGTTAATGGAAAATTTCACAAATCGATATATTTGATTCTCAAATTTTACTCTCTAATTGGTAATTAGTGCACAAAGATGTCAAGATGCTGATAATCAGGAATTGATTAGCATATATTCATTATAAATTTTCTTGAACTAAAATCATATTAATCGCCAATGAATCAATCGTGGAATGATACCTTTGGAATCGAATTCCGCTTCAATCAAATCAAAATATGTCAAAAATACACAATTTTAAATGTAGACTTAATTCTTCTGGATAATAATAATTAAGTTAATTTTTCTCAGATAACATCATTTTTTGTTAGACTTAATGAAAATGGACGATCAATAAAATAATAATAGAAAATTTTTTTCTATGACAGAAATTATTTTTTCCAATAAAGTATCATAAATCTCGGGACTAATAAATACTCAGAAATATTAATAAAAGATTTTGATGATATTTAAATATTATTAATTAATTCATAATTCTCAACATTAATTTATTATGGATTCTGATAGTACAGATCTAGAATATACATTTTAAAATTAAAATTTTTTTTGTATATTAAATAAAACAAATATATATATATGGATATGAATTTGATAAAGATATTTATATATTTGATACATCCCTTTTTTTTATAAGGAGAAATTTTTATAATTAATTCTTTTTTCAAATAAGATGGAAACTTATTTTTTTACAATGATTTATCTTTTAAAATATAATGAGAGAAATATACGCGAGCGTACGCCCGCGCGCGCGCACGCATACACACACACACATATAAAAAGCTACATCATTCACAAATTTTTTAAAAACTGTATTCTCTACCATTAAAAAAAATATTGAACTTTTAGGAATGAAATATAAAAAGATTCTAATTTTATTTTGGTGAAATCTCTATCTGATTTAAATTTTGAAATTAAATATAAAATATTATATGAAAAAAAATTAATGTGAATATTATTACACAACTTGACATCCCTCCTTCGCGTCATATGTACAGTCCAATAACGGTAACCTAAGCTATATATTAAAGCCGATTAGGTGCACAAACGTTGCAGTATCAAAGAAAATAACTTATAGTTTATTCATTGATATAATTCGATATAATTTTTTACAAAAATGTTTTATATTTTATCAAGATATATCAATTTGTGTGAACGAAATACACAAAAAATCTTTAATTCTATAAATATTAGAAAAAATTTATTATGGTGGAAATATCAAGAATCAAGATACTTTAGTTATAAAATAAATACGTCTTTAAAATTTCATACTTACTTGTAAATAAAATGTTTTTTATATATATATACTATAATTTTTTTTATTGTACTTGTAAATTGAAGAGAAATGTTTAAATTAAATTAAATTAATCTTTAAAAAAAAATATATTTATATATTACGTTATATTTCAAGTCAATATATTAAGCATTAAATTAATTAATGATATTGTATTATACCGTATTTATTTTATCATAAATATATCATATTATATTCAATTACTGTGTAGTTATTTACATAAATGAATATAAGAAATTTTCCAAAAAATGTAAAGAATACTAATTCTCTATTGAAAATCAGGAACTAACTCTTCACAATATTTTTTTTTGCATGCTAATATCTGGAAAAATATTTATGAGAAAATTATTTTGATATAAGAAAATCATTATTAAATCTTGCGAGCATTTACTATTCGCGAACAATTCAAATTTTAATTTTAGAAAGTTTGATTAAAATGGTACTAAATAACAATCTTAACTTTTTGTTTTATTAAAAAATAGCTTAATTTAATTTTATAACCTGCGATTGACAAGATTCACAGTGAATCAACTTTCCTTTATTGTTTATCATTTTTGAGTAGCAATCATCTGAAGGCTAGTTCGCAATGTCTGGTTCAGCTAGGAACTGTCATTATTTAAGAGACGCAGTGATATTTTCAATGTCACTGATGTTTTATAAAAGCCATGTCATAACATGATTTAGACATATAACAATTCAATTTTCTTTTTGTAGTTGGATTATTTAAAAAATAAATAATATACAAGAAAAAAAGTAACATTAAACAATGTATAATAATAAAATAAAATAAGATATCAGATCGAAATCATTGAAATAAATAAAATTATATGAAATATTTCATCAACTTTTTAATAGAAATAAAATTTAAAACAATATACAAATTTTAGAACAAATGATGCCTCTATATTTTAAAAACTTTATTTATAATCATAACCTTTCCATTTAACAATAAAATTATTTCATATGAGAGGCAAATAAATAAATGACTATTAATTGTTTAAATTACAGAAATGATTTAATAATAAAATTCCTTTGTTTCAGATCAAATAATGTACAAGAATATGTCAATTCGTTTAAAGATGAAAGAAATGAATTAATGGCTATGTGGCCCGATATTCTCCGTGAATTATCGGAAGAATATAATGAAGAATTACCAGATGTTAAAAAATGGACAAAAGAAGTATCTATTTTCTTTTTTTAAATTATATACTATAAAATAATATAATTTTGAATCGTGTATCATAATTTCTTGTGCAATAAAATATACAAATTAGTATATGAAAACAATTATTAAATTATTGAAAACCAATGTCCGTGATAATTTCGCAAGGAAGTCAGAATTTATTCTATTCAAATTCTATCAATCATTTTGCAAGAAAATCAGCCAGAACATAATTTTATTGTTACGAAATTCAGATCATATTCAATTAAGCATCACTTAGAAATCGCAAAATTTAATTAATTATCAAAGAGTCATAACAAACAATTGGAGTGAATCATTAAGCTCACTCAAAATTTGCAATATAAACAGTTACACATTTTATCACTATGTTATAAGATATGAATAGAAATAATTACAAAATATTAATTTAATTATTGATACTCTTTTTACTCTAATTCTTAAAAATTTTATTGATAATTATTTTTCTTTATAATTATCATTATATATTATAAGAGAAACTGAAAAATATTGATAGGGAGATTTAAAATAAAAATATAGAACATATTTCTATTTTTTTTATATATAAATAAAAATTAAAAAAAACAAATACTTCAGTATAGATTATTTTGTGTAAATCACGATGTAGTTTAGAATTGCAACTTCTATTAACCTAAAATTACTTTCTGAAAAGAAATATATTTTCGTGAAAAATTTAAATTTTTATTATATTTATATGAGAATTTTATCGTGCTGAAATATTAAACACTAATTTGATATGAAAATATACTCCATTTTATATATATATATATATATATGTCAACTCCCATTACTTTTAAGATTATTAATATTGTTAATAAATAAGTAAATTATTATTATTTTAAAGTTTTTTCGAGAAATGAGATATACAGACAAGGCAGATTTGATATATATATATGATAAATATTTTAACTTTTGCTTTCTAAAATAATTGAATCGATTGTACAATATTTGAACATATATATCTATATACATATATATACCTAATATATATATATGTATCATTAGCCAATATATTTTCTTTTTTTTACATTCGTATTTAGAAACTATATTCACTATATTTAAATATCCAATATTTCTTAACTTTTAGCTATTGGAATATACTGTTCCGAAAGGAGGAAAACGAAGATCAGTACCAATTGTAATCGCATATAAATTGCTCGCATCTCAAGATCAATTAACGGAAGAAAATATTCGTTTAGCTCGTATTTTAGCTTGGAGTATAGAAATAGTAATTTTTTATTTTATTCTTTTTCTTAATTTATATTATTTTAGAATTTATTATTTTCCAGTTGACAAACATATATATTGCTGTATAAATAAAACAAAAATTGATATCATATAATTCTTTAATATTTTAAATTTATATTATTTCTTTCTTTAAAAAGTTTTCTTTCTTTTAAAAGCTTTACAAAGTTTATAGATGATTGTTATTACAGATGCAAGCGTTTCACACAATGATAGATGATATTTTAGATAATGCAAACATGCGACGAAATCAACCAACTTGGCATGTAAAAGTTGGATTAGGTGCAATTAATGACGGTTTAATTTTGGAAACATGTATATATAAGCTTATTAAGAAACATTTCAAGTCGAAAAATTGTTATACAGATATCGTGGATATACTTTTGAAGGTGAGTATCAAATTTTTTTATTTATATAAAATATGCTCGAAGAAATAATTATTGTATTCATATATTCATTATTAATTGTTTTTATAAATTAATTCATTATTAATAAATCCAAAATTATTACATTTTATTGCACAATCTTAATTTTAAAGAAAATAATAATGATAATAAAACTTCTACAAAAATTGGAAATTTAAAGAAAAAATTTTAGCATATAGAAATAATTTTATGTACAAAGCTGAAAAGTGTATAATGTATAGTCTATGATTTCAAATTAAAAAAAAAGATCATTGTATATTATCAAAATGTAATTATTATCTTTATAAATGTACAAACAATAGTTTTGTTTATTAATCATTCATGAATATTTACCATTTTACAATAGATTGTTATTCGCCTAATTCAACACTTTATTTTTAATTTCTTTCATATTTTAAAAAAAATCTCAAGGATATCATATTCGTTTTGTTGATATGAAAGATAATAAAAAAAGAAAATAATGAAATTTTAGATTTGAAATTGACAATAATATTTAAGTAACAAAATGAAAACAATATCACATTGAGAATTTTTAATTATATATATTTCTTACATGAGAATACTATTGAGAAGTACTGAAGCCAATAAATTATATTTTCTTCTCTATTCTGATTTTTTAAATATTTTTCTTTTTTGTTTTCGAAGTTTAAATACATTAGATTTTTTTTCATCTGATTTCTACATATTTATATTTGTTTTTATACTTTTATAGAAATAAATAAATAAAATAACATATATAAGTTATATATATATATATAAATTAATTGATTTTAAATAAAATTGTGTTTCTTCTGTGAAATATATTGAATCTATTAATATAATATTCATAATATATATTGCTTATTAAATTAAAAGCATAAAAATTGTTAATTGCATTAAATAATTTATTGCTTCTTTTTCCTTCAATACATATTTTATCAATTTTAATAAAAAATTTTTCAATGAAAATATTAGTAAAAATACGTTTAACATTGTTAAAACGAGTTTCTACATAATGAATATTTATCATAAAACAATTTCAAAATGTTTGTGTAAAATAATTTTAAATTTTATTATATACATACATCTTTTTCTATATAAATTTATATTTTAAAATAATGTAAAAAATTATTAAAGTACGATTTATCAAATATTTATATAATTTTAAAACAGTATCATACAAAAACAGCGCATGGTGAATGTTTAGATATATTGATATCGACAGATTGGGCAAAGAACGCGAATTTTAATCTTTTCTCTATGGATCGATACAATCATCTAATAAAACATAAAACATCTTATTTCTCATTTATACTTCCGTTCAGTCTTGCTATGCGTTTCGTAAGTATATTTAATTGCATCATTTGATTTTATTAATTCTTATAACTGTAATATTTATATTAGAAGTATAAATTTTTTTATTCCTTTTTACTTATTTTATATTAATTATACATTGTTCATAGGCTGGCATAATCGATCTAGAAATGCATCGGGAAGCAGAAAAAATTCTAACAAAAATAAGTCATCTTTTTCAAGTACAAAATGATTTTTTGGATTATTACAGTAAAGAAGAAATTGGAGGAAAAAGTGGAACTGACATACAAGAAGGAAAATGTACATGGCCCATTGTGATAGCATTGGAGCGAGCTACAGCTGAACAAAAAAGAATTTTAAAAGTAAATTTGTCATAAATAATATTTCAAATTCATTTTCTTCTAATGGAATACTAATTACTGAAATTACTAATAATATTAATATCATCTAGGAATGTTATGGAGTAGCTGATGAAGAAAAAGTAAAACGTGTAAAAGAAATTTATGACAAAATAGGTATATCGAATATCTATTTTGATTACGAAGAAGAAACGCATAATTTATTGAATACATATATACAACAATTATCTTCGAATCTTCCTCCTGAATATTTTTTATATTTACTCGCTACATCATGTAGTAAAGTAGGACGAAAACATTAGTTGCGCAAGATATTCGAAAATACATAGAAACACATCTGATTACCCAGAGATTCCTAAAATAATATTCAAATAATATTTTTCTATAATATTTTTTTATATAAAAATATTTTTGTAATAAAAAATTTTTAACAAAAATTAATAGATTAATTTTTAACAATTTAATAGATTACTAAAAATTTATTAAATGTAAAATGAATAAAAAAAATAATAAAAATTAATAAAATCTTTGAAAATCCGTTTTCAAAACGAAACAAAAATTACTTTGTTTTTTAAAAATGTATTCTTTTTTTTTCATTATATTGTAGAGAAAATTAAGTTGAAAATATATTATATGATATTACATTTTTTTTTATTTTTGACATTTATTTTTATTTCTATCTATCAATTACGAGTCTGAAAAAACAAAATAATAATACTTAAAATTGACTTTAATTATTAGTAGATTTTAATTATAGAATAATATAAACAATAATATAAAATCTTTGAAAATTTATATATATATTGTCATTATATTATCAAATTCTTTTTTTTTTTTTTTTTTACTAATTTTCTTGTAAATAACATTTGATATATTCCATACAAAATACGAATTAGTAACGAATTTTAACTCAAAATTATCAATAGCTATTTATTATATTATAGCTAGAATAAATTGATTATTAAAATTAATTCGATTCACATTTGAATTCGAAAGAATCTCAAAAATCTGTTGAGATACAATTAAGCGAATATTTTTCAATTGTATAAATAAATAAATTTTATAATATTATTATATATATAATAAATTTTTTCAAAATGATTGTGAAAAAAACTGCTCTGATTAAAGTTAAAATTTTGTAAGTTTATTTATTGCAATTTCACATATAAATAAAGAGTCCTTTTCATTTAACTTTTAAAAACAGAAGAAATAAACTTACTATTCAAATAAAATTGTGTATTGAAAATTTAGAATTTTGTTTAATTATTATCATTATTTTTTGTGAAAAACAGCAATTGTGAAGATAATAATAATAATAATATTGTTAATATTACACTGGACCTTACAATTATATATGATAAATGTTCGAAGCACATTTTCAAAATTCGCACAAAGAATTTATATATCACTAAATAATCGATATTGTTCTAAAGTATAATGAAAAAATTTTACACCAAATAAACTTTAGTTATTTACTCGTTCATACTCGTTCTTACTAAAACTCAATGAAAATATTTGAAGCTGCCATATTTTTCGAAATTGATAATTAAATAACTATTTTTTGATAAAATATATAACATTTTACCTAAGAAACAATTAATTTTAAATATTTATTGATTTTAACTGGGAAAATATTAAAAAATCAAAAAGAAATTGGTTAGTATGAAAAACTAAAATGAAAAATAATATGAAAAAAAAAGTTTGCAAATCGCAAACTTTGATACAATTTTATATCTTTATTTACTATTTAAAAATATTGTAATAAAAGAATCCCAAAAATTTGATTTGGAACTTGAATTACAATTGTATTGTACAATTAAATTATTTAAATATTTCCATCAAAAATGTTAACTTTGATGAATTTGTCTATTATTCTATAATGTTCATTATAGTTTTTGAATGATAGTATAAATGTATAAGAGATATAATTTTGATGCCCGCATATAAAGAAAAACAAATACACTGGATAACCGAAGAGACAAATATTTCATGATTTATTATCACTATAAGGTTAACAATCAAAGCTGTACGAGGTGTTATAGAAAAATCTTCTATACATCATAAAATCAATAATAGACTTTTTATTAACTAAATCATTATGTCAAGTAACTTGATTTTTATACAATACTACCTAACAGTAAAAAATAGAAATATATTCTATTTTGTACTGATTTAGAATTTACAGATGCAAATATTCGTTACACGAAAAAACATCAGATTCAAAGTGTAGTAGAACGAATTAATAAAAGTCCATGAATAAATCGCTGTAAAAAATAATTATATCTCTCGATTTTTCTAAATCAAAAAAGGAACATTTAAAAATAATATTCAAACATAATTATTGCAACTATGAGTACTAGCAATAATTGTTAGTCTAATGAATTCTTTTAAATTCATTTTTTTAAAGCTTAAATTCATTTTAAAAACACTATTTATATATCAACTATATAAAAATATATTATCTTAAAGAATTAATAAACATGTACTTTGTTTTAAATATTGAATATTTAAAATAAATAATAATATTGAGAATAAAAGAAATATAGAATAATATTGAGAATAATTGCACGAAACAATAATTGTAAAATTTATACAATATCGGATGATTTTAAGATTCTTGAATTATTTTTATATTTTTCTTATGTCGATCATATATGTCAAATTTTATAACATATATTTGAACAAAAAATATCAAATTTATCTGCATTTTGAAATATTCCTATTTAAAAATTTTAAAAAGCTTAACTAAAGATCAATAAATCTAATATTTGATTATTAATTTTTGACTCAAAAAATATTTATATTTGTGAAAATATTAAAATTTTTTAAAAAACTTTACATAAAATAATTTTATATAAAATCATAAAATTAAAATTGTATTTCTGCTTCAATATCTTTAAACAAAAATGATTATAATGATTTCTGAAGTTAATGATTATTTTGTTCTTAAAAAAAATTCTTTTTATATTTTTTTAAATAAAGATAAAATTGAAAAAATTATAGATGTATTATATATATATATATATATATATACTAATTACATATTATATGTTATAGCATGATTTAATATTTTAATTTCTGCAAAAAATTTAAATAAAATTTGCGATTTTTGCAATTATTTTACAAATATAAAAAAATTGATGAGAATACAAGTATAAGTACATAAATTTGCTGGAAATATTTATCAGAATATTTGTATATGATTAGATAAATGTATATTTATAATCTTTTTTTTATATAGATTTATTTTTTATTTATTTTCAATAAGAAAATATATAATATTCAAAACATAGGTATAATAATTATATATATAATAATCAAATGGAAATTTTAATCGAACAAATTATCTTAGAAGATATAAAAAATTACATATTTTTTATTAATATTACATAATATTATTATACTTGTAGAAAATTTCAATTCTATTGAAACTTATTATATTCAACACATAAATAGATATTAATTATTTAAACAAAGATTTTTGAAAAACTGACGAAACATACAAAATAGTATTAGAGGAATGAAAGTCATAGAATATAATAATTTATTTAAAAAGATAAAGAAATATACGTTATATTTCACAAATACTAAGAATAATAATATTGTTCCAATATTATTCGTTCTCATAATAATGAGGTGAATTGTTCAGTATATATATATCATATATATATTGAGTTCATATATATATGTGTTTCAAATGTCCTTTCGATTGAGATGTATATATTTGTGTATGTGAAGAGGCTGGATTCATGATTGTTAATGTATTTCTTAGATGGAAAGTGGATTACACATGTAATGCGTGTGCTATAAGAGAACAACTTCTCTCACAATGTCATAACAGATAACCGTGATAATCCAATGGTCAGAGAACGATGCTTAATTAATAAGAAACTATTTATTGTATCCAGCGGACGTGTTCACATTGAAATTTCTTTTACACGTAACAATAAGTAATCATGTCCGACGGTCAAAGCACGTGTTTACAAACTAATTGTCGTATTCAGCGTTAAGACTACGACATGTTCATCATAAGCCTCTATTTACAAGTGAAGCTTGTGCTCTCAGAAAATTCTTACCTTATTCATTTAAGAGGATCAAAATAAGCAATAATAACCCAATCAATATCTGATACAAATTAAAAGAAAAGTCCTTGAATTGAATTGGTAATTAATGCACAAAGATATTAAAATGCTGACAATCAGGAATTGATCAGCATATAATTATTATAAATTTTCTCAAACCAACATCATTGATTAACCGTGGAATGTCACCTTTAGAATTGGATTTCCGTTTCGAAACCAGACTAAAATGTCAAAAATATACAATTTTAAATATCGAATTTTAAATTCTTCTTGAAAACGAATCTTAATCTTCTCAAACATAACATCATCTTTTGTTTAAATTTAATATAAGTAGACGAATAAAATAATAATAGAAAAAGTTTTTTATGCGAAATAAGTTTTTATTTTAAATTACAGTTTTTCGAATAAACTGTAATAAATATTCGTGAATATTAACAGAAAATATTAATATGCTTATTAATATTTTCTTATTAATCAATTTAATATGGATTTTAACGTAATATACATTAGAATAGACATTTCGAAATTAAAATTTTTATTTTTATTTTTTGTTTTGTTTAAATAAAATACGCGCGCGTGTGTAGATATGTGTGGATAAAAATATTTATATATTTGATATATATTTTTTTTCTATGAGAAGAATTTTTTACATTTAATCCTTTCTTCTACAAAAAAATCGGAATTTTATATTTAATCGATATTTTAGCTTTTAAATTATAATAAAAGAAATATATATATATATATATATTTTATATATATATATATATATATATATATATATATATATATATATATATAAAGCTACATCAATTAAAAAGTATATTTTCTATCATTAAAAAAAATATTGATTTTTTTTAATAAAATATAATATAAAACTATTCTATAATTTTAAAACGATTATATAATTTTCTGGTGAAATTCTCTTTCCGATTTATTTTGAAATTAATTTTAAAATTAAATACATTTCTTTTAAGAAAAAAAATTTTTTTAATTTAATTTTATAAATTTTGATTTACAAATTTTTAAAAATTTTTGCAATTTTTATAACTTGAATCATTGATTTTTATTTTTTTTAAAATAAATTATAACAATAACTTTTTGTATTAAAAAATTATTTATTGTAACAAATATGTCCATATCGATATATTATGTCAATCATTTATATTATAAATTGATTTAAATATATTTATATTAGGTAATTCTAGATTTTTCATATTGATTCTTTGAAATTGATGAATGAAATTTTTGAAATTATAAAATTGTTAACTATATACATATATAACAATATCTATAACAATTAATTTTGAGCAAAAATTACCACTTAATGTAACAAGATAACAAATGAGAAAAAATTAACATAAATATTTTTGTTTTACTATTTGAAATCCCTCCTTCGCGTCACATGTCCAGTAACGGTAACCTTGGCTATATAAAATAGCTGACTGAGCACAAGAAAGTTGAAATATCACAAATATGCTAAATATTATAGTTTATTCATTAATATAATTCGATATAATTTTTTTATAGAAATGTTTTATATTTTATCAAGATATATCAATTTGTGTGAACGAAATACACAAAAAATTTTTAATTTTACAAATATTAGAAAAAATTCATTATGGTGGAAATGCCAAGAATCAACAATAGGATATAATCACAAGAATAAGATATCTTGTTATAAAATAAATACGCCTTTAAAATATCATACGTAAGTAAAAATATTTTTTATTATAATTTCTTTTATTACTAATCACTTTTATTACTAAACTTTTATTATTAATCATCATTGTTAAATTTTTATATTTGTAAATTGAAGAGAAATATTCAATTTTATCTCTCAAAAAAATATGTTTAATATATATACAGCGATATATTTTATTATGTTTTATTGACTCTATTTAATTATAAAGTCAATATATTAAGCATTAAATAAATTCATAATTAATTTATAATATTAATAATATTATAAAATATCGTATTTATTTTATCATAATTATGCCGTATTATATTTATTATTGTATACAATCATTTATGTAATTAAATATAAAAAATTGTATAAAAAAATATGAGAATATCAATTCTCTACTAAAAATCTTTTAATAATTTTTCACATTTTTTTTTTTTTTTTTTTTTACAAATGAATAAATCCAAATAATATATATCAAACAAAGTGTTTATTATAATTACTGAATATATCGACAAAAATATATATCGAACTGAGAAGTAATAAATAAACTCATTATTCATATACTTTGTATAAGATTTATTCGTTGTTCAAAATTCCGATATAAAAAGAAAAATATAAGATTTTTTTAACGAATAATAAGTAAATGATGATTAAATGAACTATGTTATTGGGCGCGATAGGCCTAATTATATATGTAAAAATATACATAATGTACCTCTTACATAATGTATCTCTTACAATAATTGCCTGATTATATAATTTTATAAGTACAAGTGGTCGACAATAATAGAAATAGACTTGCAAGGAATTTTTTTTGAAACATCATTATTAAATTTTACGAGCATTTATTATTCGTGAATATTTTGAATTTTAAGTTTGAAAAGTTTAATTAAAATGATCTTAATTTTTTATTCTATTAAAATTAGATCAATTTAATTTTATAACAAATATAACCTTATATTTGACGAAATTTATAGTGAACGCCTACGAATCAGCGCTTTTGTATTATTTACCATTTTTGAGCAACAATCGTCTCAAGTTCGTATAATTCGATTTAGCCTTGAGATTGTCATCATTTAGGAGATCCAATGACATCTTCAGTATCATTGATTACGATATTAACTTTCTAAATTCATAGAAAGATTTTTCATGGACTTGGATTTAGCTTTTTAAATTTTAATATAAATTTGATTTCTTCGATCTATATGAATAACATTTAATTACTTTCAGAAATACAATTGATTATATTACATTTCATAATGATTGATCAGTATTTTTTCTTTTTTTTTTTTTAATTAATAATGCATTCACAAAGCTATAACGAAAAATTATTTTACAAAATCTCCAATTAAAGAATATTTTTATATTTTTTATATATTCCGTATAAGAATTAATAAAAATATGATTTTTCAATAAATATAAAAATTTTGTTCTAATGAAATTTTCTTAAAGTATATATTAATAATCTACTAATTTATAAAAAAATATTTTTATATCGAATATGAAATTTGCATAATTTATTATTTAATTTATTATACAATATAAATCGTTTCAAAATCATATTCTAATATGATTTTGACATATGACAGTTATTAATTCAATTTTTTTTCTATAGTTAGATTATTTAGAATACAAAAAATATAAAAAAGATAATAAAAAACATTAAACAATGCATAATGTAAGATATTGAATCGAAATCATTGTTGAAATATGTAAATTTATATGAAATATTTTCAACAATTTTCGAGAAATAAAAATCAAAATAATATATTCAAAATTCATTAAAATAAGTGATGCTTCTTTATTTTAGAAACCTTATTCATGATAAGTTTTTCATTTGACAATAAAAACAATAAAATTATTTTGTATGAGCGACAATTAAAGATTAACTAAAGAAATGATCAAAAAATGAACATGTTATAAAATTCTTTTGTTTAAGATCAAATAAGGTACGACGACTTGTCGATTCGTTCAATGATGAAAGAAACAAATTAATGACCGTATGGCCCAATATTGTTAATGAATTGACAAAAGATAATAATGAAGAATTATTAGACGTTAACAAATGGATAACAGAGGTATCTATTTTTTTTTTTTTTAATTATGTATCATCAAGTAATATAATATAAATTTCGAATTATATATCATAATTTCTCGTACATAAAATATATTAATATAAGAACTAAATTTTATTAAAAATTTAAATCTTATCAAACATAAATACTTTCTTTGTATATAATTTAGTTATTAATTTAGTTAGATTAGATTATTGCTTCTTCGAATATTAAAAAATATTATACAATATGATACAAAAAATGATATATACATTTATTATAAAATTCGTATTTATACTTGTGTTAATAAATTATGTTATATTAACATGATGATATTTCATAAACTCGCAATGATTTTTCTTTTAACAACTTTCTTGTTTTTAATCTTTTAATTTCATTTTTATTTAACATTACACCTTTGCGTATCAGAAATAATCGATATATAAATAGAAATATGTAAAAAAAATTACATTATTTAATATTATAAAACATTAAAAGTAACCTATTTCTTATTGATAAAAAAATTAAAGAAAACTTATTATTAGCGATATTAGATTTGTATAGTTAATGTGCATAATTGAAAATTTTTTCAGAAAAAATTTTACATTTTTAAAATAAATGCAAATGAATATATGAAGATACTTATATATTAATCCATATATTAATGCTTGATTGATAATCGATTAATAATTGATTTATCTAAAGTAATAATATGGATTTTGTATTAACTATGAATGAATATTTCGTGAATTTATATTTCTTCGTGAATATTTATTTATAAATACAATGATTAAAAGCAAAAATAAAGATTTATATATAATAAAATACCAAAATAACTTGAATTTCAATAACAATCTCAATTTAAATTTTCAAATTTATAACAGCAATAAATATAAAATAGGTTTACATTATTCTCTCATATTATTCCGAAGTCATAATAATAATTATTCGAGAAATTTATTTCAGCACACAATAGCAATAGCCAAATTACAAACCAAATATCTTGAAATCGATCATGAAGAAATTCGTGAAAGCTCATCCATAGTTAGAAATCACCTTCCAACTATTTGTTCTCTTTCTCTCTTAATTATATTTAATCTCTTAATTACATCAAAAATAACTAATGTAAGAGAGAGAACCACCCGCGACAATTTTTCCAGAAAATCAGAATTTATTCAGATATCATTTAGTCGCCACGAAAATTAGTCAGTTGTTGTAGAATTCAAATCATATTATTAAGTATCATTTAAAAATCGTAAAATTTAATTAATCATCAGTCAGCCATAAAAAATAATTTGAATTAATTATTAATATCAAAATTTGCAGTATAAACAATTGTACAATCCCTCATTCTATCACCATGTTGTAGGATATGAATAGAAATTATTTAACTTATTATATTTTATTAATATTTATTATTTATTTATTTATTAATATTTATTATTATTACTATTATTTATTATTATTTAATATTTATTATTTAATTAGATAATTAATTTAATTATTAATATTTTTTCTATTCTAATTCTTAAAACTTATCGGTAATTATTCTTCTTTATAATTATTTTTATATAATATAGGGAGCCTGGAAAATATTGATTTAGGAAGATTTAACATATTTCTATTTTTTATGTATATAAAAATAAAAAAAAGCAAAGGTTTCAATATAGATTGCTCTATATAAATCACAATGTAGATTACAATTGCAACTTTATTAACTTAAACTATTTTCTAAAAAGAAATACATTTTCGTAAAAAATTTAATTTAATTAAATTTTTATTATATTTATATAAGAATTTTATCATTATGCTAATGAAATATGAATCATTAATTTAATAAAAATATACTCGATGTTACATATATATGTCAACTTCCATTGCTTTAAGATTAAATTAAAGTTTAAGATTAAATATTGTTAAAGTTATTATTTTAAAGTTTTACGTTTCGAGAAATATGAGACATATAGTCAAAGTTTCATACATATATGATAAATATTTTAACTTTAGCTTTCTAAAATAATTGAATTTTACGTAATCTATAATAAATATTTTTGAATAAATAAATCAAAGTGAAAATTGTTAATGTTAATGTCATGAATTTTGAAAATGACATACATATTCAAAAAGGTAAACAAAGTAAACATACATCTTGTATTTATTATAATCACAACCAAACCAAATGGATTCAATGTTAAACGTATGGTGTCATACACAATATGTTGGCATAACAATTCGAATATTTCATTTGAAATATATACGAAATAAATTATTTTATTTTTACCTCTTATGCTTTCTCATTTATGTGTTAACTCTTTCTTGGATGCGAAAGTTCGAGACATTACATTACTGACGAAAAAACATTTTTTAAATATATTTTTGGTTCAAAAAATTTTTAAAATATGTTTGCTTTTGTTAAAGAATAGAATGTTAAATATAAATATGTAAAAAGATTATTAAAATATTATTATTTAGTTTTTTTACTTTTTTTTTCGAATGAGTATATCAATCTTCTCTAATTTATTTTATTATATATGAATCTATTATTAGCCATTATATTCTCTTCTCTCTGCAATCGTATTCGTAACTATATTCACTATATTTTAATATCGAAATAATATTTCTTAACTTTTAGGTATTAGAATATAATGTTCCGAAAGGAGGAAAACGAAGATCAGTATCGTTTGTAATTGCATGTAAATTGCTGACATCTCAAAATCAATTAACAGAAGAAAATACTCGTTTAGCTCATATCTTAGCCTGGTGTATAGAAATAGTAAGTAATTTTTTATTTGTTTCATATTATTTTAGAATTTATTATTTTTCAATTTATTAACAATTTATATAGCTAATAAAAAAATTGATTTTATTTAAATTTTTATTATTTATAATATAATATATAACATAATTTATATTATTTCTTTCTAATTTTAAAGAGTTTATATATATGATTATTATTATTATAGATGCAAGCAGTTCACACAATGGCAGATGATATTTTAGATCATGCAAATATGCGACGAAATCAACCAGCCTGGCATGTAAAAATTGGATTATTTGCAGTTAATGATATTTTACTTATAGAAACATGTATATACAAACTTATTCAGAAATATTTTAAATCGAAAAATTGTTATGGAGATATCATGAATACATTCTTGAAAGTAAGTAATAAATTTGTTTATTTATGTAAATAGTGCTCAAAGAAACAACTATATTTAATATATATTATTAATTTTTTATATTAAAATTTTATATTTTTATATTTTATAATTTTAAATTTTAATTTTTTATATCAAAATTATTATTTTTTATTATAAATAATATATAATCTTAATTTAAAAAGAAAATAATAATATAATAATTATAATAAAATCTCCTTTTTATGAAAATTAATAATTTAAAAAAAAAATTTTATTGTATAATTTTAATGTTTAATTTTATTGTATAATATAACATAAAATTTATCTAAAAAATGCATACTTGTCTATAATTCCGAAGTAAAAAAAAAAGAACATTAATATTATTAAAATAAAACTACATTGTTCCTTTAATAATGCGTAAAAAAAAAACATGGTTTTGTATATATTAATAATTTATAAGTAGTTAATATTTTACAATAAATTATTACTCGTTTAATTTATTTTATGACTTTCAATTTTTTTCGCATTTCGAGAAAGATATTTGTTTCATTGATATGAAGGACAATAAAATGGAGGAGATAATGAAATTCTAGATTTAAAATTGATAGTAACAATATTTCAATAAAGAAATACATATTGAGAAAATTTATACATTTTATATTCTTATATGAGAATATTGTTGAAAAATAAACATACAGATCTGAAACTAATAAATTCTGTTTTCATTCCTATTTTCATTTTGATTTTTTTTAAATATTTATTTTTTTGTTTTCGAAATATAAATGAATTTATATTATGTATTTTTCAATTGATCATTCATCAATGTTTGTATATTTTCATTTTTTATAAAAATTAATAAAATTGTGTATTTTCTATAAAATATTGGATTCATATAACATTGAATTGATTAGTATTGATTATATATTAGTAATATATTACTTATTAAATTAAAAACATATGAATTTCAATTTATTCTTTTTTTTTTCTTCAATACATATTTTATCAATTCTAAAAATCATTTCATTAAAAACTAATAGTAAAAATATATATAACATTATTTCAAAATGATTTTCTATAATATATATAACGAATATTGCAAATATTTTAAGAATAATATACTATAATAATTATGTATAATTTTATAATTTTGTACTGTATGCATACATTTTTTTCTATATTAAATTTTTATTAAATTAAATTTTCTATATAAATTTAGAATTTAAAATAATGTAATTATTAATGTACGATTTATCAAATATTTATTACAGTTTATATTTATAGTACATATTTATTATAATTTACAGTATCATAGAAAAGCAGGCTATGGTGAATGTTTAGACATATTGACATCGACAGATTGGAAAAAAAATTTTAATTTTGATCTTTTTTCTATGGACCGATACAATACTATAATAAAATATAAAACATCTTATTTTTCATTTGTACTTCCATTCATTCTTGCTATGCGTTTCGTAAGTATAATTTAATTATATTATTTAATTTTATTAATTCTTATAATTTTAATATTTATATCAAAACAATATAGATTTTTCTATTCATTTTTATTAATGTTATATTTTTTAATTATACATTGTTCATAGACTAACATAATTGATCCAGAAATATATAAACAAGCAGAAAAAATTTTGCTAAATATAGGACATCTTTTCCAAGTACGAGATGATTATTTAGATTGTTACGGTAAACGTGATGTCATAGGGAAAAGTGGAACTGATATACAAGAAGGAAAATGTACATGGCCTTTAGTGGTTGCATTGCAGCGAGCTACAGCTAAACAAAAAAAAATTTTAAAAGTAAATTTTTGTTAATAATATTTCACATTTATTTTCTTCTATTCTTCTAAATGGAATAAATTACTAATAATATTAATATCATAGGAATGTTATGGAATAGCTGATGAAGAAAAAGTAAAACGTGTGAAAGAAATTTATGAAGAGATTGGTATATCAAATATTTATTTTGATTACGAAGAAGAAACACATAATTTATTGAACACATATACGGAGCAATTATCTTCGAAACTTCCAACTGAATACTTTTTATACTTACTTGCTACATCATGCAGTAAAGTAGGACGAAAAGATTAGTTGTATAAGTTTATATTAATTGTATTAGTTGTATGAAAAACGAACACATCCAGAAATTGCTAAAATAATTTCAAATAATATTCCTATGTAAAAATTTTTATTACTTTCTGTTATTAACGAATTATTAACGAAAAATATTTTGATTGAATTTAGACATAAAGATAGTGTTGACTATGTGCCGCCAACTAAGAAACAAATTGAAAGTACATATTACATATAATAAAGATTTTTTATTAATAAAAAATACATTTAGAATAAAAAATAAACAATTATACATGAATTACATTGAATTAAAAAAAATTGATCAAATAAGTAGATAAAATCAGACATTGGAAATCTTTTTTTTGGATATCTTTTCTTAACATTGATGGTATTTTGATATATTGAATATATATCATTGATATATGTTCTTATTCTTGACAGATTTGCGTAATACTAAACTGCTTACAGATAAAACATCAAAAAATAACACATACGAAGGCAATATATCGTCAAATCAATTGCATTTATCATTCAGTTCACTGCAACAATTAATTGTAATCACTTGTAATAGCACATAGTTAATCAAAACGTTTTAAGTAATTTATATTTTGACAACGTGATTAATCAGTTTTTTTTTATTAATAATTCGTTAGTAAATTTAATGAAAAGTTTTAAAGAAAAATATTGCTCGAAATTATTTTAAAAATCATCAATTAACTGGTGTTTTCATATTTTTCGGATATTTTGGATAATAAATCAAATTATTATAATAAATTCTTTTCATTATAAAAAATACAAAGGAATTTTGGAAAAATAAAGCAATAATATAAAATAAAATTTAAAATTCATTGTGATTATGAATGAATAATAATATATTCCTATTGTCATTATATCATGAATTTCTTTTTATTTTTCTTTCTGGTTTTTTTTGCAAATCACATTTGAAATATTTAGTACAAAATAATTTTTTATAACAATATATTACTTTTATTAATTTTTATAGAATTAATATGTGATATATCAAGAATCACAATTTTTATTGACAAAAATATAATTTTCAAAATTCATATAATATCTGATGAAAATTTTGTTTTATTGCTATATATCAATAGCGAATTAATAACTCAAAATTGTCCAAAGTTATTTATAAGTTGACTAATAAAGCTAATTTTATTCACATTGTGAATAGAAATTCGGAAGAATCTCAAAACTCTATTGAGATATAATTAAATGAAAACTTTACAATTGTACAATTAAATAAATTTTATAATATACAAATTTTTTAGTGAATATGAAATATGCTGTTGGAACAGTAATTTTAATTCTGAAAATATATTCATTATCTAATAACTTTTAAAAACACGAAAAATGATCCTTCTATTCAAATGAAAGTGTGATATTACATATTGAAAATTTAAAATATCGTTCAATTATTATAATTTATAAAAAAAATAACAATGTATGAAAATAATAATAATAATGAAAAATAAAAAAATATAATATATAATATAAAAATCATAGTAATATTTCTTTTGAACTCTAACAACAATAAATCAGAAAGATCATTTGTTTTTAAAAATTATGCCTAATATTTTATGTGCAAATTATTAAAAAAATTATTAATAGAAGATTCTGATATTTAGATATCAGTAATCTCTTAACATCAATTTAATATAGATTCTGATAGTATAGATTCAGAATAATTTTAATTAATGTAGAAACAAATATATCATGTCTTCCAAAAGAAATAAATATTTCATTATTATATATCTTAATAATGAAAAAGCATACAATATATTTAAAAACTTTAAATTCTTTCTAACATAAATATTAACGAATTCATGCTAATCTTCATAATAAATTTTCTTACAGATAGATCAATCCAAATCAGAATTAATAGATTTATATCAAACTGTAGAAAAGTACAAAATAGAGTACTTTAAAAATCTATTAAAATCACATACTTTCTGATTGAAATTATAAAAATTTATCAGTCCCAATTCTATCTGCTGATTTTGTAATCATCTGGTACAAATCATGTTAAAAATCTTAATATTGTTGTTAAGTAATTCATTTACTTACAAAAATTTTTAAATTGTTTGAGTGTTCTCACAATATCAACTCTCAAATTTTCTTTTTAGAAATACCAATGTATGCATTTCATCAAAAAGTTAAAATATTAAATTTAAATTAAATTAACTATGGGAGAAACTAAATTAAAATTTAATATAAAATAAAAATAAATGAATAAAATGAATTGATGAATAATAAATAACATTAAACCAGACAAAAATTAATATGAACACCATACATAAAATATCTAATACTTGCAAGATAATAATAATTTTACCGAATAATAATTGAGAAAAAAACTTAATTGCATGTAATACATAGAATATAAAAAATCAATTATGATTCAACTATTTATCTCAGCAAAGTATTATAAAAATAGATCTAATACAGTATTGAGAATAGCTACAGATATACATATCTACCCTTCAAATACATTTTAAAAATATTTTCCATTCTTGCAAATTTCAATAATATATTATTCTCTAATAAATTCAAAATTTATTTTGAAAAAAATTTATTTTGAAAAATCTATGTTATCTTTTAAAGCTTCTTATTATTATTAAATAAATTCCAATCATTGAATATAAATAAAATAATTCTCTGGTTGATTAAGACATACTTAGATGATAAGACATACTAAGATAATACACATAATCAAATCCTAGAATGAAAAAATAATTGCTTCAATTGTGAACATTTCTATACAAATGCATTTAATTCAGCTTAAGAATATGATACAGTATTTTTATTTATTTTATATGATACAATACAATTTGACGATAACATAATAAAACAATATCCATATTCATTACAGAGATAATGTTAGATTGAAATATATCAGTATTGATAGTTTTAAAAATATTGATCATATTCAAATTCCATGACTGTAAATAAAAATTCTATTAAAATTCAATCAATAATAGATTTCAATCATGAAATCGCACAAAATATAGGAGACACATACAGAATTAAACAATGAAAATATTAAACAATATAAATATCATTTGAATCTCTTTATATCAAGAAAAAAAAACATGCTGTAACGAAAAAACAATGATTTTAACACTATCTGATACAATAGTTTCGATATTAAGAACTTCGCAAAACTATAAAAAAAAAATGAGACAAAATCTGGATTTCAACAAAAAATACAAAAATATATAATCTAAGACTTAATTTTTGACAAAAAAAAAATAGGAAAGAAAAATTTTAACCTACATTCTTACTTGATTACATTTTATATTAATAGAAAAACTGATTACAAAAATAAAGATGCGATATAAAATCAATTGTTTTTTGCTGTATAAAAAACACTAAAATTCTTCAAAAAGAATTATTTTCTTCAACTACCGCACATTGATTAACAATTGAATTTTCCTGTGTTTAACCTGTAAGATGTAATGCATTTATATACTGTTGCTCTGAACTTTTTATGATAATAAATTTTAATAATTAAATCGTTCTGATTAGATTAACAAACGAAATCTTGATACTTAGGTTTTCATATTCTCAATTTCTGCTTTAGTTTTTTGAATAAATGCTCAATTGTTTAAATTATTTTCCAAACTGTCTATATTATTTTTAAGTTGTTGATCACAATGTCTTTGCATCTAGAAGCATGATTTTCCATGACACGTTTTCTTTTAATTTCAGTCAGTTATTTCGAAACCAGTCTAATTATCTTAACAGACAAAATTTCACTTTTCGGCATTCTGTGGTCTAAAAATGATCAAAAAAATTCATCCTCAATAGCATTTTCCGATAAGCTTTTTCATTTTTTATAGAAATTTCTGAGGTTTTTTTAAATAAAAATTATCTAAATATTATCTTATTAAAAAAAAATACTTTTAATAAGGTTTCATTGTTTACTTAATAAAAATCGTAAAAAAAATTATTTTTTGAAAATGTAATAAAAAATATAAGTATTTATATGTATATAAAAATATTATTAATATTTTATAAAAATTCTAAATATTATGTATTTTTATTTTGTTTCACTTGTTTTCACTTTTATAAAAATGTGAAATGAAAAATAAAAATGGAATTAAGGAATCTAAATTTCAAATTTTTTCAATCAAAGAGAAATTCTCAAATCATTTTTTTAAAAAATTACACGGTTGTTAACCTATTTCTATTATTCTATATTCTATATTCTATATTCTATTCTATTATTTGTTTTTGCATCAAGAAAAAATTTATTTGATGGTTCTGCAATTTTTATGAGATTAAGCATTCTCTGGAAATCTTCATACATATAATTATTATTCCAATAAACGAATTAATAAATTTTAAATTAAATCTTCACGATGTTCACGACAGCAAAAAATTATTTTAAAAAATTAAACAAAAGAACTACTATTAATCGTACGTTTCTGAAGTTAATCTAATATATAAATTGTTTTCTCATAAAAATAATACTTTATATTAATTAATATCATAATGAAAATACAGAATGGAATAAAAAATACGATAAAATAAAATATTTAAAAAGCAATGTTTTTAATTTTAATTTAACGTACTTATTGAATTAATAAAATTTTAAGAATAGATTTTTTGAAATATATATTTTATATGTGTGTGTGCGTATATGTGCGTGCGCGTTATACATTTATATTTATATTATTTTTAATTATATCTAATATGTTATATATAATATGATATTGACATAAAAAACTTAAATTACTATAAAAATAGATTAACATAAATATGATTTGTTAATATATATGATTGATAACTAATAATACAACCAAAAAGGGAATGATTTTACATTACATAATTTTACATGATTTTACAAAAAATAATTCGAAAATATGAAATTTTTTTACGAGATTTTATTTTCAAGAAAAATATTCATGTATGTATACATATCTATGTATGTGTCATATTCTGATTTAATATATTTTATAACTTATTCTTATTATATTTATTGTATTCTATAATCAAGATTATATTATTAATAAAATAAAATATTATCATAAAAATTATAAAACAAAATTTACTATAAAAATTTTAAAAAGGATCTATTTTTTGAAAAATTGAATCGAAATTGAACATCCTTATTTCAAAGTATAAAAATTTAAATTTTTTTCTCGATTAAATAGTCTTTGCTCTTAAGCGTCTTTGTTCATTGAACGAACTATACATATACGTGGATATACATTAATATGGCGTTCTAGTAAAATTTAAAATCACTGATAACTTTATATATGAATAAGTGTTAAATCAATAATTTTCTAAAAACTAATTATTTTTAAATTCTATTCATTATAAAACTATTAAAAGATATAAAGTAAAAAAACTGTAAAAAAACATAAAAAAAGATAATTTTTGATATCTTAAAATAAAATTTAACCTCTTAAGTATGATTAGAGGAATTTTTCTGGAGAAGAAAAAAAAAATTTAATGATTGATACAGATAAAAATTCAGAAGAAAAAACAATGAAAAGTAATCAAATTGCATGAAGTATTCTCAAAAAAAAAGCAAAAAAGCTACGAAAATAAATATTTAGTATAATGGTAAAAGGAAAGTAAAAAATATGTACATATTTCTCCATTATATTTATAATTCTTCTATTTATAATTCTGAATTTATTTCAATATTATAAATTTGAGATAAATTTTTTCTTGTATTGCAGAATTTTATATAATTTCACCTATCAATTTCACCTATCAAATGAGAAAATGCAATCAAAAAATCTATTATCAAGTTTAATTAAAATCACAAATTCAATTTTCTTAATGAATCAAATTTGAGTAATTCGAAAAAATAAAGAGACTTTTAAACATGAAATTTGTTGCAACTTTAAATACCTATATTCAAGATGCAGTTCATATCATAATTATTATTGTTAATTAAGCTGTTATTTAAGTATATAATTTAAAGAATTTAATAATTAAATTGCATAAGGTATTTCAAGAAAACTCATCAAAATAATTTTTATTATTCTTTAAAATAATAAAATACTATTTAATTAATTACTATTATAATTAATTATTACTAATAATAATACTAATTACTATTATATTTAATTTAATAAAGAACAAGTTGAAAGATTAACAATTATTATTATATGTGAAAAATGACTTCTTATGATTCTTGATAAAAAAATTTTGAAATAAGAAATAAGTATTAGCAATTATGTAATTATTATAAAATTGTAAATTAATAAAAAATTTAAAGAATTTATATGATTATAATATTATATTAACAATAAATTTACTAAATTTATTTAAAAGATTTGACTAAAAATTAATAAATCTGATTTTTGATTAATATAAAATTTTCATATAAAATTTATGAAAATTTTAGAAATTAAAATATTGTTTTTCTGCTCAAATATATTATATTGAATTTCTAGAGTTTATAATTATTTTCATTTTAAAAGAATTCTTTTCACATTTTTAGAATTTTTAAAACCATAGATATATATTTAAAATATATTTATTTTTTGAAAAATTCTAAATAATGATAAAACTATAAAAATTTTAGGCTTGTGTGTATTTATAGTTAATTTTATATTAAGAAATGATTTACTGTTCCAATTTCTGCAAATATTTTAAGTCAAAATTTGCGCTTTTTATAATTACTTTATAAATATAAACGAGTAATTACAATTCAAATTAAATATAAATATAAATATAAATTTGGTAAATATTTGTAATATTTATTCTCAGAATATGTAGCATTTTCTTTTTTTAATATAGATTTATTTTTCGATAAAAAAAATATATTATTTCAATAAAAAAAAAGGCATTATTATAAAACTTAAATAAAAATTTCAACTAAAAAAATTATTTTGAAGAATATAAAAATTATATTAATATTATGTCTATAGAAAATTTTATTTAAATTCAAACTTTATTATATTTAATATGGATGTTAATTTTTAAAAAAGTTTGAAAAACTGAGGAAATATATGAAATAATATTAGAAAGAATAAAAAATTTGAAATTTATTACAAAATGTGAATAATAATTTGTTAAAAAAGATAGACAATAAACATTATATTTTATTTTATAGATATTAACAAATATTGGTAATATTATCCCAATTGAATTTATCTTAAAAAGCATATAATAATAAATATTATTTTAATTACTTATTAATTACTTTATAAAAAATTCTCTTATTCGTTATTATATATATATATTATACAATATATACAAATTACATATATATAAATTAAATTTTAAATATTAATAATTTATTGATAAAACATTTATAATTTTAATTATTAATTTCTTATTTAATTATGATTAAAAAAAAAAGAGCAAATATTTTAAAAATATTGTATACATATTATATCTTTTATTTAAATGACTTAGTATTATATAGAATATTATTTTTAAGTTGTGTAAAAAATTCATCTGTATTTATATTATATTTGTATCAATATTAAATATTAATATTAATAGTAATATTGACATTTATATAATTATTACATAATATATATTAGTTTATTTTATGATTTTTTTATTTTTTTTAAAAATAAAATATTTATTTATTTCAAAATTTTTATGTTTTGTGTTAAATAAAAAAAGGTAAGTATTTATATGGATATGTTTCTTTTTATTTTTATTTCTTTTTATTTTTTTTTTTTTTTATATTAGGAGATTTTTTCAAAATTATTTCTTTTTTTTTTAACTAATAAAATAGAAACTTATATTTTAACTTTCAAAATATAATAAAAAAAAATATATATATTATAAAACTAGTTCTATTAAAAGCTTTTTAAAAGCTTTATTTTATGTCATTGAAAAAAATATTGACTGTTTATAAATATAATATAAAAAAGGTTCTATAATTTTTTTGTTATCCTCTTTCTATATTTCATAATCAAATACATTTTTTAAGAAAAAAAAAGTAAAAAAAATTTAATTTTATAATTTACTTCTAAGTTTTTTTTTACTTCTAAGTATTTTTAAAATTTTTTATAATTGTAAGTTGATAAATTGATTTATTTATTTTTCAAAAAAAATTATCTCTATTGTATAATTATCAACGCGATATATTTTTTAATAAATAAATTTTTAATTACATTATAATCATTGATAGTTATAACAAAAAAATATATTTCTTTTCATTTTAATTATTTAGGATTTTATTGGATTTTCTGTAAAAAATATTATTTTATTAATATTCACTAATATTTATAATATTTATTTTATTTATATACTATTAATTAATTAAATTGAATTTATAATACATTTAAAGTACAATTTACTTTTATATAAATTTTATATAAATAACTTTATTATAGTATTATATATTTATATTATAGTAATTTTTTATTTAAAAAAAAAAGAAAATTTTAAATAAATTAGAAATATTATATTTTATTATATTTAAATTTTTTTATATTTATATTATATTTTATTGGTTTTTAAAAATTTATGTATATATATATTTGTTTTATTTGCAAAGAATTTTAATAATAATATTTAATAATAAGATTCTGTTAAAAATTGTTTTTTAATGATATAATAAGAATAAAATTTAATAGAATAAAAATAAAAAACTAAAAAATGATAATAAAATATAACGAAAAACAAAAATAATAACAAAAATAAAAATATTTAAGCAATAAAATAATGCAATGATTCAAATATTTTTATTCACATTATTTTATATTAATTATTATTTTATATTACGTATATATTAATATAAATGCATTTACGTTAAATATAACAATAGTTAAGATTTTTTATTCATATTAAAAAAAATTTTTTATTAAATTAAATTGTTAATATATATATATATATATATCAAAAATAATTATTAAAAAGTTGATGATTTTGATATCATAAAATATATAAAATTATCGATTTTATATGTTTTAAAAATGTCAATCTGTTTGACATTATCATAAGGCATTGTCATGTCATTCATAATTATTTATTAATATTTTAGCAAAAATAGTGTTTGTTTAATGTTATATCTTGTATTACAATATATAAAATATTTAAATCTAAAATGTGCATAGTTACTTGTTTTTTTTATAAGAACGACTTGTGTTTTGTATATACAAGATATCTCAAGTTTATATTAATAATTTATATATAATAATAATAATAATTTTTTATTTAAAAAAAAGAAAATTATATAAAATTCTGTAATAAATATTTTTTTTATTAATATTAATGTTGTTAAGTAAATATTATATATATGAAGTAAAGTATTTTCCAGCGAACATATTGACATTCATATGGAAAATATTTACGATTTTTTATTTCAAATATTTATATTTATTAAATTATTATTAAAATAATTATTAAAATATTAAAATAATTTATATAATATTTTTTCTTATATTTATTTAAAAAATTATATAATTTATAATATTAATAAATAAATATCACAGTTTTTTTTAATATAAATATAATACATACTTTATATTCGCATAAATTTAGTCTTATGTAACTATGTAACGTGTTTTGTGTGATTTTAGATTCCAATACTTACTTTCACTTCTTTTTGAACAGTCTTATAAAAACTACATAGTGATTTTGCTATTTTATTATTTTATAAATTAAGGTTATAAAAACATTCATATATATATATATACACACACACATATATATATATATATATACGTGAAAATGTTTTTTATTTTGCCAAAGTATATTATTATACCGTTATGTGAACGAAATATTTCACAAAAAGTTTTTACTGCTATAAATATTAAAAAAAATTCTTTATTGTGGAAATGCCAAAAATCAAGAATACAATATTTTTGTAATAAAATAAGTACATCTTCTTTAAAATATTATAAGTAAGTAAAAAATGTTTATATTGTAATTTTTTTTTTATTATATGTATATATATATATATATATATATATATATAAATTGTAAATATAAAATATTATTCAATTTTATCTCTCAAAAAAATATTAATATTTAAATATAGCATTATATTTTATCATGTTATTTAATCAATATATTGAATGTTAAGTTAATAATAATGTTAATTAAATATACTTAAATATAATTAATTATGTTATATATATTAATATAATAATATTATTGTATAATATTATATATATTATTAAGTATATTAATTTTATATATATAAAATATATATATATAATTTAAATATTATTCTGATATTTATATTGTTTAAATTTTTTATATAACTCATATACATAAATTTTGATTTTTATTTCATAATTTCATTCAAGTTAAATAATATTAAGTAAATATACATACATATATTATTTAATTCCATATCATTTATATCATTTTAATATTTTTGGAAAGAAAATAAAATAATATTTTATTTATATTATATGCAATAAAATATTTGGACAATAATTAAATTCTTTGGAGTAATATGATTAAGAAAACAATATCAATAATAATTTTTATTGTTATATCATTGTTGTTATTCTAAATTATAATTATGTTTAACGTCTCATATCTATAAAAAAATTTTTTAATTTGAAATGAAAACTATTTGAAAATTATTTGTATATAAAATTACAAACATTTAATATAACTTCTTATATAGAAAAAATATAATAATTTAAATATTACTTTTTCTTTTTTTCTTTCTTTTTTTTTTTTTTTTTTAAAAAGATAGATTTTTTGAAGTCGTCATTCTATAAATATTTCATGTATAAAATAATATTACAATATTAAAATAATATTACTTAAAAAATTAATCACAAAATGAATTTTTTGCAAATAAGAAATATTCTTAGTTTTTGTTGTAATATACATTTAAAATACATTTCAAATATTTCACTAAATTTCACTAAATTCTTAATTAAATATTAAAGAAAATTGTAAAAATTTTTGTCTTTAATTATAATCTTTTCTAATAATGTAATAATTTTTCTGTTTTTCTAAAAAAAAATTTTTGATTTAAATTTTAAAAGTTTTTTAAAAATTTTTGATATATATAATATATATAAAAAGAATAACTTTTTTTATTATTTTTTTATATTTATTGTATTTAATTTGTATAAAAAATATATTATACAAAATATGATATATAAAACAATGTATTGCATTGATATTATATTAAATATGTTAGATATCTATATAGTAATAAATATTATATTGAAAATTTCTACATATACTTAATATACTATAATATACTATAGTAATAATATACTAATATATTGTGTAGATTATTTCATGCCAAAAATTAATCATTTTTTTACTTTCATGTTTTAAATTTTCAAAGTGAAATATATAATTTATGTGAAATTAAATGAGATTTAAATCATCATTTTATTGGTATTTATTTAAAAATTACAATTATTATTATAACATTTTGCTATTTTTACAAATCCAAACAATATATGTCTAAGAAAATATATTAAATATAATATATAATATATAATATATTAAATATTTTTTTTAATTTTTGATTGTTATCAATAACAAATATTTTAATATCAATAAATTATATCGAATTATATCATTATGAAAAATGAACAAACTTTAATTTAACTTTTTAACTTAACCTAACTTTAACTTTATAAAATTATATAATTTATAAAACTATTTAATTTTCATTCCATTTTTTTTATATCTATTACAATTTTAAAAATATATGTTTGCATACTGAAAAATCTAATTATTTTATTAATAAATATGATATTTTTTCTTGAAATTTCCTGCTGATTATTAAAATTTAAAAATAATTATGTTAATTTTCTTTTAAATTGTTTAAGCAATGATATTTAAAAATAAAATTAAAAGAAAAAAATTTAAACTTAAAAATAAAAAAAAATTTAAAAATTTAAAAATAAAATTTTGTGTATATAAAAAAAAATTATATCCAAAAGTATTTTTCATATTTTAGATTTAAATATAATATATAAGTTATTATCTTATAACAAATTCTTAATATATGAATATGAAGAAATACTATCATATAATATTGACAAAATTTTTTTATTTTCATTACATTATATTATTATTTGTAGCCAAATATATGATATATTATCGTTTTGTACTATCTAAAGAAGAATTATTGTAATAGATTTATTTATTTTTGTTGTTATATTTTTCTTACCATTCTAGAAATTTATATTCTATAATTTTTTTTATTTTAAGATACATTTATATTAATTTGGAATAAATAGAAAGATCTTAAGATAAGAATCCAAGTTAATTATTTATATAATTATTTTTATAATTATATTATATTAATTCTTTAATATTTCTGTTTTAGCAAAATCATGTAATAAATGTAAATGTATATCTAATAAGTAAATAAAAATATTTTATATTATATAATGAAATATAAAAAAATAAATAAAAATATAAAAATAATATAGAAATATCTTATAAAAGTTATGTTTTTACATAACAAATAACTGAGTAAAAGTATAATACTATAATATACTATGTTAAGAATCAAAAGAAATAAATAAAAAAAATAACTTATGTAAAATTCATATCTCTATTATAGCTTAAAGGCCTGAAAAGATCTTTACAAAAAAAATTGGATGTTACGAGTAAATCTATTCATTTATGACTTCATGTTTTTTATAAGTGCATCCAGAAAATGCAGTTTTTTTTTTAATAGAATTATATATTTTTTTTAAACATATTATTTCTCATTTTTTTGTATTACTTTTTTATTTTGAAAAAGCATTAAGATATAATATTTAAAAAAATTAATATTTTATAAAGATTTTCAAAATTTAAAAATTTTTATTGATAATTTATACATAGAATATTTTGGCTATTACATTTTGTTTATTTTATATTTCTTAATATCTTAATTACATTTAATGATATGAAAAATGATATCAAAATTGTTGTTTGGTTCAAACAACAAATTAAGATTCATGATTTTTTTCTTTTTTTCTTTTTTATCTTATTTTTTAATTTTTCATATTTTGAAATTAATTGATATTTCTTTAAATCACATATTTTTATAAAGTTTTATTTTTTATATATAATACATGTAATTTATATACATATAATTTTTTATACATATAATAATTTTCAAATTATCTTGAATAGAAAATTGCAATAATCTATAGAAAATCGGTAAATTAATCATTTTATTTTTTCATTTATAATCAAACAAAAATATTTTTTATTTTTTTATGATATTTTTATCATATCTTTAGAACTTTCATATATTTATAGAAATTTGTATAATTTTTTAGAAAAACTAATATACATAAATTATATATATAAATTATACAAATTATACATATAATTATATTAATGTATTTTTTTTTAATTTCATTGTTATTTAAATAATTTTATCTTGACATAATCTTTTCGCAAAAAGATATATATTGACATTTTAAATACTAATACTAGTTTTAAATTTTATTTGGCCATGTAATATTTCGTAGCTGATATCATGATATTTAAATATTATATGCTCTATTTTTTAAATTATAAATTAATTTTATTTAATGTGTAAATATTATATTTGTTGTACACAGATATATATATATATATATATATATATATTAACTTTATTATTATTTATTATTTTAATATAACTATTATATTATTTCTTATAAATTTTTAAATGAAATAGTTTTAAATAAAATAATATTTATCTATTTTCTTAAATTTTGTTGTTTTTATTCAATTTATGTTTATTATACTTATATTACATTATTAATCATTTATTTAATTTAGGACAATTTTTAAACTAAAATATATTATTATATTAATATATTATTATTTAGTTTAAATTTAATATTTATTATTCATTTTATTTTTTAAATATTATTTAAAATTTATAATTAAAATTTTTCCAATTATTTTTTTTATTTTATTATTTTTTTTTTTTATAAATATTATTACAATATTATTATAATAATCTATCTTTTTTTTTGCATTTATATGAAATATAATGCCCATTTTCTAAATATTATATATTGCTATTATTATAATTTCATAAATTATAAATTACAACATTAATTAATTATTTAAAATTGTATAATATTGAGAGTTAATATATTCATTAATTAATTTTTCGATTCTAAAAAGTTTATAAAATTATATAAAGTTATATAAAAGTTATAAGTATATATATAAAAATAATAGATTGAAACTATTTATAAGTTTTAAAACAATTTAAGATTGCATGAAGATTACAATAAAGATTGCATGAAGAAGATAAAGATTTTTAATCAATCAAATGTAATGTTTAATCAGAATACATAGAACATATAGAGATCAATTCTATACATTGAAAGAAACAAAAATATGAGTTGAAATTTATTTACCAAATTACGAATAATTTAATTTTACAATATACAGAATAATTGAATCACTTTATAAGATTTTAATGAACTTGAAATATGTTGTCGAGTTCATCATCATGAACAATTTTTTTTAAAACATATAATAGATAGATATTTTGTTTTATAGAAAATAAATAAAAAATTTTTTTGAATGTCTTTTTTTTATTAAATTACTTATTATTAACAATAATATTTAATTTTAAAAAAAATAATCCCAATTATATATATTATAAATGAAAATATAAACGAATATTATTTCCATCTCATAAAAATTTAACCCAATTCAAGTTCTTCTCTAATTTATTCAAAAATAATTTTAGATTAGATTTTTATGAAAATGTATGTTGATGTATGAGAATGTAGGAAATCTACATTTTATAATATGTGATAGAGTATTCAAAAATATGAAAATATACTTAATTGAAAATTTCTAAAGTAATTTCAAACAACATTTTCCTTTGCTAAAATTTTTGTTATGGCTTTATTAATAAGTTATTGAAAATTTTGAAATTTTTCGCTAGTTCCAATAACAATGCTATATCATTTTAAAATCTTTGATTATTGACATTCTACATTATTTTACAATTTTTAACTGTTAAACAGAGATTTTTTCATATTTATGAGTTATATAAATACATTTTATACAATATTTGATTACAAATGTTTATTTTTATATCTCTTCAGAGATGTTTTATAAATATATTAAAATTTAAATATTGACTGGAAAAAATCTCGGAATGGACAAAAGAAAAGGAAGTATCCTCCCGCTTTTGCTCAATATATAAGATTTTATCTGTGGATAACATTTTGACAATAAGCTTGTCTGTTTTTATAAATATATTGGGTCATCAACCAATCAGTATTTTCTTTCATGAACTGTATTTACTTATGTATATAAGTATATATTTATACATTCAGTGGAATATAAACTATTCATAGTATTCTACAGTATTCTATATTACTTTTGGATTAGTCTCAAGAGATCTACTGAAAAAAAAAATAGTGTAATATAAACCAGTCACGATATTCTACAATATTCTACAATATTCTACATTATTTTAATCTCAAGAAATCTTTCTTGTGAATCTTACTTGTGAAAAGAAATGAGTTCAAAGTACGTATTGTTTTGTATTATTATATAAGGTTTTATCGTATTTATGATGAAAAATTCAAATAAATTAAACTTTTTAAAAATATGTAATTTACTTAAAACATTTTTAGATAAATCATGACTTGTAGTTTTTGTATTTTCTTATGTATTTGTGTTTACATATAAACTTCTATTTTTTATATTATAAAAATTATAATATACTATATAAATTATCAATTTGTATAATTGTAGTAATTTATACAATATATATGCAAACACTTTTAAAGTCTAGCACCTTGAAAATTTTAATATATATGTATAATATAACAGTAAAAGTGTTAAATGTTAATAAATTTTTTAAAAATTTTATTAACGAATTTTATAAAAAAAAAAATATAAATATTCGAATATTAAAAAAATTATTTTAGATATAAAATAGATAATAGAATAGATTGGGATTGATAGTAACATTTTAACTTTGGAATACGATTATTATAAATATGTATATGCAGGAATTATTAAAAAATTCTTATATAAAAATATTATTTATCTGATATTATTAAATTATAAAAATTTCATTTTATTTCAAATAATATCCAAGTTATTAATAAAAATTGATAAGTGAAGAAAATGTTACAATATGATTTTAGATCGATTTTAATTGAATTTTAATGTTAAAAAATTGAAGTATTTATTGAATCTAATTATAATAATTAATGAAATTAAATAAAAATAATCTTATTTATATATAAAAAAGCTAAAAATAATTATAAAATTTTTTATTAAATTAAGAATTAAAAGTTTAAACTTATGTTCAATGCACTGCATTAACTTTTATATTTGATAATAAGCAAACAATACAATAATATTTTTTATCCATTATATTTTTTCTTAATTATAAATCATTATATTCATTTTTTCCCCATAAGTCATTATGAAATCATTATGAGTTCGTCTATTTAATTATATTATAATTATCTTTGATTTAACTTAAATTTATTATTTAACTTAAATCATCTTTGATTAAACTTAAATTTTTATTAACATTTTTACAACGTTTTAATGAGATTATAATAATGATGATGAAATAATGAGTTTAAAATTATTAAGTAATAAAAAATAAATGTTATAATAGATAAATTTAAAATAACGATATTTAATATTAAAAGATTAAAAAATAGAAAAAAAAACTATTTGCAAAATTATTTATATTACAATTTTAAATCAATAAAAAATAGTTACTTTAAGATATCAAAAAATTATTTTGTTTACTATACATATCTGTTATCTATATTATTTGATAAAGATGAGTATATTTTAAATATTATTTTTCATATATTTAAAATTTGTCTATTATATGTCTATATATATGTTTTTGAAATATTCAATTTATTATTATTATTATTATTATTTGCCCTTTTATTATTTTTCTCGATCTATTATACATTAATTATATATAAAAAAATAATATATTTTTTAATATTATTGAAATATTAATATCTTGATTGAATATTTCTTCGTTTAATAATTTTTTTCTTTTAAATATTTAATATTTTTTTAAAATATATATATATATTATAAAAATATAAAATATTAAATATTAAATCATTTTATGTAGTGCATCCTTATTTTTCTGATAAATTATTTTAACTCTTTTTGTTTTTATAAATGTAATAGATATTGTGAATTAATTGACGCAAATAAAATATAAAATATAAAATCGTAATCAAATTTAAATCTAAAAAAAAAGAAAAAAGGGATAATTTTATATGGAATTATAATATAATAATTAATTTTTTTTTATAATGGTTAATGATGATTTGTGTTTTGGATCATTTTTTTTATTTTTACTAAAACTATTTTATTTTTTGCTTTTAATTAAATTTTATTTTAAAATATTTATATATTTATATTTTATGGGAATGCTATTAATAAATTTTAACCATAATTTTTACAATATTCAGCTTTCATTATTATATTTTAATTTGAAATTTTATTTTGTTTTATATACATATTTCACAATTTTTTTCCGTTGAATAAAAAAAAATTGAATTTAATTTTTTTATTAATAAATATTATTTTGTTCCGCCATTTTTAAAATTTTATAAATTCATTGAAAGTTAATTTTTTTTTCCGATTCTTTTCGTTTATATATATATCTACGTTTTCTATATGTACACTAATTCCATTATTTTTTATTTTTTTTGTATTTTAATCTAAAATTTCTAAATTATTAAATTAATTTATTAATCTAGAATTTTGTTTTATTCTTATAGAATTTTTTTTAAATGAAATTTTCGTTATTATATTTGATACTTATACAAAATATTAATATATATATTTACGAAAACATTATGATATTAGTCAGCAAAAGATGATGCTATATATATAAAAAAAAATAAATAAATAAATAAATTGTATTTGTTTGAGATTTCGTTTTTGAATAAATCAAAAAATATTTCAAATACAAATAATGTTTGAAATATTGAATACGAATATACTATTGACAGAAGGTTATTTTATAAGAGTAAGAGACATAAAGAATAATAGAATGACAAGCTCTTTTCTTCTGCAAGTTATATACATGAAAATTGAATTGTTGATTTGAAATTGATAAATGTAGGGATGAATTTTTTAGCTGATTTTGAAACCTTATCATATAACAGGTACATAGTTTTGAAACATTCGCGATTGGCAAATAACTTGTTATATTTTTTAATTTTGTTGTACAATACATATTTATAGAAGATAAAAATGGAAATCTATATTTTAGAATATTGAAACATTTTTGTGTTCTATCATTATATTCGTAGATTATTGATAGAAATATTTTTTTATAAAGAAAGATTTTTATTCATCTATTGATTATTTTGTGAATACATATATTATAATTATATATAGAAAACTTGAAAAAAAATTTTTCAAAATAAAAATTGCCATATAAAAATTTTATTTTGATAAAACTTTAATATTATATTATTTAATTATTATATTTAATAATATAGTATAATATAGTATATTATAATAATATAGTATATATTAAATATCTCTAAAATTTTATTTCAAATAGAAAATTTATTTTTATATGGTGTAAATGTTGTTTGAAAGTCATGTAATCTCATAATTTAAATATATGAGAGATATGTTTATTCTTTGTTTTTTCTAAAATTATTTAAAAGATACAAAATATGTAAGAAAATTAACAACATTAACATATATAATGTAAAAACATTACTGAAATAAGCAAAAAATATTTTTAATTAGAGATAAAAATTAAAATATATTTAAAATTTATTAGAACAAAGTAATACTTCTTTGTGTCATTTTAAAAATCATCAGATATTTCGAATCTATCGAAGCTTTTAGAATTTTATTACTCGTAGTAATAAGTTTTTCGTTTAAAAGTAAATTATGTTATTTCGCGAGATTAACGACGGAATTAAACAATTAATCATTATTAAAAAAGTGAAATCTAAAAATGAACAAAATGTTATTAATATTTTTTTGCTTTAGATCAAATGATTTACAACATACTGATTCATTGGTCAAAAATGAAAGTCATAAATTAATGACTCTTTGGCCAGATATTGTTCGTGAATTGACAGAAAATAATAATCAAGAATTACAAGATGTTAACGAATGGACAGCAAAGGTATCTATTTTTTTTTTTTTTAATTTTCATATCATCAGATAATATAATTTTTCATTATGTGAATCATTTTATATGTGTAAAATATGAAAATGAAATTTTATCAATTTTAAACTTAACTCTTGAACATAAATTATAAATAATTATAAATTATTATTTCATTAAAAGCATAAAAAGTAATATATTACATCTTTTTTTATAATGCTTTTTGTTTTTAATTTTTCAATTTCATTTTTTTTTTGTTTATAATACACTTTGATATATCACAAAATAATGAATAAATACAAATGTATAAAAAAAAAATATATAAAAAATCTTATTATATAAAATTGCAATTCATAAGAACACAGAGATCGTGAAGCAAGCAAAAAAAATTCATTTTTTACTTTAAAGAAGTTAAAAAAGAACTTGTCATTATTGATAGACATTAAATAAATAGTTTATACATAACAATACATAATATACATGATCCGTAATAATATACATATAATATACGTAATAATAATATACGTTTGGAAAAATTTACATTTCTAAAATATCAAAACATATAATAAATATATCACGTAAATAAGCTTATAAGAATGAATACATTATTCAGAATAAGATGTGCTCAATCATTTAAAATTCAACCATGAGTATAGTATAAAAGAATAGAGACCTTATGAATTTTGATGTAGTCTGGATTTTTATTTTTTTTATAACTATAATTATATAAGATTTAATTGAATAATATATAAATGGCGCACAGAGTGATTTCTTATGACAAAATAAGAAAAATAATAGAATAAAATTTTTTTATCTATAACTTCGTTCTCGAGAAAATCAAATTTGAAAATTTTTTAATAAACTTTTACGAGTAATATTTTTTATATTTTCATTTAAAATCACTTTTATAATAGTTATACTATTATTCATTGGATATCCTGTATATACAATGTGATCCACTTAAAATTACCACCTTGATTATTTTTGTTTAATTTCATTTATTGTTATATTGGGTTGGCAACTAAGTAATTGCGGATTTCACTCATAGATGGCTTCAGGCTTGAATTTTTAGGTTTGCTGGCGTAGTCCAAATGTAAAACACATTTTATTATTTGATAGTTGGCAATTCAGTTGTCAATCAGTAAAAAAAGTTTTTTGATCGGTTGCGTAGTTTTCGTTTGGCGTTCATTGAAAAATGGAAAATCAAAAGGAACATTATCGTCATATTTTGCTTTTTTATTTTCGCAAAGGGAAAAACGCATCGCAAGCTCACAAAAAGTTATGTGCTGTTTATGGCGACGAAGCCTTAAAAGAACGGCAGTGTCAAAATTGGTTTGACAAATTTCGTTCTGGTGATTTTTCGCTCAAAGACGAAAAACGCTTTGGTCGTCCAATTGAAGTTGATGACGACCTAATCAAAGCAATAATCGATTCGGATCGTCACAGTACAACTCGTGAGATTGCAAAGAAGCTTCATGTATCACATACATGCATTGAAAACTACTTAAAATAACTTGGCTATGTTCAAAAACTCGATACATGGGTTCCTCACGATTGAAAGAAAAGCATTTAACACAACGCATTAACAGCTGCGATTTGCTAAAGAAACGTAATGAAAATGATCCATTTTTAAAACGATTGATAACTGGCGATGAAAAATGGGTTGTTTACAACAATATCAAGTGAAAAAGATCATGGAGCAGGCCACGTGAACCAACTCAAACAACATCAAAAGCTGGTATTCATCAAAAGAAGGTTTTGTTATCAGTTTGATGGGATTACAAAGGAATTGTCTATTTTGAACTCTTACCACCCAACCAAACGATCAATTCTGTTATCTACATTGAACAACTAACGAAATTAAACAATGCAGTTGAAGAAAAGCGGCCCGAATTGACAAATTGAAAAGGTGTTGTATTCCATCATGACAATTCAAGGCCACACACATCTTTGGTCACTCGACAAAAATTATTGGAGCTTGGTTGGGATGTTTTGTCACATCCACCATATAGTCCTGACCTTGCATCATCTGATTACTTTTTGTTTCGATCTTTACAAAACTCCTTGAATGGTAAAAATTTCAATAATGATGATGATATCAAATTATATCTGATTCAGTTTTTTGCTAATAAAAACCAGAAGTTTTATGAACGTGGGATTATGATGCTGCCTGAAAGATGGCAAAAGGTCATTTATCAAAATGGGCAACACATTACAGAATAAAATTATTTAGTTCCATGAAAAAATTGTCTTTGATTTTCTAAAAAAAATCCACAATTACTTAGTTGCCAATCAATAATTTGATTCAATAAACACTTTAATTTTTTAATGTTAAAATTATGTTAAAACTGACTCGGATTAAATTAGAAATATTATCCATTTTTTATTAACAACTTCGATATTACTTGACATGAAAGCAAAAATATTGTAATTAAGTAATGTCAGATAAATAAGTAATTTTGTGTAAAAATTTTTATTATTACCATAATAATTTCTACATAATTATATTTTAAAGTCATATCACTTTTAGTCTACTATAATATTTATATATATATATATATATATATATATATATATATATAAATATAAATATATTACAAAAATTTGAAAATTAAAAATTAACAAAATAATATATTGAATAAATAAAACAATATTTTTTTTTATTTAACTTTTAGGTATTGGAATATAATGTTCCGAAAGGGGGAAGACGAAGATCAATATCACTTATTGTTGCATATAAATTGTTGGCATCTCAAGATCAACTAACAGAAGAAAATATTCATTCGGCTCGTATTCTAGCTTGGTGTATGGAAATAGTTAGTAATTTTATTCTATTTCTCTCTTTTACTTTATATTATTTTATTTACAATTTAAAATTTTTTACTAATATTCATATATATTTATTTACAATGAAAAAAAATTTCTTATATAACTTTTTATTATTTTATTAATTTAAATTCAAATTATTTCTTTTGTAACTTATTAATTTAAAAAATTGTTTATATATATTATTACAGTTGCAAGCAGTTTACATAGTGATGGATGATATTATAGATCATACAGACATGCGACGAAATCAACCAACTTGGCATGTAAAAATTGGATTATCTGCAGTTAATGATGTTTTACTTATAGAAACATGTATATACGATCTTTTTAAAAAATATTTTAAATCGAAAGATTGTTATATAGATATTTTAAATTTATTTTCGAAAGTAAGTAATAGATTTTTATATTTATAATAATATTTATAAATAATACTAAAATAAATAATTATTATATTAATAAATTAATTTTTCATAATAAAAACAAAATCCTTATTTTTTACATTTTTAATTTTTAAAAAAGTAATAATAATAATAATTTCTTTATATAAATTTCTGTGTATTAAAAAAAAATTAGATAATTTTATGATATATGAAATTCGTCTAAAAAGTGCATACTTGTATATATATAATAATAATAAAGAATATTATAATGACAATATGATGACATCAAAATATAACTATTTTTTTTGTTTAAATGTAAAATAGTTAGCATTTTACAATAGATGTAATATTAATTCTAGCATTTTATTCCAGTTTCTTTGAAAAAGATTTTTAAAAAGATTTTTTATAAAAATATTCTATAAAGATGTTCATTTCATTATGGACAATGAAGTGAAGTAGATGAAATTTTGGATTCAAAATCGATAATAGAAATATTTTAATAATGTTAGATGTTAAAGAAATATGTTATATGTTAGGAAAATTTATATTCTCATACGAATTATATTAAAAAATTAATTCTAAAGTTAATGAATTATATTTATTAATAATATATAATTGCATTCATTTAATATAATTACATTCATTAATTTAATATATTTCATTTCTATTTTGATTTTCTTAAATATTTTTTTTTATTTTCGATATATAAGCAAGCTTTTCAGTTGACTTTCGTATTTATAAATTATTTTTTGTATATTGTATATAATATTATTTTTTGTACACTTTTATAAAAATTAAAAAAATTGTATATTTTTCATAAAGTATAATATTAATTAATTAAGTAATATATATTAAATAATATTAAATAATATATTTTATAATATATTTTAATAATATAAATAATATATTTTTTGCTAAATTAAAAACGTTAAAAATTGTTATTAATTTTATTTAATTTAATTTTTTTAAAAATATTATAGATATTTTATTAATTCTAAAAATTTTTTAGTCAAAAATTTTAATAATAAATAAAAAGGTAATATAATATAATACAAAACAAATAATCCAATTTATTTAAAATTGTGTACAACAATTTTGAATTTTATTCATGCAATGTATGCATATATTTTTTTCTATATAAATTTACATTTTAAAATAATATAATTATTAAAACACGATTTATCAAATATTTATATTATTTGTAGTATCATAAAAAAACAGTGCAAGGTGAATGTCTAGATGTATTGATTTCGACTGATTGGGGAAAAAAATCGAATCTTGATCTTTTTTCTATGGACCGATACAATACTATAGTAAAACATAAAACATCTTATTATTCATTTGTACTTCCATTCGTTCTCGCTATGCGTTTCGTAAGTATATTTAATTGCTATTACTATTTGATTTTATTAATTTTTATAATTGTATTATTATAATTGTATTTAAAAAAAGTATAGATTTTTTTTTTATTTTTTATATACATTATTACAATTTTAATTATAATATCATTTATAGGCTGGGATAACTGATCCTGAAATATATAAGCAAGCAGAAAAAATTCTGCTAAAAATAGGACATCTTTTCCAAGTACGAGATGATTATTTAGATTGTTATGCTAAGCGCGAAGTCATAGGAAAAAGTGGAACTGACATACAAGAAGGAAAATGTACATGGCTCATTGTGGTTGCTTTGCAACGAGCTACAGCTGAACAAAAGAAAATTTTGAAAGTAAACTTATCATTAATAATATTTCACATTTATTTTCTTCTATTCTTTTAAATGGGATAAATTATTAATAATATTAATATCATAGGAATGTTATGGAATAGCTGATGAAGAAAAAATAAAACGTGTGAAAGAAATTTATGAAGAGATTGGCATATCAAATATCTATATGGATTACGAAGAAGAAACGCATAATTTATTGAATACATATACACAGCAATTATCTTCGAAACTTCCGACTGAATACTTTTTATATTTACTCAGTACATCATGCAGTAAAGTAGGACGAAAAAATTAATCAAAAATAATAAATTAAAATAATAAATTATAATAAAAAAGTAAGAAGATAAATTTATTAATTATTAAATAATATTAATTATTAAATAATATTTATTATCTTATAATTATTAAATATGAAGTATATTTATATTATTAGGGAAATATAATGGAAATATAAATAATTCGAAATTAAAATTTATTTTAAGTTTAAAATATGAGAAAAATATGAAATTTTATTTGGTATTTTGTTTGATATATAAAAAATATTTGTAACAAAAATTTATAATAAAAATTTATCGATATTAAATGTAAAATGAATAACGATAAAAATTTCAAAAAGAATTTGTTTTCAGAATGAAACAAAAATTATTTTATTTTTTAAAATGGAATTATATATATTTTTTAATTATATTAGAAGAAAATTAAGATGAATAATAAATAATAAATGTATACAATATATTTACTATAATACTAAATTCATAATGATGAAAATATTTTATTTGTTATTCAGATTATTTATGAACTATACAAATATAACATATTGCTCAAAATTTGTGTTTTTATCATTAATTTTTTTTTATTTTCTTTGCTGGTTTTCTTTCAAGTTAATAATATTTCAAGTATTTGGTGCAAAATGAATTTTTAATTATGTGCTGTTTTTAATTCTTATAGACTTGATGTGTGATAATCAAGATTCGCAATTTTTAGTGAGAAAAAAGTAATTTTGAAAACTATATTTCATGAAAATTTTACTTCATTGTAATAAATTAATAATCAAAATTATCAATATTGAAAATTCTTCAATTACATGATTAAATGGATTTTATAATATAGAAATTCTTTTCATATATATATATATATTATTTTAATTCTGAAAGTCTTTGCAATTTTATATATAAATAAAGAGTTTTTTTTACCTAATGATTTTTGAAAATAGTGACGTCATATATTGAAAATTTAAACTCTCGTTTGGTAAGATTGACATATAGTATAATTTTGTTTTAATCATTAGATTAATGAATTCGATTCTTGGATCATAAATGCAATTTGCAGATTATAATGACTGGATTTGGCATATAAAACGTAAATTGCTAAATTCTATTTTAATATAAAAAGATTTTTAATCATTAAGACTTGTTAATACTATATATTAAAGAATTATAATGATCATTCGATTTTAGATGTATAAAAATAATTTTATTTTTATATCGATATGCTTTTATTATTTAAAATTATTAATAATTTTTTTAATAGTAATTAATGATAACTTATCTATCTTTAAAAACATTCACTGGATGAAAATGAAATAGATTATTATGGAAAATGAAAAACATTATATCAAAACTATGATAATTGAATCCATATTTTGTAGTAAATTATATAAATTATTATTATATAATATATTATAATTATTATTATATAATAAATTATATTATATAAATTATTTATTTATAAAAAACAACAATGCACAAAAATTATAATAATAATAATATTATTAATATTATAATGAATATAGACTTTCACGCAATATTATGTATTTTTGTCAATGTATTTCTGTCAATTCGTTCTGATATCATTTAAATATTTAAATATATTTTCAAGGTTCATATAAAAAAGAACTTATATATCATTCTTTATTATATATCTGAAGGATATGTTGCTATAAACATATAATAAAGAAATAATTTTACACTAATGAATTTCATATTCATTCTATATATAGCTCAGTAGAAATGTTTCAATATTTTTTGTTCTTAAAAATTGCCAATTAACGTAAACTTATCATTGTTTGATAAAATAGCTAACTTTTTCTGAAATAAGAAACAATTTTATGTATTTATTAAGGAGAATATTAAGAAATTGGAAAATATAATAATAATAAATTACAAATTTTGATACAGTTTTTAGTTATATTTTTATTTAATTTTAAAATAATTTTAACAAAATAATACAAAATATATAATAGATACGCATATTTGAATATTTCCATCAAATAATTGATGCATTTAAAAAAATATTTCATTTTATAGTTTTAGAATAAATGTAAAATCCAATCTGATTTTATTTTAAATAAAATGTTTATATAAAATAATAATTCGTATTTGACATTTGCAACTTACATTAAGCATAACACAAAACACAAAAGAATAAATATTAAAGAAAATCATTATGTACAACAAATTGATACAAAAGATTTATTTAATGAACAATATGACAATCATAAATTCTATTAGAAAATATTATTGAAATATATACTTTTTTATAATCTAATAATTTCTATATTGTTGACCACAATTTTCGATATTACGAGTTTACATATATTTAGTATACATATTATTAAAATATAATTTTAATTCTTGCATATAAAAAAAAAACAAATATACTTAATGTTCGAAGAGACAAATGTCTCATAATTTGTTACAAAATAAGGTTAGTAATTGAAGTTATATAATACTATAAGATAAAAGTATTATAAAATGAATAATAAACTTTTATCTAGTATATTATCAAATCTAAAGTGTATATATATATATATATATATATATATATATATATATATATATATATTTTAGATTACTTTCATATAACATTTGAAAAAAAAAGAAATCCAAAACTTGCTAATAATTAATTATTATTATTTACATGAAAATGATAATTAATTATTATTTACATGAAAAAATATCTAGAAATTCAAAAATTAATCGTCATATAAAATAATTGTTAACTATTTAATATTTTTGAACTCATTAATGTTTTAAAAATTGTATTTATCAATTGCAATATATTATCTTACAAAATTATTGAACACTGAAAACATATATATTTTAAATATTGAATATTTAAAAAAAATAATATTATAAACATTCATTCAAGATATTAACAGTAAAATTTATGTTACATTATATATATACACCAAATGTACCAAATTCTATTTGGTATAACAATTACTACAAAAGTGATTCTTATAATTTTGTGTATAAAAAATACTGGATATTTAAGAAAAACAACAGCAAATAAAAATTGATAAATATATATATATATATATATATATATAAATAGTAAATAAATGCAATAAAAAATTGATAATAAAATTGCCACAAAAGAAAAAAATCAAATCAAAACAATTTTTTTTGCAAACGAATTTCACAAATATGTTATTATAAAAAAAAATATTTAAAGTTTCAAAATAAAAAATAATAGAATATACGCAAAAATATATAAAAATTGCAGTGTTAACTGTTGATAAATAATTTCTGACATAAGTTATTTGTATATGAACACATAGATGGCAGATGAATCTAACGGAAAACCACGTAAATTTTAAAACACGAGTTCAAAAAACATTAAAAGGTCTCGAATGAAAATTCATGCGATTTCATAATAAAAACTATAATAATCTTATAATTATTAAATAGATATTATGTGTATATAAATCTTTTTGTGTTTCGTTTTGTGTTAATGCGTCTTTTTTAATAAATTCTAATATATTAGGTTTTAGAAATTTTAGATAAGAAAAATTAGAAATTATCAATCGAATATATAATCACATTCAATAAAATAAATAAATAAAAGAAAAAAATTATTCGTATATTATATTACAATTTTTATCTCAAAAAGATTAAATTAAAAAAATATTTGATATTTAACTGTTAATAATAAATGATATTTTAATAATAAAACAGTTTATTATTATTAGCAATAATAATAAACTGCAAATATTAACATATAGATGTAGACTATAAAGACTATATATAGAGATATAGATTTTTAAAAAAATATTATTTTTTTTAAAAACACTAAAAAAAACTAATTTTTTCATAAAAATATATAATATATAAAATAAATATATATAATATAAATAAAATAAAAAAATTCTAGCATATGTATATAAAAATATAAAATATTTGTTTCATATTTTATATTATAAAGTATTTAATAATTTGAAAATTATATGTAAGTTATTAAGTTTTATCATCATTAAGTATATATATTAATATAATATTTAATATAACATATAATATAAAATATTTAATTATTAATTTATTTATAATTAATCATTTTAATGAAAAGTATAATAAATAAGTAGATATATATGAAGATTAAATTTATTTTTTTAAATAAAACTATATATTTTTTATTCATTTCGTTCCTAATAAAAAATTTTATCTTCATATACAAATATATATAATAATTTATGAAAATACATATTTTTGAATTTTAAAAACATTCTAATATAAAAGACAAGAAAAATATAAACAGAAGAGTACCATTTTGTATTCTCTTTGTCTTTTTTTAGAAATTGACATTTCAATTAAATTTTACAATTATTATTTCGTTGCCTACTATGACATTAACCTTTCATATCGTGACGGTGTAAAATTATTTATTTTTTATTTGATATTAATATTTTTAAACTTTTTGATAAAATGTAAATATATTTTGTTTATTTAGTTCCTTCTATTAATTATTCTGATATTATAAACGATAATTAATATCATGGAAATCTGTGTTCCTGAACTGTAAGTTATTATAATATATTTAATTATAAATTATATATTTAAATTATAAATTCAATTAAAATTTAATTTTTTATACATAACAAAATTTAATATATTAAAACGTATTGCAGATGCAAACCACAACCGCAATCAATTATCGAGGCAACGAAGAAAATTAAGGTAATGTAAAATGTAACTTTAAGACATATTAGGTTAATACATGTGAAAAATTATATAATCAAATAAAACAAAATAATAAAATTTGAATAATTATTCCAAAAATATAAAAATCACCTGTTTCATTAACAAGTGTGGAATTTAAAAATTCTTTGAATATAATTTTTGTAATTTTTTCATTCCAATATATTTTAATTAATAATAAATAATAATTAAAATAATCTTTGAATGTAGAAAAGTGAATATTTGAGGATATTACAATGTAAAAAAAAAAGAATTACAGAATAATATTCAATAGACGAAATTTTTATAAAAATATTGTTATTTTTAATAAAAGTTTCAAGAATTATTATAAGATGAAAGAAATGCTAAGAAATAATTAAAAAAAGTAATAGAAAACAAAAAAAATTGATATACAGAAATATGAGGAAATTTCTATAGAAATATTTTTCAATTCAAAGAACTAAATTTAATAATTAATATTATTCTTATTTTTAATTACTCCAAATATTATTTTTTATATTATATTAAGTTTTTTTTTTTATTTTATTTCATTCATATCTTGTTGCATTCTCTAACTTTTTAATATTGTATTGCTTCCCATTTTTACATATTATATGTGATAAAATTCTCCATAAATTTTTCAGATTAAAGAAATATGAATTCATAATTTGTTTTTTTAATTATTTTGAGTTTTAACTATTGTTTTGCTGAAAATAACATTATTATGGTTTTTTTTCAATAAATCAAATTATAATGTTCTCTAAAATCTAAGATCGATATATTTATCTGCATTCATCTTTGTAAAAATTTTACATATTGATATTTTAAAATTATAATTAAATACTATCCAAATTAAAGTTTCATTGCAGAAATTTCTACTTATGCTTATAACTTTATTTTTATGAATAATAATATTTAAATCCGTTCAAAGCTTTAAAATTAAATTTTTTTTAAAAAATATCATAATTTTTTATTTTCATCTCACATCGTGTAATTTTTAATAAATTTTAATTTTGCATTTCTTTGCTCATGTAAGAAGTAATTTTATTATTTTTTAAATTAATTTCAAATACATTATAAAGAAAATAAAATAAATTTATATACTATATAATTAAATTAATATAATAAAATTTGTTGTTTACATCGTTATATAATTAATTACAAAATATTCTTTATTTCATTATATTATTATTTATTATTTCTTTAAAAATGAAAATGATCGCATTCTTAAGGCATAGATATAATGATTTTTATCATATTTTTCGTGTAATTTTAGAAAATTTTGTACAAAAACAAATTTATTTAATATCTATTATTCATTTTTTTTAATTGAAAATTTGGTATCTTTTAAAATCAAAATTTTTTTTCGCGGCATTTTCATATTCATATTACGTAAATGTTATCAGTTCAGTATCATTACATAAATATTATTTGTATATAATTATAAATATTTTAAAATTTTATATTTTTATATTTTATATTTTATATTTTTATATTTTCATTTAATGTCTCATACGTATATAGAATAAAATAAAATTGAGGAAAATTTATAAATTCGTAAAGAAATTTTGCCTCATAATAATATTTGTTTATAAAATGAGAATATGTGAGTTTTCTTACATTTGCTATTTTACAATTTTCGAAATGTTTTTTTAGATTAATAATATATATTTTTAAAATAAATGAACTTTTTGCAATAAATCATTATGTTCTTATAAAAAGTTTTATTATATTCTAATCTTTGAATTTATTGTATACTTATATTTATGCTATATAAATGCTATATTGTGTAAAGAATTATAATCTTAGAAATGGTAATAAATAATTAATGTACGTGATAAAATAAATAATCATTATGATTTTTCTTTATCACTTGTATTTTGTATTTTCATTATTTGTATTTTTACAATTAAATCTATGCGAATTTAAAATTAAAATTTTTTTTGTTTATTATTCATTTACACACACATATTTCTTTTCTTAATTTTTCATTTCTTGACTATTCAATTTATATGATACGTAGAATGAACATTTTCAAATATCGAATCCATGAATGTGAATATCTACGTATATTGACAATAAAAATATCTACTTTTTCTATTTTTAATATAATTTCTGATATAGCATTGAATATATAACATTGTTTTTGTCTTGTATATGTTCTTAAAATATTTCTAATTAAAGAATTGCAAATTTGTAGGTTGATATAAGAATAATATAAGAATTGTATAAGAATTGTATCTACCATTACAAATATTGAAGTATGTTTTATTATAACATATTGTTTTTTGATTTTAACTATAATCGTAATTTGTTAATTTAATTTTCTGCTTTTACTTTTTCCTATTACTTTAATCTAGTTTTGGAGATTCTTTTATAAATACTAGTTTTAAATTAATAAATAATCAGTTTACAATATTGCATAAAAAATAGTTGAGAATTTTGTGAGAAGAATTTTTATCTTAATGAATAATAGATAATATAAATAAATCATTATCTTCATGATAATTATTTATTTTCAATTAATTTTTTGTTTGTTTAACTTAATCTTTAATTTATTCATTATTTATTAAAATGTTTCATTGATTAAAATCACAGTAGTGATTTTAATTTCATTAGAAACAAATAGCGATTGATTCAAATGAATAATATTATAAAATTAATAATATTAAAAGAATAATAATAGTTATTACGAAAAAATAAGATTTGAAATTATTTCATTATATAAATGAAAATTACTTTTATTATATTATGAAAAGATATTATATAAAACAACAACAAAAGTTTTATATCAAGTTTTAATAAAAATTCTCTTTTTTCTCATATTCTCTTTCTATTTTCTCTTTCTTTTTCTCTTTATATTTATATATATAATTTTTAGAGTTTCTTTTTTAAAAATATTTGTATTATTATAAAAACAATAAATTGTTTAACTTTTAAAATATTAATATTTATTTTTTCAGTTGAATCACGATGAATGCTGCAACTGCTGTTGTTGTGCAAATCAACGTGTATGTTATGTAAGTACTAATACATTATTATTTTTATATTAAAAATTTATATTGTACACAATCATTGTTTTAAAGACTTCATTTATTTACAGAAATATGTGCAGCCAGAAATACCGAAACCTTATACTCCAATTCGTGTAAGTATAGAAGTTAATATAACATTTATATTAATATTTATATTATATTTATATTAATATAGCATTTAATATATTATCAATTAGATGTATTATTATAGTCTTTATTATACATAATGTTTAGATATGGTCGAATATGTCAAGAAGGATTAAAAATAAAAAAAAATGTTCAGAATATTATTTGTAATATAAAAAATTGTTTGATATGAAATACAGTGATGTATTTTTGTCAATGAAAGAATATAAAAGATATCAAAATTAAATTTTAAAATGATTTTTTTTACATAATTCATCATTTAACTTAAATATTTCTTGACTTGCTTTAAGAGTGATTTTATTATTTAAAAAAACTCGTAATGACAAAGATAGTTTTTGAATTTTTTATGAATTTTTCATATTTGCTTTATGAGTTTTCAAAAAATCAAAAATGAGTTTCGTACTGTTAATAAATTTCTTAATATGATAAAATTTTTAACTTATATCAATATTTTGTTATTATTATAATAAACGAAAAATATGTTCTGAATTGTTTAAAAAAAATTCATCTGAATAAATCAAAATTTGTAAAAAATAATTCGAAAATTTGTTTAGAACTACTTAGAACTATTGCTACAAAAGAAAAACAAAGATTTATATATGTTCAAATGAAATTACTATTAAAAATTTGTTTATATTTCATTTTTGATAAAAATAAATGATAATATATTTAAGTTGTGCTATTTTTTTTTCTCAAGAAGTGTAGTCCTTTCATTTCAAATTTCTTTCCTTAATATTATTTCAGCATTTTTGGAAATCAGGTTTACCAATGGATAGTAATACTACATATCGACTTTCATATTGGGAATGTCCAAGCGTTGGTGTGGAACCTATTCGACCACGAGATTGGTTAGTTACTGGAGATGGCGAAATATCCGATAATACAACATACAAAGTAAGATAAAATAAAAATATTTTTGAACTGAGAAATATGTTTAGAGATATGTTTTTAAAATAAGATCTGTTCGCAAATTAAAAAAAAATCATACAAATGTAAATGATTTTTTTTTAGTTGCATATTTATATTCACGCGAATTTCAAATTTCGAATATATTATATATGTCAATTTTTTCATTTTAACATCAAAGAAATTTGTCACATTTGTCATCAAAACCTATGCATTGATGTATATTATTATTTGATTTCTTTAATTATTAAACATGAAACAATGCAAAAATTTGAAAAATTTAAATTTTACATTAACTCTCTATTAAATCATCTGCCATCATTATCAATCGACATAAATATTTGTTTGCCGTTTTATTTTATTATAACCAATTACATTTGGTACATAAACTTCAAAGTTGTTTATTTAATTTCAGTAACACAATTTTTTTCCTAAAAAAATAAATAATTGGATAAACATCACAATTGATAGGATTATTTATTGTAACATTCATTATAAATTAGATAATTATGCAAAAAAAGAATCATATTACCGATTTCGATGCCTTAAAATATATAAAAATCCTATTTTGAGCAACTTTTTCTTATATACATATGTCACATATTATTGCCACTTGATTTTAATTTACGAATTATAAAAATATATCAAATAAAATCGTATCGTATTTTTAATATTTTATAGATTAATTTTAAGATTAATATTTTATAGATTAATTTAAGTTACATTTAAATTAGATTAGATTAAATTTATATTAAATCATCTAATTTAAAATTAATTTAAATTAAACCCTTTATATTATTGATATTCATCTTAATTAAATAATTATTTGATCATATATCGATCAATCTTTTTATAGTCTTTCTATAGTAGTGATAATAAATGAAAATACTATTATGATATGTATTAGAATTTGAATTTTCCATTTGAATTTTCCTTGTACTATTAGCCGAAAATATTTTTTCCATTATATTAAAAAATAGTATTGGACTATCATTATATGTGATTAAATAAAAATTGCTTTAAGAAAATATAGTAGCATTGAATTTTTTTTATGGAATATTAAATCATATTATTATTAGGTCTCTCTATATAAATATCTTAATACAATGATGGAAAAAATTTCTATCATTCATTTCTTATTTTTTAAATTCATTTTTTTATAAATTCAATTGAGATGTAGTTGTAAAATTTAAAATATATCTGAAATTAAATAGAAGGTTTTTTTGAGAATATTTTGGAATTAAATTGTTTAAAATGATGATTTTGACAATTATATTAATATATTTTAAGTAAATTCAAATCGATAAAGTAATCTCTTTTCTACATAGTTATTGATATATTAATATATATAAATATATTAATATTGATATAAATTATCGATATACAATAATAAATACGAATCTAATAATAAGATTAATGACCGATAATAAATAAGTTAAGAAAAAAATACTAATTAATATCTTTTTCTCTTTCTATTGATGATAATTTTGAAACAGATCTTACTTAAAATATGTCTCGCATATAATTATTTAAAATATTAATAAAATATATTATTTAAATAACCATTCATTTTATATTATGATTATTAATAAAATTTAAAATAGGATTTCAGTTTCGTAAGATTTCAGTTGTTCAATAATCGAGAATCGAATGAATAATAGTCATTTCATGTCTGTATATATGACAATATAATACAATATATTTAATATTTTTTTATATCAAAGAATTGATTAAATCACAAAAGCACTAATTGAAATTAATAATTAAACTTAAATCGGATTCGTAGTTGATAATGGATGGATCGTGATCGACAATGAAAATTATATTTTTCGCTATAATATAAATAGATTAATTGATAAATTTTAAAATATATTTTTGATTAATATATTTGATAATTAATTAATTTAATATTGGATGAAATAATAGTTAGGATAGAAATAATAATGAATATAGAATAATAGAATAATAGAAATATTAATGAATATATTAATCGGCCTAACAAATTAATTATTACGAATATTTTTTTAAATTAAACACAAGATTATTTAAAGAAAATGTTATTAATATTTCTAAATTTTGTTTCAGTCTAGTTACTTCAGTCATCCATGTGTAAAACCTGATGCACCTTGTATACCTTGTGAAAAACAATGGCTTGGTAAAGGTCCTATGCAGGATGTTACAACTCAGAAACATGATTTTACATGGAAATCCATTCCACAAATAGAACCTTACAAAGCAGAACATAATTTATTTTGTCCTCCTGCTCCGTTACTCGGTAAGTATATAATAATATACATTTACATATATTAATATGTACATATATTAATATTAATATATACTTATATACAAAATTTGACAAAGGATAATTTAAATCTCTTTTCAAAAAAGAGAGGTTTCAAATTATTTTATTGATTGATCGAATGAACAATGAAGACATGTGTTATCATTAATGTATAAAATTTTGCAAGTTATTCTTGAAATAAAAAGATTCAAACAACATCAATTGCAAAAATAAATAAATTATATTGTGTTTTTTTATTTATTAATACTGATTTTTATTGCAAGAAAGTTTAAGAAAAAAGGAAGAAAAATAATAAATTAATAATTTTAATAAAAAAAATATATCAAATATTTTATTATGAAATATTATGTATTTTGAATATTAAACATTTTAAACATTATTTAACAAATAATATTAGAAGGCAGAGAAGAAAAAAAAGAAGAAAGAAAAAGAGAAAGAGAGAAACTTATTTTAATTTCATTATATTTTTATATATTAAATTATATTTTACTTGTAACAAAAATAAAACAAATTTCTCTAATTATGAATATTAATTTCTTATTTTTTAATATTCTTCTTTCCTTATATCATAATATTTTTGCTAAAAATAGTAATGTCCCTAGATAAAAGAATTTCTAGAAATTTTCGGCATAATATAATGTATCTTACAATTATATTTGAAATTTATAAAAGTTTTTTTAAATCATAAACAAATAATTCTAATTTTAAATTTTTCTTACTATATTTTCGTATTATTTTTTATTATCTTTTTATTATGTTATTTTTTTTATATATATATTATGAATAATTTATATTACAACTTAATTTAAATTTTTATATTTTTTTTTAGACGATACAACATATAAATTAAGTTACTTTGAATCTGATTGTGCCTCCAAAATACCTCCACCATCTTATGCTCCCATAAGAAAATACGTTAAATCTGATATTCCAATGGAAGATTATACGACATATAAACTTAGTTATTGGCCAACTGAAGCGAAGAAAGTAAATATACATTTTAAATTATTAATGTTTTTTAATAATTTTAAAAACAAGCTTCTTATGAAAAAATATTTTTCTATAAACGAATAGTAATAATTTATTAATTTTTTCTTCAGAATTATTGTGAATATCAATAAATATAATTTATTATTTCATAAATTTTAAATAATTTTATTTATAAGATATTCTTTATTTAGATTCTTTATTTATATAAAAATATAATTTTTAAATTTTTGAACAATAATATATATATTGTAGGTATGATATGTAGGTATATAGTGTGAGAAAGAGAGGCTGTTTTTATAAATTTTTAATTAAATTAAAAAATTTGTTGCGTTTTATTTATAGTAAAAATAAAACAGATTTATTTAATTCTAAATATTGCTTTTTTATAGTATTCCTTTTTTATTTTATAATTTCTTTTTAATACTATTACAATATATGAAATTTTTATAAAATAATAATGTTTTTATAACAAATTTCATTCACTGTCTCTTTTTAAACATGTTTTTAAAAATGTCCCATACATGTTATCCTATTATGTATTTTTTAAATTGCTTTGAAATTTGCTTTTATTTCATTTATATTATGATTTTGTTTATAATCTTTCAATCGTATAACTAAATGATTTTTATATTTAATTTTGTGTCATTTTTAGATAAAAATCACTTATATTAATTTTCACATTATTATTAAAGTTATTTTTTCAAATTATTATTAAAATATATTTCTATTATTTTTTATATTTTTAATATTTTAATAATTACTTTTTAGGAAGAACCTTCTTGGGGCAAAAAGGAATATATGCCACCAGTAGAACCACTAGAGGGTTGCACAACTTATAAATTAAGTTATTGGCCACAGACAATAGAAAAACGTTCACCAATAATAATACCGGAAAACGATAATCTTTTAAGTGCTGGTTGTTGCACAGATGATAATACAACTTACCGTCTAAGTTATTTTGGTTGTGGAGGGGATAAACGAAATCCTATAATACAACCTAATAATATTGAATTTTCATCTTGTCCTTTGTCTTATGATACCACTCATCGTGTAAGTAAAATAGATATAAAATAGATATAAAATAGATAATATTAAATTAATAGATATAAAATAGATGTATAAATATTTAATCATAATAATAAATAATATGATATTTTTTATTTATCATGTTCCTCATCTTCGTATGTATTGAAATATTAATCTAATAATTATACTATGTTAATAATTATAAAATGTTTGACACATGATTATATAAACGTTAATTTTAATGTAAAAATGTATAATATAATTTTTTTTTCATCATTCAAAGTAATTATAAAAAATATGATTGTTCTTTAATGCCTCTAGGAATTCTAAGAACATGTATCGCAAAACTTTTTATGCGCAATACTTTAATCCTTTTATCTTTAAAACTACAGTGTAATATTCTCTGATATTTTAAAGCGATTCGAGTTTAAACTTTTTTATTTTTTTCATTATTTATATATAATGTATTAAAAAAAAATGTATTATATACAATAATATATTTAAAAATTAATGTATTTAAGGAAAAAATAATTTCAAATTTATTGATATTGGTTTTCAATTTTTTAAATGTATCTTTTTTGAAAAAAAACTTCGAAAAATTATATTATATTATAAATTTATAAATATAAAAAAGATTAATTTTTATTCAAAACATTTTTTTGCTAGATTATCATAAATGAAAAATCAAGTTATATCCATGTTCTTTTTTTTTTCAGATGAGTTTCTTAGGTAATTGGTGTTTCAAAACAGAACCTCCAATTTTACCTTGTGAGAAACAATGGCTAGGTCGCGGGCCTATACAAGATGTAACTACACAAAGACATGATTATACATGGAAGAATACACCATTAGATCCAGATCTTCGTTATCATGACAATCTTGTTCCTGCAACTTCACCTATTGAAAGTATGTAACATTAATTCATTTCTATCTTGAAAAATAATAATATGTATATTTTTTTGTGTATTAGAAAATTCGTGCAATTAAGTATAGGATCCCTAATTTTTATAATAAAAATCGTTCTTTAAATTCTTATTCGAATTTTATATTTTATAATATATCTATTATATATATAATATTTTTATATATTTTCCTCAAAATATAATAATTAAAAAAATAATTTATTTAAGAAAAATAATTTATTTAAGAAAAATTTCTCTGTTATTATATAAAATATTCGTTATTATATAAAATAGTCATTATATTAAAAATATTCGAACAATTATTTCCTATTAATTAGGACAGTAAAAGTTCTATATTTTTTTCATGATAATGATGTAATCACATATCTTGTTGCTAATTTTTAGCATAAAATTCATATTTTATATTGCACGCTATTTATCAAAATTATTAACCGATTTATTTTTTTCTCGTATCTAAAACATTGATTGCATTAAAAAAGAAATATTTCGAAATAAAAGAAAAAATAATTATTAAATTAGAAAAATGTTAAAAACGATTTTAAAGTCAGTTTATAAAAAAAAAATAAATTAAAAAAATATTTTCAACAGAGTGTATTTGCAGAAAGAGCTTATTTTAAAGAATTCATCATAAATTCTATTATATAAACAATATTTAATAAATAATTTATAATTTATAATTAAATAATTATAAAAATTGTCAATTCATTTTCAGATCATATATTTTATTACCAAAATCACATAAAATCTAATCACATATAATCCATATCAAATTTTTTTTTTTACTTTTTATTAATTCTACTAATATATTTTTTTCAGGTTGTACTACATACAGACTCTCCTATTTCGAAAACGATCTTAAATCATTAATACCTCCTCAAAAATATGCACCTGTACGTTCTTGTCGTCCATCAGATATTCCATTTGAATCAGATACTACTATGCAGTTGAGTTATCAGCCTGTGGAAAGTATAGTTCCAATTGAAAAACCTTGGGCTGAGAAGCCTCCTTATCAACTTCCAGTTATTCCAATGGAAGATAATACTACATATAACACAAGGTTTTTAATTTTATTCAAATTATTTATATCATCTTCTCATCAATTCACATCATCACAAACAAGTCTAAAAAAATTAATTTTATTTGATATATATAAAATGCTTTAGTTGAACATTTTGATATTATCAATATACAATATATAATATATTTTGTGATTTGGAAATTAGAGATTCAAATAATAACATTAGTGATAATGTAATAAATATGAAATTCTGATTAGATTATTAATCATTAAATATTATATTATGTATATACCATATTATACACATTTTATAAACACCATGCATAGAATATATAGAATATTTTTATGATATTTTTTATATCAGGGATGTTAATGTACATATTTTTTAAGAGTCCATTTTACAATGGGTAATCAAATTATAAACATTTCAAATCATACTGAATTTAAAACTTTGATCGAAAAAAAATAGAATTGATTGTATGAATGATGGTTCTTAAAATAATATTTTATTACTATATCAACATTATTAGTTAGATTAAATTTTATAAATAATTATTTTTGGATTATATTATTGTTTATAAAATTTTTATATATAATTTTTATATATTATTAAATTATTTATTATAAAATTATTTATTAATTATTATTTAGATGTTTGTTAAATGATTATTATTTTGATTTAATAATGGAATTGAATTGAATAAATAATAATTGTAATATTTAATGTTTGGAATAATCATCTATAATTATCATTAAATTAAAATCATTAAATAAAAATTGAATTTGTAATTTTATATTTTTAAACTTATAATTGTAACAAAAAATATAAAATATTAATTATATAATTTATTATTAAATATAATAAAGATATATTAATTATATTATTTCAATAATTTTATTTCAACAATTTATTTTAAATTTTAAAATAAGTTTTAAGTCAATTTTCTAATTTTATGCAAATTTATACAAAATGTAAATTGTAAATTTTAAAATAATTATGATATATTGAATAAGAAAAATAAAAATACAAAAAAAATTTCATTTATTTTATACTGATTACAAAAATTTTCTGGTTACCATTTTAAAATATCCAAAATAATTTGATTATCCACTGTAATTTCTAATCTTAATAATCTTTTTATTATTATTGAAATTATAAAAATTATAAATTAATTATAAAAATTTTATGTAATTATATAAAACATGTAGTGCTCATATAAAATAATTATTAGAATATATTAATTAGAAAAGGCAATATTTAAGGCACCTATTTTATTCAAATTAATATTTAATCTTTATTTGGATTATATTGAATTCATTTTTATTTGAATTTTACTTTAATAGAATTAATAATAATTAAGTATAAATATAATAATAATATTAATTATTTTAACCATAATCTTTTCTAGAACTTCATTTATGATCTATTATATAACTAGCAATTAAATATATAAAGATATAATTAGTCATTTTAATAAAACTTTAAACTATTAGATAGTATTTTTCAATATGAAATATTTATAAAAATTAATTTTATTAATTTGGAACAATATATATAAATAATATATATAAAATATTTTAGTTAATTAATATACTTTAACTATATAGTTCTGAATTTGTAAAATGAATTCATAAAATGAATTACATTAATTATTAATGTTACAATTATATAAAATTCAATGAGATTATACTTAAATTAAATAACAAAATATGATATCTTCTATAAGATAAATAATATAAAAATAATATTTTTAATATTGTGTTGATATAAAATATAGAAAATTTTGATTAACAATTATAAAATTATTATTTATATCAATTTTTAATTAATTAGTTTAATAACTGTTTTTTTCAGTTATATGTTGCCTGGTACATTGTGTCCATAGTTATGAAGTATTTGTAAAGTAAGTCAAAAATTCAGAAGTTAAATAAAAAATTTATATAAATATATATATATATTAATATTTTTCTTTCTTTATTAAATGTAAAAAAAAATATAAAGTATTTTAAGTATAATATAAAATCTATTCAATTAAGAGTATAACACATTAATAAAATGCTATTTATGTTGTTTAACAAATTGAAATATTTCGTTACATTTGCTATATTCACAAGATAATTCATATATAGGTTTTTTGTTATTCTTTAATTTTTGGAAAAGTCGAATTTTTGTAAAAATACTTTATTTATAATAAAAATTAAATATTATCAAAAAACTAAGAATTTTCATTCAAAAATAATCTTACTATTAGAAAATTATTATTAAAGTTAATAATAAAAAATTATGATTAATAATCTTAATTAATAGATGTTAATAGAATCGAATTATGCAGAATAATATATTTGAAGGACATATTTGGAATGTCAATTGAGAGAAACAAAAATAAAAATTAATATGTAAAAATTTTGATTAAAAATTAATTTATAAACAGAGTAGTCTATATTTCAAATAATGAATTATTTCAAATGTTTTATTATTATTATTATTTTTTTAAATAACATGAAAAGTAATTTTATTTTAAATTACATTATTCAAATAAATTTTTGCAGAATATTTGACTAAAATAACAAATAATTTAACACAAAATAAAAAAGAAATAATCTAAAAAAAATTTTTATATTTAAATAAACTAACACATGATTATTTAATATATAACATGTAGCCAGATAAAATAATGTTATGTTTAACTTTTTCAAATAATTTATTTAAATAATATCCAAATTTGATTATAAACAATTTAAATTTATATTAGATGAAGCAAGATAGAGCAAAATGATATTGTAACAGAGATACAGCTTTATCTTTGTCTACAAATTTCTATTTGCTTGTAACTGAATAAATAAGTCTCAATCTATATTTTTGTATATCAATTTTGTATTTATTTAACTTTTGATTTTGACTTTTCAAAAATGTTCAACGAATATATTAATCTAACATTGAGTAATCATTGAAGTTTAATCATAAAAGAGTTTATGTATATATTTTGAAAATATATTATGCAAATATATACAAGATATATTATGCAAAATACATATATACTATATATGGAGAGTTATTAAAAAAATATTTTCTGCATTTATGACATATTTGTATACACTTTCCACTATAATTAATTAACAATATCGATACTTGTTCGATAATAAGCTTTCACATTATCAAGAAGCAATACGAGAAATTAATAACACTCATATTATGAAAAAATATTCTTTTTCATGATAACATATGACCATACTCATTTTTTATAACAAAAAAATTATTTAGTTTTTAGTTTTGATGGAACACTTTTCATCTATTTAAATTTTTTAGTACAAAAAAGGATGAATTTTTTATTATTAGAAAAATAATAAAATAATGAACAAATTGAACAAATATATCACTGATTAGATAAACTTCATAAAAAATTGGTACTATTTAATTTTTTTTAAAAGATAAACGGATTTATTACATAACTTAATATAAGTATAAACAGAATAGTATATTGAATAATAACAAAAAGTAACAACGCATGAGCAATAAGAGTATTGAAAACATTAAATATGTTACACGTAAATATGTTACACGTAATATATAATAATTAAATACACATAATATATATAGAAACAAAAATAAAAATATTGATTAAAGTCATAAATATTAGATATTATTGTATGCAGAATATGAAATATAGCATTAATGTAAATATAGAATGAATAGATTACAGAAATATAAAAAATATATTTTGATCATACACTAGAAATAAAAATAAAATAATAAAAATAATGAAATACAGTGATGCCAATCTGTATAGTTATAAATGTTTCACTAGAGATATTTATAATCTAGAAACATTGAAAAGAAAATTTTAAATTCAAAAGTTAGAATTAATACTAACAATGAATGTGCAATTTCCGATATAACGATAAAATAATTTTTATCACAATAAAATGAGTTCTGTCTTCCTTATTAATATGATTAGTAACTTGGAAAGTTATACAAGAATATGAAGAATTATTGCGATTGGAAATATAATCAAATCAAATCGTGATTCAGAAATGTTAAATTCACATGTTTAGTAATAATATTTATAAAATATTTCATAAATAAAATAATAAATGTGACGATCTCAACATGTGAAAGAAATAATTAAGTAAAATATATAAAATACATGCATATTATTATTAAAATATTAATTGTATAACGTTAAATGCAAAATTAAAGTTGTTATAAGACATGGGAATGAGGTTAGTATATATAATGCGATATATAAATTTTATAAATCTTTTTATTTATTATATTATAAATATTAGTTAATAAAAAAATCATTAATAATGAAATTTACAATTACATACAATTATATTCTCAAATGTAAATTTTTATTAAAATATGTATTTTATATTTATAAATAAACTATATATATATATATATATATATATATATACATACATACATATATCTATTTTAAAATATTTCATTGCAAATAAGATAAATTAAAGTATACATAAGATAAAATATATTGTGGTAAATAATAAAATTATATAATATGATTAATTTTTAAATTTATATTTTTAAAATTCTTTTCAAAAATAGATAATTTATTAGATAGTATTCATAAAGCAATATTTTTTTTATAAAGTATATCTATGTTATATTCATGTAAAAATCATTTTGTGATAAAAAGTTATAAATTATTATCAATTCATTTAAAATTTTTTATTCTAATTTAATTGATTCTTATTAACTATATGATTAAATATTAATATTATTTTGTTTCATTATTTTGTTATTAATTATTTCATCATTGATATATTAATGAGCAATAAAATGATTTAAAAACTTTGATTAATTGATACAAATAAAAATTAATTGAATTAATTAATTGAATAATCGATTTATATAATTAAAAATGTTAATATGGAATATATTAATTAGTATATTTAAATAAATATTAATAAGTATTTCTTTTTAAATATTGAATATAATAATTGAATGAGATAATGAATTGCAAAGTTAAACTTTTTAAGGTTAAAATATTAATTCATTAAATCATCAGAAAGATTGAGTGAAAATAATTTCAAAAATTTCACATATATATTATAATATAGTTTGAATGCTAACTTTTAAGGTTTAATAATGCAAAAATTAACTATTGTAATATTTAGTATTTAGTTTTCTGTAATATTGAGTACAAAATGTAGACTATAATATAATTATATAATTTTGATAATATGATAATATTATGATTTTTTAATAATATTAATTAGATTCTTATATAACGATAATATTTCTTATGTAAGAAAAAATAAAATAATTTAAATAATTTTCATATTAAAGAAAATTTTTCAGGTAAAAGATATAAAGTTTTCAGTTTAAGTTTTGTATAAACTCTATATATTTATTTTTTATCTTATTTTTTTGTAAATTATTTATTTTTAATTATTCATCAAAGAGATTTTTTAATATTGTTAAATATTATAAAATAATTCAATATTGTTAATATTAACAAAAATAAATTAATCTATAATCATTTACATATTTTTTCAATTTTTTTAGTATTCATAATATTAATATTTACTTTTTTGCTTAATGTTTATTTAATATTTTATGTTTATTAATATTGTTTTTTTTATAATGCATTTAAATTTGAATGTTCAATTTTTAAATGTAATTAAAAAATCATGCTGATAATTTAAAAAAATGGATAAATTTTAAAATTGTATAAAAAGATGATATTTTAACGATATAAAAAATTGATTTTTCAACAATTATTTTAAAGAATAAAATTAAAATTTAAATATTATTTTGTAATTTTTAAAACTTAAGATTTTAGATTAATGAAATAACATCCATTATCATGTTGAATAAAATGAGAAGATCATATCCAATTAGAAAAATTCAGAATTTCAAGAATGTACTTATTTTTCCTGTTTATATCTGATTTGTAAAGATTTTGTTTACACTGCATTGGATTATGAATAATAATTAATTTTGTTATTTTATATCTATTATCACTCGTCTATTGTCAAATTTTTAATTCTGGGCAAAAAAAAAAGACAAGATTATGATATATTGTTAAAATTAATATTGAAAGCTTAAATTAGCTTAAGTTAAATAAAATTAATTATTAAAATAAAATTAAATATTATACTATTTTAAATTGTGAGAATAAATAAGAAGAAGATTACAATGAAAGTAATGATGAAGATGTGACATTTTTTAAACATTTATAGCATTTGTAAAAGAACTGAAAAATAACTAGAATTTAATTTAATTCAACTCAATATATTAAAAAATTTATGTAATTTAGCAACAAGAGAGAAGATATGGAAGATATAGTATAAATAATTGAACTAAAATATTTTATTTAATTTATAATTTATAATTTATAATTGTTATTATATATTTTTTTAAATATATAATATAATTATGAAAAGATGAATGTTTTATTAAAATCTAAAAATTTTTTTGATAAACAATCTCTTTATTTCACATATTAGAGATTCTACTAGAGATTCTGTATTGGAAATTCAGAATAAAATTGTTATTATTATTTAATTTTATATATTAATTTTTTCTATATAAGTTTTTAATATTTATTCTTAATATTTTTGATACATTGAAGGATATTGAACTTATTATATTGTTTAATTTCGTAATACAATACTAATTCGAATTTCGAATTAGCATTGTATTTTCCGAATTACTAATATTATGACTATAACATTTAAAATGAAATATAAAATGTGACCAAAAATTATATAGCGAGTATGAGGTAATTTTTGAAAAAATAAAAAATATATATATAAAATTTTTTCTTATTCAAAACTTAATTTTCGAAAAATTCAAGTTTTAAAAAGAATGATTCAAAAATAAAGGATTTTTTTGCTTTTTTTTTTAATTTTAAATTTTAAAACTGAATTTTATGCCAAATAATATTTTATAATGAGATATCAATTAAAATTTCTCTCTTCAATATATTTTTATAACAAAGATGCGCTAAGATGGTCATAAATAATATTTATCTGCAAATTACTAATGCAAGAAAATACAAAAAAAAATTTTCTACGATATTTTATTTATTAGCTCAAACTTGTTTGTAGAACTGTAATAAAAATATTATAAAGTAATAAAAATAATTTATTACAAAATTAGATAAAAAATTCAAATGCAAATTATGCTAATATATAAATTTAGTTACGAATTCATAAAGTCATTCATAATATAAATAGTTCAAAGTTAACAAAAATCTAGATTCTTATAATTAATTCAAGATTCAAGTTTATTCCTTATTATTAATATTCCGACTATTCAACTTAGTTTTTATTAGTTCAAAAATTAGAAAAGTTTATTTAGCTATAAGGTATAAAGAAGTTTTTATGATTAGTGCAAAATTTAAAAAGTTCTTAGCGACTCGAAGTTTAAAAAAAGATTTTTTTTAATTTTATAAAAATTTATATTTTTTTATTTTCACGTTCATTTAGGAGGATTATGGAAATATAAGTGGGCAATACTGTGAATCAATCTTCAAATTCTAATTTAAGGAAAATTTTTAAAATTATAAAATCATCACACAAAGTCTATTGTTTCCAAAAAAACTAAATAATGAATTGTCATAAATTTTCTTAAGTATATAATGATGATTAGTAAATTGGCGTAAAAAATGTCATCTCAAATTCTAAAATCACATTCATATTCTAATCATATCGAAATGTTTCTAAGTTTGAATAAGAAATATATAATTTCAAAAAATCTTTAAATAATTATCTTAAAACAGTACTCGTATATCATCTCATATTTTTTGTTAAGTGTCTTATATACTTATGCAATGTCAATAATGTAATTGTTTGAAATAATATCTTTTATTGCAAATTCTGACCGTCTATTATTGATAATGTTCTCGTACATGCATTTTGTTTCTTTTTAAAAATATTTTATTAATACTTTGTATAATTGTTTTAATACTAGAAATCTAGAAGTTATATCTTGGAATTCCAAAAAATTGTGTAGGATTAATATACATTGAATATATTGAAAAATTAATCGCTATTAAATAAAATTAGATTTTTTATTTTTATAATTTTCCAGTAAAATTGGCAATTTTTCTTATATATTATATAAAAGTATAAAAAAATATTAGAAAGATGATAATAAGATGTCTCATAAATTCATCGCTCTATATATACTCTCTTGATTTATTTTTTTTTTTTAGTAAATTTGCATGCAGCAACATGTAACACTTAGAAAATTTTTATTCATGAAAAGTGTCATTATGTCCGCCATTGGATTTCTGATGAGATTATGAATAAATTTCATTTATAAATTATATCTATTTCATTGTTTCAATCTCGTATGTATATAAGTTTTAATATATAGAATTCACGTTGTGATATATAAAATAAATTAAATAAAATTTTTGAATATAGAGATAGATATGTAGATTTTCTAGAAAATTAATTCAAGATAAGACGATATTTATAAATTATATATTGTTTATAAAGATATAGTATATATAGTAAAAAGTATATATATATATATAATATATACTAAAAATATATAGTATATATAAATACAAATATATACTATATATATAATATATATAAATATATACTAAAAATAAAGTATAATTAAAGTATAGTTAAAAAACATTCTTTAATATTTTGCATAGAGAAGGAAACAAAAATATCTCAAGTCAGAATAATCATAATTGCGTTTATAAAAAAATTAATTCGATAGATCAGTTTCTCATTAATCTAAATTCAGCAATACAGAATAAATTAGCACTGTGTTTGCATCTTTCATCTAACGTCATTTATATCTAAAAGCATATGATAAATCATTATATTTAATAAATCATGTTTAATAACTATATAATCGTGTGTTTAATAATAATATATATATATATAAATAATGAATTAACCATTTCATTCATATATAAATATTACGTCTATAAATAATTTATAAATTAATAATCATTATGTTTATAAATTAATAATCAATCAGAATCAATTTTTTTATCACAATAGTGAATGCATTTTTATCTATTCAAACAGCAACAAGTGCAACATTCAAAGCTATAATGAACTATCACTTAATCTTAATAAAGAATTTAATATTCCTTTTTAAAATTCTCGATAAAAATGTGATCTTGTTATATGTTTTCAATCAATTTATTTATATAAAGTTACTCTTACGTATATAGAAATTTATAAATGTTTAGAAATATATATATTAATAACTATGTATATTAAGAATGCCACACATGATTTAAAAAGCGGTATTTTACTTATTAATAAAAATTTATAATTAAATATATATTTTTCTATTTTATAATTTATCTTAATTTTTTATATAATGTTTTCTAGTTATTATTAATGATTATTTATTTGTAGCATGCAAAGATGAGAAGTAGATGCGACAGATAGAAAAAAATAAAAGGAAAAATTTTATAACAATTTGGAATGTCAAAAAAAAGAAAATACACAGGAAATATTTGCAAAGATATTCAAAAAAGAATGTCAAGATCGAGATACTTATTTTGAAGAAAAAGAAATTATTTATCAATATTAAACAAATAGAAAAAAGATTAAAATTGTTAATTACTCAAATAAAATTATATTTATTTGAAATTGAATTACATGATAGAATATTTAGAAAGAAGTTATATATTAGGTCTACCGGAAAGTTTTGTCCGAATCTATGATATCATTTTCGCCACATAAGCACATGTTTATTTATTGCATGTTCGGTTCTATATTTTTATCGCTTAATGTATACATACTGACGTAGCAAATAAACTATAATAAAGTTGATTCACATTAGTCTTAAATGTGAAACGATAGTATACCCATGGCGACTGATAAAGTTCATTTACGCCACTGTATTTTATACGAATTTCAACAAGGAAGAAATGCTACAGAAGCATGTAGAAATTTATTGAAAGTGTTTGGTACAGTTTCTGATAGGACATGCAGAAGATGATACGAAAAATTTGATACAGGTGATTTCGATCTTTCTGATAAGCCACGTTCTGGGCGATCATCTTTGATCGATGACGATGTTGTTAAGGCAATGTTGGAGCAAGATCCTTTTCTGACAACATCGGAGATCGCAGAAAGGCTTAATTCAACTTAACAAACCATATTTCTGACCATATTCGGAAGATAGGATTGGTGTGAAAGTATTCAAGATGGGTGCCATATGAATTAAGTCAGAAAAATTTGGATGATCGAGTTGTCATATCTCTGCATATCTCTGCTTGCTCGGAACAAAATCGAGCTCTTTTTGAACCGGATGATAACTGGGGATGAAAAATGGATTACATACAACAACATTGTAAGGAAAAGGGCATATTGTGAACCCGGAAAACTTAGCCCTTTCACCTCTAAACCAAATTTGACTCTGAATAAAAGAATGTTGTGTATATGACATTCGAGGACATTCGAGGACCAATACATTATGAACTTTTAAAACCGAACGAAAAGCTCAATTCGGAGAAGTATTGTCAGCAACTGGATAATTTAAAGACAGCGGTTCAAAAAAAGAGGCCGACAATGTTCAATAGGAAGGATATCATACTGCACCACGATAACACCAGACTACACGCTGCTTTAGGGACTCGTCAAAAAATTGCAGAAATAGGCTGGGAAATTCTGTCGCACCCACCATATTCCCCGGACATAGCACCTTCTGATTATCACTTGTTTTTATCCTTGCAAAATTTTTTGACGGGCAAAAAATTTAAAAATGAAGAAGATGTCAAATAAGCACTGGTTCAATTTTTCGCATCAAAAGATGAAACATTTTCCAAAAATGGGATATACAAATTGCCCTCACGCTGGCAACAGATCATTAATAATAATGGCAATTATATTATTCAATAACGTTAATTGACGGTAAGAAAAAATTTGTATTTTGTTTTATTCCAAAAACGGACAGAACTTTCCGGTAGACCTAATATTTCAAAAAGAAATTTGAAAAGAAAAATAAAAGTTAAAGAATTAACAATTATTGACATTGATAGGAAGATATATAAAAAAATTTAAAAAAAATTTATTTCCAATTAATTGAGAAATTCAAAGACAATAATATACGTTTCAACATAATAAAAATATTACATAATAATAATTTAAAACATATTTCAAAAGTCGTTAAAAAATTTATTAATATATTATAATAATATATCAGTTTTTTTTATCATCCCAACTTAAATCCAATTGAGCACTTGGAATTTGATAGAAAAATAAAAAGCGAACGATATATAAAATTGAAATTGATAGCGAAAAAAGACATGGAATGAAATTCTACTAGAAACAGATTTTAATATTAAAAAAAATTAATATTAAATATATTAGATTGTTTATAAGAAAAGATATCAAATTTTTTATTAAATATTTCGGTTATTACTATGATTAAAAATTAATGTGATAAAATTACAATTTCATTTATAAATATATGTAATGCAATTTAATTTCTGATAAATATTAATTATAAAATGTTCATTAATTTTATTATTAATTCAATATAGAATTGAATGAAACTCTTTATTACATATGAAAATATATTTTTATAAATATTTTGCCCTTTGCTTGTTATAATTGTATTTTTTTATCAATATTTTATTAAAAAATCGATCGATGTGATTGTAATTATTTTAATTACGCATTATGCGACATCAAAATACAGATTTATGTTATGTTATACGAGTCTGATATATATAATAATTAATATTTATTAATATTAATTCATATTAACAAGTGAATCAAACAATAAATTGTTAATAATATTTTAAACTTTAAATTGATTTATATAAAAATGATTAACAATGATCATTATAAAATATTTTTTTATACGACAACTTACACAATTGTTAATAAGTGCTTGTTAAATTTCAAGTACAATGTTTTTGCAATTTCGAATTTTATACGAATTTTTAGAAATATTCGAATTATTTTAACATATATCATTGTCATAACTTTCTTAACCATTTGAATAATTATTTAGAAGAAGAAAATTATTTAATTTTGAATCTTATTTAATATTAATATCAATTTTTAAACATTAAATATTTGTTAATGTTATATATATATAATATATATATATATATATATAATTATATATATATAAAAATATTTTCATTTTATTTTGAATCAGTTTTCTAACAAATTTGCAAAACTAATCATCTTTTGTATTAAAGACTTAAATTTTAAATTCTATATATCAAAGTATGAATTCTATATATTAAAATTTAATTACATGTATATTATAATTATATTATAATTATTATTATATTTTTTATGGTTATATAAATATAAATAGTTATTAAATTATATATATATTTGACATTATAACATATATATATATTTTCATAATTATTTTAAACATTTTATAATGTCAATATTTTCAAATATTTTCAGTAATTGTATAAAAATTTAATAACATTTATTTTTATTTTATTTTTATTTTTATTTAAATTAATATTATTTAAAAAAAATGAAGATCTTTTCCACGTAGTGCAATGAAAATAATTTAACAAAAAGATAATTGTCGTTTTTTTTTACTTTTAATAAAATAGAAGAAATTGATGTCTGAAATTTATAAAAAATACGCATTATGCGTTTAGTTGAAGAAAATTATATTGCAGTAATTTATTTAAAAAATGAAAAAGTTTTTATTGAATACATATTAATAACATATTTATAATAAAAATAACAAATATGGTTAAAAGAATATTTTATTATTGAAAAATATACAAATATGTCTGTTTTGAATCTTCTATATATATGCATAAGATTGTGTATTATATGAAGACAAGTCATCCAGATCACAAAGATAGAAAATATTGACATTTTTAAAAAAATGAAATGAATTCTATCATCAGTGAAATCATAAAAATCCATATATTGTCCGTAAAATAATGTTTTAAATCAATTCAAATGTAATATAGACAGAGATATGTAACAATAAGATATTTAAACATCATTTTTTACCAAAAAAATTAACTATTCAGTTTCTTTTGTACTTTCTACAAAATGAATTGCAGCCACAATTGATAGGAGAAAATAATCAAAATTTAAAAAACCAATTAAATATTAATTAATAACTTATTTAATTATACACTATTAGTACAGCAATAATTAAATAATTATGCTTAATGATGGATAGCATCATTTTTTTGGTTTCTACGATTAAATATATTGTGAGGAACTGTAAAAGAGAAAATGTATCAAATGCAAAGTACACATGTTAGAAGTTAAGAAAAAAAATTTATCACATATTTATTGAAATTGAAGAAAAAATTGATAAAGAAAAATAAATACGAAGTTAGTGGATTATATTTTTCGATATCAATTCATAATAATTTTTAAATCTACTCCTACTAATTGTATCAATTATCGATTATCATTTCATATTTTTATTTATAATTTTTTAACAAAGAATTTGAACAAAGCAAAGCATTTGTATTTATATAATATTATTTTTACTTATAAAAATATGCTAATTTATGAAAGTTTCATAAAAAAAAATCTTTACATATTTAGTACAAATTAGTGAGACAAAAAGCAAATAAAGAAAAATTATATAGGTAATATAATATAATAAATAAAATATAATAATAATATAATAAAGAAAACATTATTTTTTAGCATGAAATTATAACGAATGAATAAAACGAAGAGAGGAGATTCAAATGATGAAAATATAGTTCATGTTTTTCAAAATATAAAAATATTAATTGAAATAACAAATATAAATATTTTTATAAATATTTCTTTTGTAATTTAAAAATAATTTTAATTACTATAATTTAATATTAGTAATTAATTTGAAAAAATTTAAGACATTTTGTTTTGAAACAAATCACATATTTAAGGAAAAATATCCATGGTATCCGATGCTATCAACAATCCATAAAATCTTGTACTTTATATGGTACAAATTTTTTAAAATTACATTTTGTATTCTGGATATTTATTAGAAGAATGTGGCTGAATCAAAAAAATAAATGTTACAATGATAATTTCATAAAAAGTAAAAAAAAAAAAAAAATGTAAAAAGTAGGACAAATAATTTGGATATATTTAACAAGACTTGAAAACTTTGAATATTTATTCAATTATCAATTCGAAAGTAATAATGCATAAATAAAAACTTAAATAATCATTAATTATTATTATTCTATTATTTATCTATTGAAAGAAACATTAATATTATAATTACATATTTAAGTTATTTTTTGAGAATAAATTAATGATAATGAAAAAGATGAGAAAATATTGTCAATATTTAGGCAATTAAATAGTTTATGATGAATTTTAATAACCAGATTTTAATAATTTTTTTAATAATTTTTGCATATGCAAAATGACATTATAATAACAAATCTTGTTATTATCTTGAATTGTTATTATAATTATAATTGAGCTGATTCACAATCAGTATCTATATTATAAGAATCTCTATTTTAAAGAAATAGATTATATGTAATTATTACTTCTTTCTTTTTTTAAAACTTTATTTTAAACTAAGGAGGATCAATTTGATTTTCATATTTCACGATTAAGGATTTCAATTAATTGTTTATTTTAAAGTTGGAACGTTAATAAAGTTATACAAATTAAATAAAGAGCTTAAATTAAATTAGTTTATTAAAGCTAATCGAATATATTTATTGCTAGTTTTTTTTTTTAGAAATTTTAGTTTAGAAATATTTTTTAAGAATGAAAAAGATTAAAAGTTGATTTAGATTGGCAATATATCATCATAAAATCAAAAAGTCGTGATAGTATAGATTTTGATTGTCATTGATAAGCTGTCTATCTATCTAATTTTAGTTTTAATATATAACTCCATTTTAAAGCACATGACATTGCGAACATATTGGAACAGAATGATTCAAGATTCATTCAATGAAATAGCCATGAATAATTATCTTTCAAACTCCACTTTTAATTTTTAACAATTTTAGAAAAATTGCAAAAGAATTCAAACAAGAATTAGAGAAGAAATTGTCAGAATATTTTTTTCATTTAGATATTAGTAGAACATTCGAATATTTCTTATCTTTGTCTAGATCATTTATCATTGAAACATTTCTTGGCATTTTTCTTTTTCTAATGTAATAAATCTAATTTAGTTTCTATTAATCGTATTAATCATATTAATTAACATATTGAAATACAATCAATCCCCTTGAGATTAATGGAGAATAAAAGATTTGACTTCTATCTAAAAAGAGACTAGAATAGATTTATCTTTTTAGTATCGAATTGGTCAATTTTCATTGGTTTTCTATTAAATGTAAAGGAGTAGTATATGATCCATATTGTCATCTTTTTGAATGTTTCAGTACAGATGATTGCTTTTAAATAAAACTCTTCTTGTAATTATTCTTAGTGACGATTTCAATTTTCGATGTTTTTTTACAATAATAATTAATAATAACGAATTCGAATCTAGAAAGTATTACATCGACTAAGAATAAAAATGAAATTGATGTGCTCAAACGAAATTATTTTGTATAATAGAATTTTGTAGAAATTAGAGATTAAACGAATTAACAAGAAGTTTCCAAGAGTTTGGACATTTATCATTTTTTTTTTTTTTTTTTTTTTGGATTTACAAATTAATGTCATCTTACCTTTTTTCATCATTGTGACGTCCTAATCATTCATCAAATCAAATAAGATTAATTATGGAACAAGAATGCAAGTAATAAGATTCGAGAAAAAATTGATTGCGATCCAAAGAATCAATATTTATAACATGTCATTGAAAACGAGGATTTGATCAACAAATAAAAAATTTCTCAATCAAATAACTTTAATTCTCAATTTCTGTCGATAAATTCATGTTTGTGTATTTGTATTTTTTCTATTACGCTGAATAGAAAAAAAATATTTTCATCATTTATATCATTATTCCGATATACGAGGCCGGCGAAATATTTCGAACGAATAGCAGATTATTCACAAGATTTATTTCGATTAAAAATTAACAAATTAACAAAAAATTTTTCAAAAATAGCAATTAGTTCATTACTATTATAAATCTGACACACATATATTTTTTGATATTTCATCATGTTTCAATTCACTTGCATAGATAATGTTTAAATATAAATTCGTATGAAAAATGGCCTAAACTAATACTGAAAAGACTGAAAAATTATTTATTTATAAAGAATTTATCTTGAAAATGTTATAGATCATAATTCTTTCTTCCAATTTTTATCTAGTAAAGCTAAGCAAAGAAATAATTATCATATTAGAAAACAATTATTAGAAAACAATATGTCGAAATGTATAAAGATCGGTATTTGATGATTTTTAAGATCTCTGATGATTGGTTGTTTGATATGCCGGTATTTGATATGCAGGTATAGCTTATGAAATAATTATTGCTATTATATCTGAGTTTTCGAATAATGAAACCTATTTGTAAATTATTATTAATAAATTGAGATATACAGATAATATTATTAATAAAATTGAGAGAATTAAATTCGAATCGATTTATGAATCAATCACTGTTCAACAGATAATATTGCTTTTCCTTTTTTTCTTTTTTTAAACATATTAGTATAAATAATCAAATTCTACAATATAAAAAACTAATTTACTCAAAATCGATATATCAAGATTTTATAAATTTCAATTACAAAATTCTTTTGTTTTTAATAATTTCTGAATAAATTAAAAATTATTTTTTATAAAATTTAAGTAGTATGAATATTCGAATTATGTCATAAAAAATAAAAAAAAATTGTTGAAAAATAATGATGCGAAATTTTAATCATTGACACAATTTTCTCACGATATAAAATAAATTATATCTCGTGTATTCGCTGAATAGAAAAATATTTTTATTATTTATTTCATAGTCATTCGATCTGTATATGATGAAAGAGGCGAAATTTTTCGAACGAATAGCAGATTATTTACAAAGTTTATTTCAGTTAAAGTTTAATCCTAGCAAAAATAAGAAAAGATTCCTTCAGTAAAGTAAAAAGAAATTCTAATAAAAATATAAAGAAACTAGATATATAATAAATATACAAATATATTATAGATTTAATCATTAGAAGTAATAGAAATCTGATTGATAACTTTGATAAATTTAACTGAAATGCTTTATATATATATATATATATATTTGATTATATTATAAAAGAATAAAAAAACACATTCCTACGAACTGAAAATGATTCAAAAAAGAAAATTATATTCTTTTTATAAATTAAATATCAATAAAATCAATTAGTTCTTTATATTGATGATTTTTTAACTAGAGGGGACTTAAATTTTGATGAAATAAAATTTTACATTTCTATATCCATACTGACTATACAAAATTTAAATATATTTTTAAATCACACATTGAAACTAAATATTATTTAATTTATTAAATAATTTAATTTACAATTAAACAAACTCAGTATACTCCTTTCCCCCCTCTCGAGTCTATCTAAAGTTAATTTTCTAGTTTTTATGATATCGTTACAATAACATATTTTTTCTAGAATTATCATATGAACTAACTGATTACTTTAGTAATCAAAAAATTAAATCAATTTAAAGAACAAATTCTAATTATATATAATTAAAACCAGACAAAATAATAAATCATGATTTACAATAATAGATACAAAAAATTATAATAGTTTAACTAAAACTACTATAATACTCAAAAATGCTATGTATATAATCATTGAAAATAAACATAAAAAGGCCTTAGAAAATATAGATATTTCTCAATTTGAATTATTATTTGTAGATGCATGATTCTTCCGCCTAAATTTAATTGGAAAGCGATTACGCTATGAGTAGTCATATGTAAAAATAAAGTAAAAAAAAAATCATTGCTAAGTATACGTATCGTTCTATTATATTATTTTAAAGCTAATCTGTAATCATTCAACGATATTACATACGTGGATTAGATATTTCAAATATCTATTCCATATTGTACAAATTGGATATTAAAAAACAAAAATAAATTATAAAAGAAAAAGAAAAAGAAATAATGAATAAAATTAAATTTAATTAAATGCACAAAATAAGGAAGTAGAAACATGATAAGATTTTTCATTGATCCAGACATATTTGCAAAAATCATAGAAATTGATAAAAATTAATAAATCGATTTTTTATTGTTTTATATGTGTATAATTTTAAATGAAATTGATATGAATCCTTTTTCTAATTACAAAAAAGAAATAATTGAATTTTATTTTAAATCATTAATAATTCATTTTATAATTAATTCATTTCATTTAAAATTATTATTCATCATATTATATATATTTTATTATATGTTTTCATCCATAAATTGTTATTGTATAATCTAAAAATTATAAATTTTATCTTATTTGATAACTTAAAAAAGATACAAAAAATAAGGATTACAGAAGATTTTGTAGAAATTATAGCAAAAAATTTTAAAACCATAATACAATTTGATTTAATTCACATGCTGATATATCAATATAGTTCCTATAATTAATCTTCCAATATAGATCCTATAATTATTAATATAGAGAAGAAAATATTCTATAAACAAAAATAATATACATAAAAGAATACAAGAAAAATGAATTCTCAAGCTTAATATGGTACCATTTTTATGTATTTTTACCATATGTTTTATGTTTCATTATTTTTACTTTTCTTACTCTTATTTTATTCAGTTCTAATCTTTTGTACAGTAGAAATTTTTTATTATAACGTAGTTGCGTAGAATTATATTCCCGTTGCACCTCAAACCATCGAAGTTCTTTTTCAAATGACTCAAATACTTCGACATAAAAAGATAAATACTCATCATTATTTTCGTTTACTGCTTCTATTGTATAAAATTTATGTTATCTTCATTGTTACTATTGATTTTATTGCATTGAAACCATTGGATTATATTATCACTCTCAGAATCACACCTTGGTATTCTACGTAATGTAGTGATTCTTTAATATTTGCTTCGACTATTTTTTCTTGTTTAATTTAATTAATCTTATTTAATTTTATGGATCAAAAATTTTTTCCACGCTCTTTTCAATGTTGTACTTTTAATGTAGCTTCATTCGTTTGCCATATAAAAGCAATTTTTTAAACTTAATTTTTTATATTATTTAATATTTCTTTATCATACCCTCTTCATTCAAGTGAAAACATGAACAGAAATTTTTTAACCAATTTTTTTTCTATATAATCGTTTGAATCACTCAATTGCTCTTTGATCTAATGGCTATATGAGTGAAGTTTTACGTAGCAAAAACATAACTTTTATAAATTTCTCCTTCTGGTTAAGAATATCACATATAGAATACGATCTAGCATTATCTATCAGCATATCTTTTTCTTTATAATCATTTTTTAATTGATGTTCTTTTGATTGATAATTTTTTATATAAAAATATTTTCAAATCATTCAACAAAAATGTTGTTCGTCCAACCATTTATCTGATTTTTATAAACAACTTGCAGTCATATTGGTATGTTTAAAATAGCATGGACATTTACTTTTTTCGATGATCAGAATTGGAAGTTGATGGTATCCGATAGCATTCGCACAAAGAAATACAATAATGTGTTCTTTACTAACTTTGCGACAAGGTTCTAATCTTTCACAACGAGAAACTAACTATTCTGTGATAGTACCTTTCAAATTAAACCTGTTTCATCAGCATCGTATACATTTGTTAATTCATATTCTTCATTATTTAAAAATTTATTAAAGTCTGCTTTAAAAGTTTCTGCAGCGACGTTATTCGTTGAAAGTTTTTTTCTACAGTTTTTTTCTACTTTTATCCAATTGTCGTATATCATAACGTGCTTTGAATTTTACTAATCAACTAACATTACTAGCTTTAAATGGATTTCCTTTTAATCTATTATTGAATTCTAGAGTTTTTTCACGTAACATGTCCGCATATCGATATGCCTTTATCTCTTTGTTGACGAAACCATTGGAAGACAATATCATCTATATTTTTATTTTTTAGATTTATTAAGCTTTTCCTACCGAAACTAGCATCTGTTCAATCTACATTCTGTATATAATTTTCAATATTGTATTTCTGTTTTTTAATATCTATGATTGTAGATTTTCCAACACCATGTATTCTTGCTAATTTCGTTGTACTTTCATTACTTTTAAAATCTTTAATTATTTTGTATTTTTTTTCAATAGTTTAAAACTACAGTTTTTGCTTACCATTGCGATACCGTTCTCTGCAAACTGAGTTGATATGATTACATTTAACCGGCTGAACGCAAGAAAGTATTTATTATATCTAAATACGTTGTATTTATGTTGTATTCTAATTATGTTGTATGTAAATGTCGTAAATGTATGTAAATTTGTACAAAATGTTGTGCGGGTAACAGAATATACAGATAATAGAACATCATATATTAGGGTATTCGAATAATAGGAATACGGTGTAAATTATATTCTTGTTATCTATTATTTTGTTATATTATAGTAATACTAATAATTATCATAAATTAAAATCAGCACATTTATCTTTTACAACTAATATTACTATGAATTTTTGAATATTTCGAATGCCGATTAGGTTGTAAATTATAATATCATAAGTACACGATTAAAAAAATATATTTTCTAGTTTTTTCTAATAAACTATTACATATTGCATATTATAAGTAAACAAAAAATAAAACATTCATAATTAATTATATTTAATTATAAATAATTTAATATTCAATTATGTTGCATGATTAATAAAAATAAATTAATTTTCACAAAAATTTATTTAATATGAATCTAAGCATATTAGTTGATAAATATAATAAAATCACTCATTTCGAGTTTTGTGGAGTTAACGATTCGTCACAAATGGAAAGAATGGATTTATAGAAATTGTAAATTTGATTTTCAAAACACGAAATTCCTAAAAACATAAATTCTAAAAAATATATATAAATATATATATCATAAATATATGGATTCTACAAATTTTGAAAAGTGTATAAGAGAAAAATTAATACCAAATCGCTAAGTATTATGATCATAGATAATATAGTTCAAATTAATAAAATTCCTATAAAATATATCAAAATATTGCTAATGATTGTTAAAATATAACGTTAAAATTAAAATAAGCCTCAAGAAGATATGTATATATATATATATATATATATATATATATATATATATATATATATATATATATATATATATATATATATATATATATAAAATCAATAAAATTTTAAAATTGAAGTTTAAATAAAATTATCTCCATACGTGCAAGTTAAATCATTACAGTTAACTTGGACGAAAATTAAAAGAAAAATTAAAAGAAAAATCAAATAATAGTGGAACATATCCTAAATTAAAAAAATACTACAAAACAAGCATAAATAAAATTTCACAAAATTTCATGAGAAAAACTTTGCTAGTTTTTATATTGAAAATATTGAAAATAAATATTGAGAGAAATATCTTTTAATAGAAAATAAAGATAAAAATTTTAATGATAACAATTTCTTAAAGGATTCGTAATGTAAGAAAAAAAGAAAATTATATAATTTTTATTTTAATTTTTAAATATGTTTTTATTTTATATTATCTTAATGAAAATAACTTTAAAACTAAATCGAATCTTTTTTAAGATGAAATATATATTAATTTTTTCAAAATAATATAAAATGATTTTAATATTTTAAGTTATTTTTTAATTTATTTTCATTAAGAGGCAAAGAATAAATAAATAAATAAATTTAATGAAATTTTTATTCTGTCAATAGATAATACTCTACTAATAAGATACATCTATGCCAATGTTTTGAGGTCATCGTCTATTCTATTCCAATCATTCATTTATATGTTTATTTTCCATGTCAAGTATTTCGATTTATTTAATTCGATTTATTTCGATCAAGTATAATAAGCAATTGATCAGTAATTATATTCTAATTAAACATCTTTTAGATGAATAATATTAATTTTTATTATTATTACGTAGAATCGCATGATTCTGATATCAATGCAATATTTGTGGTGAATATTTTTATTTCAAACATTTTTACGAAGGATGTCATTATTACATGTACAATTATTAATTATAAATCTATTTTTTGTTATTTTGCTCGTTTATTATTTATATAACTCTTTGAGATATAAAAAAAAATATAATTTGTAACAAATGTGATTAGTTCTCTTATAATTAATATAATACTTTGATATAAAAAGAAAAAAATATAAAAAGAGAATACAAATGTTTAAATATTCATTTTATTGATAAAGATTGTTTCAACGTTATAATTAAATTTTATATTAATTTTCATAAACAAATTAAAAATATATATAAATTATTTGAGTATTGCTTTACGAGATCAGTTTATTAAAAAACGCTGCTAGAAATTTTTCAATGACAATGATGTTTTTTATACATTGAAAATATTTAAGATTTAAATCATATCCAGATTTGGAAAGAGGATATTTTAGCATATGTAGTAATAAAAAAAATTTTTTAAGAGATGGTGCTGATATCTCAAAAATCAAAATTTTCAAAAATTTTTAATAGGATTCGATAAACATATATAATAAAACAATGCAACTTTTTTACAATATTTTTTTAATATTCACATAAAATTATAATAATTTAAAATTTAATATAATTATTATTTATAATTTAAAATTTATAATAATTTAAACATATATTAAAAATATTTCATTAAAAAGAAAATTTTAAATTTTCTTAAAATCATGATTTCATCTCTTAAACTTAAATTAAGAATTAGAGAATTTTATTAGATATTTTATTCTACTTGCTTTGAATTTTTATAAAAATTATAATTTTTATAATAAAGATTTCTCAAATTAATTTCTGTAACTTATATCACCATAATTATTAATTTCCCATGGATTTATTTCCGTGGAACAAATAATTTCAATCTGTTCGTGGATCTATGATGTAGTAATAAAATTAATTTATTATAAAGTTATATGTTAACTATTATTATATTATATATTATTATATATTATATGTTAACTATTAAGTTATATGTATATCGTTAATTGAAATTTTATCTTAAACAATTAAGAGTAAAGTTCATATTTCAATGAAAGTTTATTTTTATCACTAAATGAATTCAAGAGATTCTAACAGTTCTTTTGTTCAAATTGACTAAGTTCGAATTCAAACACATTTTAATAATTCAAAATTTAAAATCATTCTAATTTTTTCTCGAATTTTACAACTACTCTGAGATCTTCTCCATATTCATCTTAAAAAATCGCGGATTCTTGATAAAGCATATCAACCCCTTAATTGTAACATTTCCAATTTAAGGAAAATTTCTAGAATTAAATTTTATTTTTAGAATTTTTAATAAATTTTCTCAAGTATAGAATAATACTGACTAAGATAACTAGAAAATATCATCAAATCAAGTACTAAGATCGCGTTCAACCAAGCCGAAGTGTTTCTAAAAAATATATAATTAAAAATTCTATTTGTTAAGAAATGGAGAAACTCGTAACATACTAATTATATTCAATATACAAGTCAAATAAAAATATTATAGTATAATAATACATATAAATACATACAATACGATACAAATAAAATATATAAAAATAGGATTAAACAAGTTCACAAATCATGTTGATTAATCTATCTAGATAATCACTTAATAACGTAATAAAGTTATAAAAAGTAATAATTCAATAAATTATTATATAAATTAATAATGTTCGTAGTGCATAATCATTATTACTAAATATAACTTACGTTTAAATTCTATATATAATTATATTAAACAAATTATTATCTAATATGAGTTGTTAAATAATTAATTTTTGTTTCTGCCATTTTTATAAACCTTAATCATCGCCATTTTGATTATTGTTAATCTAGCGAGTTTATTGTTTTGAAGATGTAATTTCAAATTCGTTTTAGTTGCCATTGCAAGGTTATTGTTCCTAATATCCACTATCCAAATTTGCCAATCATTGTTGTACGTTTATTTCCGTTCCAATTGATATAAGTATTTTCTGCTATTGTTGCTATATATTTTGGATCATCTGAAATTTGACAACAAATCCTTATTAAAAGATATAATACAGGTCAGATATAAGAAGCAAATGATTAGGTTTTGAAAGAGTTATTAAACGATAAGAAATTTAAGGAAACTAATCTTTTTTTTATTTAATAAACTTAACGTCGCATCAATAAATTATTAGCAATTTACAAAAAAAAATTATAGAATTATTATTACAATTTGAAAATCTTGATGCTCCTGCAGAATCTCACTAGAGTAGTTTCATTGGTATTATTATCAATGTTCAATTTCCTCCTAATTTCATTATATTGTATTTAAGACATTAGGTGAACTAAGGACTATCTGTAAAAGCAAAACAATGTATAATTTTTCGTATATTATCCTTGATAATTTATTTCAAATGCATTGCATTCTTTATCTGAAATTTTTTTAAATTAATTAATTTATCAATAAATCTTTTTAAATAGATATTTTTTTTTAGAAATATCTCTGTGGAGAGATCAATAACTGTTAATTGAATATAAATTGCTTTTATTGTAAAATATACAAACAAACAAATATAGTATTGGTTTAAATTCAGTTTTAATTAAATATGAATCTGCGTAGAACCACACTTTTCATTAGGTAACAAAGGAACATATAGGATTGAGCCTATTGTTTGCACTATGCTAGTCTTATTTAGAAGCACTTTATTTCAAATAATGCTTTTCATTTTCATATACACTTCTGATAAGATATCCAAAATTTGTGTAAAGAAAAAACTATTGTTTAATAATTTATGTGCAGTAAATATTTATGGACAATAAATAATTTCTTTAGTTTTTTTCGTATGAATAATAATTAGATATTCTTATTCATATTGTTCAATTGAAGCATTTCTTAGCCTATCTGAAAAATCCAAACGTTTTTTTAATTTAAAAACAGATTTAACATTAACGCATTATCTTTCAATATTTGTAAATTATTTTTTAAATTTTGAATTTTTATTTTTAAAAATAGAAGGTTTGTTGCCTATCTTGATTTAAATGTTTTCCTTGCTTATATGAGTTCGTGAGAAGCAAATAAAATAAATATTATTGAGTTATAAATTTTTTTTCATAATCTCTTTCATATGTTTTCAATAAATCAAATATAATAAATGATAACGCGAAGTAGTCCAGTATAGATTGAGAATTTCGAAAAAAGTTCTTTGTTTTCATTTATTGAAAAACTATAACTGTATTGTTTCTTTTCCTAAAATTTTTTGATATAAGATTCTGTTTCTGCCGGTCTAGTGTTGCTACGTTATATGCAATTTTAATGAGACAAGATCTCGAGATCAAATCACTTGGATTTTAATTGATTGGAACAAAAATATAATCTATTTTTAATTGATAACATTAGAAAATTTACTAAGCAATTTTACAATTATCAATTAGCTAAATTGTAATTTATGCGCATATTTTTAATGAAATATCCAAGAACAAAATTCCAAGTCCGATAGAATAGTTTTTTTTAACATTGGCCAAATTTGTTTTCATCTTGTGAATGCTAATGATTATCTTGACAATTTTAGTATTCTTATATTGAATAACGTGACAAATTTCGACACGAAATTTTCACACTTTAAAATTATATTCGGCTCGAAAAATCAAAATGTTAGCTCCAACTTTTTCATGGAACTATGATTTATAGTAATAAAAATGATTTACTACAAAGTTCTATTTGAAATGATCATATCCATGCTAATAAAAATTTACGTGTATCATTACGTGTCATCTTTTGTTCGTTTCAATATAAGTAATAAATTTTTATTTATTATAAAATTACATTTCGTTAAGCTATTAATATATTTCGTTAAGCTATTAAATATTTCATAATAAAATTATTTAAAATATATTCTTATTTTGAAGAAAAATTCTTTTTGCAAAAGAAAATAATTTTGAATATGTATGCGTTGTGTTGCAATTAGCTATAAAATACAATTAGAAATTTTAAAAATAGTAAAAAATATTCTGAATTTTTTTTATTAAAATTCTCATAAAAAAATTATAATCACATAAAGCAATAATAACAAAATTAAACATAGAATTCCACTTTCAATATTTTAGAAAAGCTCATACAAAACTTTAATAATTGAAAGATCTTTTGGATTTTGTCAAAAAATAATTGAATCATTAGCATGGCATTATATAATTAATAATAATTTTCGAACCAACAAAAATTACCATTGAAGAAATGCATTGCGAATGGAAGATTTTTATGCAATATGGTTGCAATACAATTTAAGTTTAAAAAAAAATTGAAGATAATAATTTTGCAAAAATATTGATTAAAACAATATGTAATCACAAACACAAAATTCTATCAATTATTAACTTTTATTTTTTTAAATGTAAGATAAAAGACTATTAATCTTAAGTTTAAAAAAATATTGTTCGTTTAATAAATACGATATGAAAGATTGAATTAAATATTATTGAAATATATAAGACAATAAAATAGATATTAAATGCTTTTTTAGAAATTAGCGATGTTAAACAAAAAAGAAAATATTAGATATAGAATATTGAGAGAAACATAATCTTTTGGAATTAAAAGAACTTAATATTTAATTTAATAAGTTATATATTATAATAAATAATAAAAATTACACACAATATATGACTCAAATATTGATAAAATGATTATTTTCGATATAATTTAATTTTATAATCATTTAAAATAAATTTTAAATCCGAAAATATCTATAAAAATCATATTATAATTTTAAAAATAAATAACTTTGTAATTAGAATAAATAATGCATGTGCAATAATAATATATATTATATTTATTTTATATTTTAAATTATATTTTATTTGTTTATATATTATATATATTATTTTTTAAATATTATGACAAACATGGATCGTAATAATATAAAGATAAATGATAATATTGATATCAATAAATGTTAATTAGATAAAATTTTCTAGATATGAAGCAGAATACTCGTGTTTCTCTCTTCCAATGAATATTATATTGTTATAAATATATTAATAAAAAAACAAAAAAATATAATGTGAATAATTAAATAACTAAATAAAAAAATCACAATTGTAAAAAGATAAAAGACTATAAATAAAAAAATAGAGAATCGAATGTTTATTTAACTATTTTTATCTAATTGTTTTATCTAATTTTTATATGTATAAAAATGCGACTTATATCGTATTGCATGTATATTTGCGAGTGAATTAAGTATCACTGTCGTTGCTCGATTCTGTTTTGGTTTTTCTCCTCTCTTTCAACTGCCACGCTGTACGACGCGACAGAGTAAGCTCAGTAGAATAAAGGCACCCGAACGATTCACATACATATAACATATAATTTATTCTTATTTGTTTTATTAATTATTTTTTATTGGATATTATTTATTTTTTTTAATCATATTATTTTTCAATCTATTACCTAATATGAACACAATAATACTAATATTAAAAATTACGTATATTATTATTTTCTTATATATTTAATTTTAAACTAAAATTAAATTGATAATTAAATAATATTAATTTAGCATTAAATTAAATTCCAAAAAATATTAAATTAAATAATAAACAAATAAATTATATATATATATATATTTGTTCATTATTTAATTTAATTTTTTTTTATTTTAATATTTTTATATAGTTTATCTTTAATATATATAATATTATATATATTTGAATTATTATATATTTGAAAGAAAATTTATTGAAGGAAAAAAAGCTCTGAAAAAAATAATGTTTTTAGCATCAATTTTTTATTGTTCATTATATTTTATTATTTATTGTAGAATTCCTTTATAATTAAATATTTTTTTTGCATTTTTTTTTATATATTTTTATAATATATCATTATCTTCATATATTTAAAAAAGAATTCAATAAAAAATATACATATATCATACAATATATTTTTAAATTATAAATATATTTATATACTTTTAACAAATATATTAATATATATTATTTTATCATTTTTATCGCGAAATAACAATTTTTATTTGGAAAAAAAGCATAAAATTTTAATTAAAAAAGATATTTTACAAAAAAAAATATTAGAAGCATTTTTATTATAGCATATTTATCAAATTTTAATATATTATGTTAAATATAAAATACAATCAATCTTATTTTAAATTATTAGAGAAAATTGTTATTTATTTTTCTTAATTATAGAAAAAATTGTTATCTATCGAAAATTAATAAAAAATAGATTTATAAAAATTAAATCATAACAAAAATCATAAACAAATAATAAAAAATTTAAATAAAGTTATATATAATATTATTACTAATATTTAAATAAAGGATATGATGAAGCATCAGATTTATGTAAATGTAAACAAATTCAATATGAATATATCATATCAGTAACAATTTTATATTTATTTCCTGTTTAGTATAGATTGCAACTGAAATTTATTAGAGAAAAAAAAATTATTTGTATTGTTTTTGACAACTTATTTTTCTTTAATTTAATTAAAGAAAATAATTTATTAAAAAAAATAAATAAAATATCAATAAAAATCCACAAAAAATAATAAATTTAATATCATTATATAAAAATAGTTAAATAAAATATGTTATAATATTGAATAATTACAGATTTTATTATCTAGATTATTTATAATCTAGATTTCTTCAATTTTTTGTCTTCTTAAAAAAGATCATATCTTCTTAAAGGTAAATATCAATATATATCATATAGAATATCTATAACAATATATTAAAGTCTGTTGAAATAATTATTTAATAAATATTAAATAAAATATACCTCTTCAATTTTTATCAGCTGATATTCTTTTTTTCATAATGTATTATAATGTTATATAATGCTGGACAAAATTATATGTTCGTTTCTTTTTCATTTGTTGTCGCAGTTAAAATTGGTTTTTTTTTTATAGAATTATGTATTAAAAATATCTGAAACATAAAGTCATAAAAAAATATTTTATATTTTAATATTCGTAGAAATAATAAATTATTTCTTCTTTTTTTTTTCTAGAAAAGTTATTTATAAGATTATGAATCCAATTATAAAAGAAATCGTTTATTTATATATATTAATAATTTAAATATATTAAATAATTAAAATTGTATTAATAAATGTATTTAATAATTATTAATTTATTAATTTTTAATAATTTATAATAATTTATAATAATTAATAAGTATTTAATAATTATTAAATAATATGTATTTAATAATTAAAATATATTAAAATTATAAATATATTAAATAATTTTTAGTAGTAATTACTTACTATACCATTAATTAATTGAAAAATCCTCGTTTTTATATCATATAATGATATTATCACTAAATTCTATAAAATTTCTTTGTAATTTCGAAAAATTTATCGAGATTCGAACTCATTGTTTATTTCATTTGAGAAAAATCAAAGAAACTAAATGAATAAATGAATCATTTGTTTTTATTTTTTTAAATGAATTATTATTATTCTTATATTACTAAGTAATGCTATTATATACAGGTAATGCTATAAGAATAAATAAACGCAATCTATTGTTAACTTTCTTTCTGTATAAGTAAAAGTACTCGAAAATCATCGAGATTTGAGATCGAGTCGAGAAATTTTTTTGGGGTCAAATCGGAATCTCGAAAGTTTGTAATATTTAGCTATTCGTGATTTTGAATAAAAAAAAAAATTTCCAATCGAATCAATTTTAAGTCTAAAGTTTGTAATATTCGAAATTCAAAGCATTTCATTTCCAACTGTGCTTTGATTCGAATTGTATGTTGAATTCTATGTTGAATTTGATTTTGAAAAATTATTATAGATCTTGATTTTCCTCTATCATTATCTTATATGAAAATAATTTAGAAGAATCAATGGTCATGTTAGATGATTTTTAGTAATAATAAAAATAAGTGGTCACAAAGTGATCGAAGTAGTCCATGCTATATTATATCAACTTTTATATATATACATGATAATTATAATCTTTCAACGAATATCTTCAAAATTTCTGATTGAATTTCATTCTAACTTTTTTAATTGCGCTCACAAATTTTTGTTAGATTTTGAGCAAAATTTTATTTTTATTATTTTTATCTAATTCGTCTTCTAATTTTTCAACAGAGATCCAGAAATTATAGAATGATCTGAATAATTTTAATTTCATTATTATTTTTAATTCATTTAATTTAATTAATTAGTCAACAATTGTGTCTGTTTAAATTTTATTTCGAAAAATATTACTACATTTGGATACAATTGACAATATATTTGGATTTTTCTAATTTTATAAAGTTTATACATTTAATTTTACTTCGCATTTTTTTTTCAATCATATAAATAAAATATTATTTTATTTAATTAATCTTATTATCAATTATTTTTATTCAATAAATATATATAAACTAAAAAGGAAACAGTGTTTATTTAATAAATTTTATAACGCATACATATCATGTGTATATATATATATATATATATATATATATATTCCATTCAATTTCGAAAATAATTTTTTAAATAAATTCTAACTAAGATATTTAAATTAAGATTTACTCCAATTAATTCTTTAGAAATATTTAAAATTCGGTTGATTATGTTAAGTGCTATCTTTTTTCAATATTTTACTGTTTGTCGTTTATAAGATCGAATATATAAAATAGCATTTTATGACATTCATCCATAGGACTATTATAAGTAAATATGTAATTTTTAGTAAAAATAACATAGTAAAAATATGTAATTATTAAATATATTTGTAAATGTGTAATAAATATATGTAATAAGTAGTTTTTATATATAATAATAAATATATTTGTGCTTTAGGTCGGTATCTAGCGAATTAATAATAAATTAGCATTGTTATATTTATTATTTTTCCGTTTTTAACTCCATTTCTCGATTCTTGTCTGTATTTATGCACATATATGTATGTGTATCTTTTGCATTGCGAACTGTGATATGTGTGTTGTTTTATGTATTTTCTTTTTGTATATTATTTAATGATATTAAAAAGCTAAACAATATAAAAAAAATTGTCAATAAATACATGATGTATTTTTGTACTTTTATTGAAATAGTTATTTTTTTAAATAAATTTATTATGACATCATATTCAAGCTTTTTTATTTTTTTTAACAATTAAGAATTTATTAAATTTTAATCTTTTCTAGTATTTCATCTTTTTATAATTGTTATATCTTGATCTAGTGCAAATATCGAAATCAAGAAGATTTTTTAAAAAGATTGAAGAGATGCAATATTTTGGGATAAAATTTCAAATCAAAATTCGAATTAACTTTTTGCAGAAAGAATAATTCTAAGCCGAACATTATAGAACTATAGAATCGCTAATAATGAAACAATAATGAAAAGTTATTAATTCTAATTACACATTATATCTAACAAAAAAAAACATTTTTTTATCGATTATCATATTTCGAAGACATATATGTCTTTCCGTTTCATTAACTGTTTTTGTTAAACATACATATACATACATTTTTAAATTAGTGAATATTTGAATCTTTGCTAAAAAATGATTGATACTTAAACTATTATAACTGCAAAAAAAAATCGTACAACATTCATTTTAAAGCATGAAGTCTCTACTTTCAGAGTTCTTAATTTTTTCTATGACATTTATGTATTATGTAGGAAAAAAAAAGAAGTATAAAGAAGATTTTTTTATCGAAAATTTTGCATATTCAAACGTCTCTACGAAAATGAGAAAATTCTTTTTTATGGATAAATTTATAAATTTAAAGATTAAAACTTCTTCTTTAAAGTACTTCTTAAAAATTGTTATAGATTTTTTTTAATTGTTTTATTAAATTTTAAAAAATATATGATAAATTCGAAATTATATGAACATGTCTCTTAATAAAATTGGAATATGGTTATAATTTGTAGTATATATGATGTATTATGAAAAAAATTTTATTAACATTTCTATTAATTATTAAAATATTATTAAACAAATTATTATACAAACAAAAACATAATTTGATACTATTAAAATATAATATGTAATATAATATAAATATAATATGAATATTTTAAATTATTATTTATTAAATTATAATTATAAAAAATTTTACAAAACATAAATACTATTGGAAAATTATTTCTTCGTTATCGCTTCACGATCTTTATTACCATTACGTGTGCCAATTCTCATTGTGAACCATTTCATATTCTCTAACATGCTTTACTTCCGAATATAATAATATAGACTTCCAATCTCAATTCTCTCCTCTTTCTCACATTCTTCAGAAATATGGTGAAGGATCTTAGAAATAGAAAGAGAAGTTTCATGTTCAGTCAATTATCTAAATTATAAATATTCTCTCGACTGCAGTCACAAGTGGTACTTACAGTATTAATATAGTACATACAATATTAATGCAATAAAGTTTAACAGTGAAAACCAATCTATATAAAAATGAACAAAATTCTAAGTCTAACTCTACTTTGTGATTCTCGATTCTAGATTCAATGATGATTGAATGAACCGTTTTTTCAACAATGATAAGTCCAATTTGTTCTATAATTTTTGTTAAGAATAACAAAACATCGGTATCACATGTTTCTCTTCTAATCCCAAGAGTGGGATTAGAAGTACTAGCCAAGTATTATTTGGCAAAGTAAACCGATATGGGATATCATCTTCAAATATGATCAATGTTAATTATTATTTTTAAAATATAATATGACCAGGGCGAAATCTTTATTTTTTATAATTATTTATTATTTTTAATTATTTTTTTTAATTTTCTAAAATTTTAAGGAAAATTTCTTGAATTGGGAATAAATATTGTACAAAAAAATCTGTTATATTCAAATAACAGAGTATTTTTCATAAATTTCTTCGATTATAAAATAATATTAGTCATCATTGAAAATATGAGTGGAAATTTTCATCTGAAGTTTAAGATGTAAATGTTTCTAATAAATATAATAATTTCAAGTAGTCTCTAAACACTTTACTCAAAAATGAAATCCTTTCGTTACTTCCCACATTATTTTACTTTATTATATAATTTAATAAGCGAATGCTTAAAAATAATAATGAAAGAAAATTTTTGAATATAAGAAAACTTTCATCAAAGTCACCAAGATTAGATCATAAATTTTGTGACTATTTGATAGAAATCAACAACAATTATAATGAATATATAATTTTTTCAACTCTTTTTCTTAGTAATTTTCTTTTATATTTCACTAATCTAGTTCTTTTATTCTCTAATTAATTTATTATATTCTTTGTCTGCCATATGTCTTCGTATCGTAGATCATATAATTATAGCATATCATGTGATATAAGTATAGAATAAACTTCTCAAAAATGAATGTTGAGAACCTTATTAGATCAACGAATTTTTTTTTTTGTTTATAATAATTTAAGGAGTTTGAAGAGGAGAAAAAAAAGAAAAGGATTAGTTAGATAACATTATATCTCGGTCTAGGTTAACAATTAGTAGAAATACAAATTTAGAATTTGGAAAATTAAATAAATTTTTGAACAATAGTATGATTTCTTTTTAAATTATATATATCCAGACACATCTATTTTTCCATATTTTGTAATATTGATATAAAAAAATTATACTTTTTGAATGATACAATACATCCATGGAAATGTAATTATATTACAAATTTTGTTCTTTTCTCTCTACTAGAACAAAAAGATTATAATTTCTATAGATTGCAATATGAATAAAATGATAATTACTAAAAACATTAATATTATTTATAGAAATTTATCAATTTTTTAAAAATTTATTATCTTTTCTTGTTATAAGACTTTAGTCAATTATTTATAATTTTTTAATGTTCTTTTATTGAAATTTTTTCATTCGTGCTTCATTACATTTCGAAATTGACGACCATTTTTATTTATATTTGTATACTTTATATTTATATATAATTTTTACAAAATTTCTTCAACAATGTTCAATTATATTTGTTCAATTATATAAAAAAATTTTGCATATTAATTTTCTAATCCTAATAATACAATTTTATTATTATGGTGTAAACTGAAGCATTTTTTTATTGATATATGAACTTATTGCTAGAAATTCTCATAGCAGATTATGTTTATGATGAGTTTCACATATTATTATTTTTATTATTAATTTCTCCCATTATAAATTTTACATCTATTTTTCCATAATAACCAATGACAAATAAAACTATAATAATCTTTTTTAAGATCGTAATAATAATTACGATCATAATAATTCATAATAATAATTCGATCGAAATAATTGTTAATAAAATAATTATATCCAAAAAAATAATTAAAATTAGGATTCAAATTAAACATTTTTTTCACCAATAAAAATTATTCTTCACTATTATTTTCAAAAATTTCATTAAAATTTTCTGTAAATTGTATTCGAATATTTTTTACATTAATCCAAATTTCGATATTTTCAATAATTTATTTAGCTATCATTGAATTCGAAGTTTTTCTTAAAATTGCACGTTTTTTTTCTTGATGATCGAAAAAGCAGAACTTTTCTTTTTTTTTTGTAATTTTTCAGATTTTTGGAAAATTATGTCTTTATTTTCATTAAAAATTTTAGCAATTTTTGTTATAGAATAACATTTATAATTTAATATTAATAATTTTAATAGATTCACTTATTATTTTCCACATTCTGTTTTATTTAATTTTTTATATAAATTATCTAAATATATTATTGAATGACATAATAAATTATAGCAATTATGCAATTCATTTGCACATTTATTGTGGTTATCTCATAACAACTCATAATTATATAATCATATAATATAATAATTTTTATTATATAAAATAACTGAATTTAAAAAATTGTTAACATTAATAGCAATATTTTTTTAATATATGTATACATAAACATAATATACTTGTCATTCGTTAATGAAAAAAACTGAAATATTGAATTTTATTAAATATTCAAAAAAAAAAAAAAAAGAATATAAAGCTAGTTTTTCTTATAAGTTTAAAAAAGTGATATTTTTAATTTTATTGTATACTATATACTCATTTTATCTTTCGCTGAATTATACAGATTCCAGATTCCAGAAATGACAAAATTTGAATTTGAATTTCGATATATATATATAGAAATAATAGAATACATGCTTAAAGAAAAAAAAAAATATCGATCAGAAAATTAAGATTAATAAAATTTAATTTGAAATATATAAAAAAAATTTCAATAATTACATTTAAATTAACTTTAAATAGATGATATATTTAATAAATGATAAATTTTTAAATATATTAACAAAAACTATACATCTATACAACATTATTCTATTTAGAACATTACAATAAATTTTAAAAATTGATAATTATAGTGATAATTATAATTTTCTTCATGGATTCATTTTTTTCGAACGCATAATTCATATTTTACAGAATAAATAAATAAGTGAAACAAATAAGAACACTCTTTTTTAAGAATTCTTTTTAAAGAAGTGAAATTTATCTTTAAAATTTTAACTTTCTTTCAATTTTTATATGCACTTTTATTTGGCAATTTTTTTTACAACATTGTAATGAAATATTAAAAATTAAACATTTTTTATTAAAAAAATTTTGCTTTATTTCGCATTATAAAGTTTTATTTTAATCAGGAAAAAAAATGAAAAATTCTGCATGTAACAATTTCTTTTTCTGAATAATTCTGAATAAAATTATAATTTATAATTTTTATCACATAACAAAAGAAAAAATAATATCTTGAAATGAAATATATAATTTTTAACAGTTAATTTTTATTTCAGGATCAGAATCGTTTCATCATTTATTCCTGGAAGTATGGAAAAATTTTAAATCAAATAAAATTGCATTCATGATTCATTAAAGACAATTTAAATTTAGTTAATTTATCGAATTGAATTAATAAAACATTTATGAAAGTGCAATGTATATAGAAAAAAAAATATATAAAGGTATAACAGCATACATAAATGGATTTCATTATAAAATAGATTCATGAAATTACTTATAAGTAAAATTATGCTAAAAAATTTCATAATTATATAATTATTAATAAATTTCAGGTTGGAATTGTGCTTCAAACTAAATAATAAATTACTTAGAAGGAAAAAAAGACTATTAAAACTCTTTATAGAATTTTATGATAAAAGAAGATGTAAAATTAATTTAATTAAAAGTAAATCAAACAAAGAATTTAATTTTGTTATATATTGAAAAGTGCATAAATATCAAAAGTTCTGTATAAATATTGTAAAGGATTTTCACTGATCGAACTTAAATTTAAAACTATCAATAAGATAGAATAAAATTTTATACTATAAGATTAATTGTTTAGTTCATGAATTTACTAACAAGAATTTTAAAGAATTTTTCTCTAAAAAAATATAAAATTAACGAATATGAAAAACTAGATAAAACTTTTCAATTTTAGAATTAATACCAGATGAAGAGATAAGAATTGTAACAGATTTTATGAAATATTTTCATTGAAATTTCAATCATGGTAAAGCATATTTTAACTATGCATAAATTATTAATTTATGCTATAAATTTTTATTTTACATTCCATAATAATCATTGATAAACTATTTGAAAAAATATAGAAGAAATACCAAGAAATTCAACATATGTAAGATTATAAAAATTCCAAACATTATTACAAGAAAAATTGTAATAAGATTGTAATTATTATATTAAATTTACTGATTAAAATAACTTAAATTCAAATCTAATAGTATCAGAATATTAGAAATACTATGTAATAATGAGTGGTTCATTTGACATGAATATTGATAGTTTGTAATATTTATTTAAAAATAAAAAAGAATCATAAAATATATTTTGTATATATATTTTATATAATATATTTTGTACATGTTCCATTTTTAATAAAATTATATAACAGAAATTATTATTATATATTATTAAATTTTGTTACAAATATATAGATATAGATGCAATATATATAGATATTATATACAATAATATCAAATTATAATTTCTAATAATATCAAATTTAATTATTATGATTTAATTATTTAAATCTTTTAAAAAATTAAAAATGAAGTATGTTTATATTGCGTTCTAATCTATCGGCTATGGATAATTTTTAATGATTGTAAGGTTTCTTCTTTCTATACATGATGATTTCATTTAAGATAAAAAGATAAAAATCATTTTAATTTTCTATGTAAAATCAATTTTATTTGAACACTCGAGAAAAAATAATAGATACAAAATGAAAAGAATTAAATATTAAAATATATTATCAAAAATTAAAAAATTATAAAAATTTTAAAATCATGCATCAATTAAACTATAATACTTTTTGATGTAAAAATATCAATAAAAAAATCAAAATATTTAAAAAAACAATTAAAGTAAAAACAAAAAATTTATAAAAAAAAAATAGGAAAGATATAATCCCTAAAATAATAAAACAAAAAGCGAATATTTTTATGACTATGAAGAGGTGATTCATAGAAATCGAACTTGATGATTGTATTACTATAAAAAAAAATATTATTAAGAAGATAAAATGAAAAAAAAAGATATCCATAAAAACTGGGAAAATTTGTTATAAATGAATTCAAATTTAAAGCATTCGGATTCAAGCAGCGAATTTATATTCATCATAGACTTAATCTAATAAAATAATAAAATATAATAATCTAATAAAAATTAGATTATACATAACCACAATATTTATTATTTTATCTACAATTGTCTAAATAGTATTTTTAAAAAACTGTCATGATAAGCGAAATAAAATCCTAATTTTTTTTATCTTCTTTTGAGTATTGCAATTCTTCCTTTTCAGCAATAATTATGAATAAATTGAAAAGCAATACATTTCTTATTCTTATTCAACGAATGTATAATTCCGAAAAAAATTATTACATAGATTTAGCACAGTCAATGCATCCTTGTATCAGATATTTAACTGTTTTCTTTTCAACCGTTGAAATTCAATCTGTTTGATAGCTAAATGTTTTGTGTCAAAACACAATGTGTCAAAAACACATCAGACTAAAAGTCTTAGAAGAACGCAATCCGAAAAATAAAATACTATAAAATATACTATAAGAAGAAATAAAAAATAAACAAAAAGTGCAATATTAATGATTCAAAATGTGTCAATAATGGAAATATATCAGGGTAAAAGCTTTAGAAGAACGCAATCTGAAAGATAAAATACTATATTATAAGAAAAAAATAAAAGAAAAGATATTATAAGAAAATATAAACAAAATGATGGAATATTAATAATCCAAAATTTGTAATAGAAACATATCAAGGTAAAAGCCTTAGAAGAATACAATCTGAAAGATAAAGTACTATACTAATGAAGAAAAAATAAAAATAAAAGATAAAGTAAAAGTGCAATATTAATAATCTCAAATATATCTCCAATCAAAACATATCAGAATATAAGCCTTAGAAGAACGCAATCTAAAAGATAAAGTAACTATACTGTAAGACGAAATAAAAGTACTCCAATCTTTTGACAATAATTATGAATAGATTGCAAACATATTTCTCATTCGACAAATTCTAGATAGGATTCTGAGAATAAATTATTACATAGATTTAATATTTATGATGCAGTCAATGCATCTTTTTATCTATTTAGACATTTAGCAATTTAAATCGTTTTTCAAAATCTTGATTGTTGAAATTCGATCTGCTTGAAAGCTAAACGTTTCCAAAAACACATCACACTGAAAGTCTTAGAAGAATGCAATTCAAAAAATAAAATATTATATTATAACAGGAAATAAAAACAAAAGATAAACAAAAAGTGCAATATTAATGATTCAAAATGTGTTTAATTGAAATATCAGAGTGAAAGTCTTAGAAGAACGCAATCTGAAAGATAAAGTACTGTAGTAATTAAAATAGGATAACGAAAAGTAAAACTATTGGTTTAAATATTCGTTCATATTTTATTAACGAAAAGCAAAATTATTCATTCAAATATTTATTTATATTACTCGTATTTCAATGTACGAGAATATTTGTAATATAGAATTGTAATGAAGAAGAGATAATGAAATATTAATCTTCAACGGAAAAATAGAATGAAAATTATTTAACAGAGATTAAGCACGAGAGGACAATCTATTATAATATGGTTTTGATTGTTTTGATAACAATCGGATGGAAAATTTATTAAAAATCAGCATACAAATTTAGATTCAGCATACAAAATTATATAAAAAATGTTTTTATTTTCAAATGAAAAAAATTCATCTATTTCTTCAGATATGTATTGTCATTTTATTTTTATCTTTTTTTATATTAAATTTATAAAAATTTATTAAAATTTATAAAAGAAAATTATGTTAATTATATTTAAGTATTCTCTATTAAAAAAAGAATAGTATAAATTTATGACTATTTCATTTATTTTATAAGATAATAATAATAACGGTACTTATATATTAAAAATATATTCATAATCTATTCATACTTTATTAAAATCAATCGTAATTAATTATAATTACATATATATATATATATATATATATCATATTTATATCACATATCTTTATAAGAATTTAAAAATATATTAATGAAAAAAATTTTATAATTATTTTATTAATTGAAGTAAAAATGTTATTATTATTTTATTTCATGTATATTAGTATATTATTATATATTCGTGAAACATGATATTTTTTTATTATTTTATATTTTTATTTATCTTTTAAACTTTTAAAGATAATTAATTCCTATATAGGATTAAATAGGAGTCAAAATATAAAATATTTTCATTCTCAAAAAATTTCAATAGTATATTTTTTAATATTTGTGTCATCATTTTGTTCTATTTATTTTTCACATTATATAAACGAATCAAATTTATAAAAAAAAATAAAGTTGATATTTTTTTATTATTAAAAAAAGGATATTTTATATAAATATATATGCAAAATTTAGATATATTGCATCAATATGAAAAATTGAAAACTACAAGATATATTATCATTTTAAATATATATATTCTACTATCTCATAATATTAAAAAAACATTAAATTTCAACCAAAAAATTATCAATAACATTTCTGTAATTTCGTAAAAAGAAATTATATAATATTTTATTTAGACTCATTTTAAAGCGCAAAATTTCTACTTTTGAACTTTATTTGATAAATGTTTACAAAAAAGAAACGATTTTAATAATTTTTTAATATGTTAGTATGATTATTATCATACTATTGTAAAAATATTAATCAACAATTATATATATTATAGATGTATTATATGTATTTTATGTATATGTATTATAGACTTACGAAGAAAGTTTAGATAAAGATACATAAATTTTTGGGCAACATTTAAAAGAGTGTAAATCTGATAAATCTAATTAGCTTTTGTTTACCTTTCTTATTGAAATACTATGTTGACATTTCTGATAACTAACGTGACTGATCTTTTATGACTTTTCGAAAAAAAATGATTTACAATCAGTATTAGATAAATCGTTATATTTAAATGATATGTAAAAATGAATTTTAAAAATTTGTTACTTTGATACCAAAATATGGCGAATTGTTTAACTATTTTATACAAAAAAAATATTATTTATAAAGAAATATAAATATAAATATAAAATTGTCCGCGATATAAAAATATCGTAGAATTGATATTATAGATTTGGAAAAATTGTTTCACTGTTTACATCATTATTATGAACAAACCATAAATGTAAATAAATTTCTAATTTTAAAATTTTAACGCTTCTCTTTAAGAAATAAGATATACGATTTTCTTTCGCCGTTTTATCATACTTTAAATAAAAAATATGTCACCAATATTAAAATAATATATCAAAATAAAAATATCATAAAAAATTACACTTGTGCCTTTATATATGTATGTAATTAATATGTGCATATTTAAATATGAGTGAAAAACGATGTCAAGAAGTAATAAAAAACATGAAAAACATAATACTTATTTCTAAATGTACTACATACTAATATATAGTAACTATATGCTAACTATGCCTATATTAATTAAGGTAGAATCAACAGATAGTGTGAGTAAATGAATTATATTATATTAAATTCTTTATTAGCATTAACATGTGTAGAATAATAATTTAAGAAAAGTAAAAGATAATAAGAATATAATTAACTATACAATATTTAATAGAATTAATTAATTCAATAGAATTAATCAACTTTTTGTAGGATAAAAATCTCATAGTCCTGCAAATGTTGACAGAAATTCAAGAAATATTGGATAAAAATTAATCTTATGGAAGAAGATTAAAACAATCAAATATTGAATAGATTGCACAAAAAAATTTGATATTCATAGATACAAGCCTATATATTGTAAAAAATATGATAATGGTATAATAAATAATGATAAAATATGATTTTAATCTTTTTATGAAATAGATATCTGATTGCTAATGAAAAAGAGTCACTGAAGCTTGAATTATGGATAACTTGCATATTTTAAGAACGAAAATAGATATCTGATTGCAAATTCAAAATTATTACTGATACTATGCTTGAATTATTGTAGAATATATAGAATATATTGCAGAAATGTATTGTATTCTATGAGCAAAAGTAAGTATCTAATTGCTAATATAAAATAGCCATAGATAGCAGATTATATTCTACGAAGGAAAATAGACATCTATTAAATAATCTAAAAAGGATCACTGAATCTATGCTTGAATTATTAATACTTATAAGAATTATGGAGATGGATCATATTCTATCGTGAATAGTTTACAAAAATAGGTCACATTCGATATTCTATTCAACACATTTGGTAAGTAAACCTAGTTTTTAATCTGTCACAAATTAATCCAATTTATCCTGCAACTCTTATTTAGAGATGTGAGAAAAGGTCAAGTATAGACTATATAATTCTAATTTAAATGTCGGAGTAATCGTCTCATACGATATGATGAAAATCACGATTTTAAAAAATGAATTTGAAAAATATTATTAGTCGTCATTAACTTAGCGTTTTAATATATAATTGCTGATCAGAATTAAAAAAAAAATTAAACATATTAAATGATATCAATTAAACGTATTATGATATCACTTATATATGAAATAAGATAAATATATCGATAATATATTTATATTAATAAGGATAAAATTAAACAATTTAAAATTAGAAGAAAAAGAAAATCAAAATTGAATCCCAATCTATATATTTTATAGTATTTCAATTATGGATGATGTTAATAATCGAACGAAAAATCGGACAAATTTTTCTAGATTACAAATTCAGACGACTACTTTTTTTATTCCATTTTGCAGCTGCCAATCGTTCCTGTTAAACTTTAGATAACTTCAGTTATTTTATAATTACTATTAAGTTTCTTACAAATATTTTGGCATCTTTTATTGAATATTTTTTTATTAAAAGATTTAATTTAGTAAATATAAAAAATATTAAAAAAAAATCATCAAAATTCATATATCACAAATATATCAAAATTTATTGCAAGTTTTCTTTGTAATTTCGATAAATTTTATAATTTTTTCATAGTTTTTTTACAAACTAATGAATAGTAAACTAATTTTTTTAATTTTCTCAAAAAAAAGTTATTTCATTTTAAATAATATCCTTTTAACAGTATCCATTTATATATATAACGAATCCTTGCCACAATTATTAACGCATAAAGTATATATCTGTACACCAAATGAAAACTATAATTAATCTGGATACACCAAGAAAAAATCATTTTTTTTATCATCTAAATCATTCTAAATAAATTAAAAAAAATGCAATGCATTTTGATTACTCACTGCTTATATTTTTAAAATTTTTTAAATTCTAAGTTAATTTTTACTATTTTTAGTAATAGTAAATTCTATACTGAAATTCAGATTCTGAAGGAAAAATTTTATTAATATTGCAAAAAATTAAAGAAAACATCTCAATTAAAAAAAATATTGTGTTAAATGTATTTATTTATTACCAGAAAAAATTCATACGTATTTCTATATCAAAAATTTCTATATCAAAATTTCTATATCAAATATTTAAAACTTTTTTGAAAAATAACTTTAATAGACAAAGTAATTATCATTTATTTTTCACAAGTTTTTTTTTGATTTATTATCAAAAAATGAATTAATTATTGATTTCATTTTATTTAACAATTTAACAATCATTAAAATTTTTATTTGTACGGAAATTTGACATAAGTAAGAAAAAAATGATAATCACACAATGATAAATCAAAATTGTAAAAAAACATGAGGCAAAGCATTCCATTGAACGTTTTTTTATTTTTTAACGAAAATGATAACATGGGATATTACATTTGCCTACTATTTTACAAAAAGTAAATAAATGAGATCTCTTTCTATTCGAATATCCGTGCAATATGTGCACGTGGATTTGCACAGTGGATTATTGCAATTCATTATCTTCAATAACAGATAGAATGGTTCATTTTTTAATGATTTTTTGCTTTTCTTGAATTTTAATTTTATTAATATAATCCTCATACTACATATATTTTGCAGCATTTGCTGCAGTATTTTTTATTTTAAACTCACAAAATAAGAAAATTTTATTTTAAAAATTATATTTTCACTATTCATTTTTAATCTCATATATATAACAAAGAAATAGTGAAAACTAAGTATCATATCAATATGATGGCTTAAATAATATAGTAATATCAATGTTAATATCAATTTTATTGCATTAAATTTACAAATTATTTATCGAAATTTTGTTTCATTGCAAAGAAAAGAAAATGCAAGAACAAGAAAATGACACGAATTTTTTCCAATATTTAATATTTATCAACATAACAATATTGCAATATACACTATTAAAATATGAAGCATAGATTTCTTTAAAAAAATATCAAAGTTTTAATATAGACTACTTTATCTCTTAATTAGTGAAAATCTTTGGTATTATTGAATGAAAAATTTATAAGAAATAATATTGAATTAAAGAGTGAATTAAGCACGTTAAGGATGTTCTATTGAAACAGAGATATTTCAAAAATTAATTTCATCAATGCCAAATTATATTTTTTAATATCATTGTAAAAGTAATAGAAAAACAATTGTTAATTTTTGCTTCATTTATATAAAAGCTTATTAGATATTTTCAAAAATTTATTCACAATTTTGCTTCGAAGGCAAACTCCATAATAAATTGGAGAAAAAAATGCTCTTTGATTTTAGAATGAAAAGAAATATATAATGAAAAAAATTTTTAAAAATTAAAAAATGGATTCAATATAAATGTTGATCCATTGCATGAGACTGAAGTTCATATTGATCATATGATTCATATTGATTCATATTAATCTACTAAAATTAAAACATTTAATTTCAAGTTAATCCGAAAGTGGAATATCTCTAAGTATAGAATTTTTATTTCAATAGTTTATTATTTTGAAATTTAAGTAACTCATAAATTATTTGAATCATAATTTACTAATAGAATGTATTATTGCGAATGCAAAAAGACTATTAATGCTTCAATCATGGATAATTTACAAAAATAAATCATATTTTAAATTAAGTAAGGGCGAAAGTAGATATTCAATTATTAATTTAAAAAAATTATTAAAATTATACTTGAATCTTGAATGGATAGTTTACGGAAATGACTCATATTCTACATGAAAAAGTAAATATCTAATTGCTAACGTAAAAAAGTTACACTTGAACTTTGTAAAGATGAATCAATTTTTCATGCTACTTGACTTGATAAATAAATTTAGTTTTTTAACACGAAAAGATCAATCTGAAAATCTGACTTATTCTATATTTTCTGAGATAAATTAAGTACAAAAAAATTGTAATTTTTAAGTTTAGGCCAAATTAATAAATTTTCACGTAAGAATGTAGTTGTCTTATACAATGTAACGAAGTTTAAGACCTCAAAAATGCATTTGAAAAATATTATCAACCGCTAATTTAGTGTTTTTGGAACTTCTGATCAGAATTTAAAGATATATACATAAAAACGACATAGATTATGGAAAGTGAAGTCAATTACATAAATTTTATTATTGAAGATTAAGATCAAATAATCTAAAACCAAAAAAAAAACAAGAAAATAAAATTGAATCTGAATTTATTCATTCCTTAAATATTGTACATAAATGAATATTGACAATTGATCAATAAACAAACTTATCCATATTATAAATTGTCAAGTAGGAAAAACATAGGAAACAATTGTTTAAAAAAAATATATCAATTTAAGAATAAACTAAAGAAGTGTAAGTAGCTTCTGTACTTATCGTAATGGAGGTTTTCTCCATAAAAACAAGAAAATAAAACATCATTTAGTTGATGTAATTCTATTAAAACTCTTTATAGATAGAGATATAATAAGTTTAAAAATATTGTAAATAAATGAAACGCCAGTTACATATTTATGTACACTTATGAATATATATAAGTGAAATTTTATAAAATAATAGCAATTCTTTTTTTACGAAAATTAAAGCTGAATGAAAAAAGTTAAAAATCTTGTCCTCTAATATATATAATAATATATTCAAAAATTATCAAAATCAATGAGAAAGTTTCTTTTCCAATTCTCGATAAGTAATGTAACTAATAAGTAATGTAAAAATAAAAGAAATATCATCTGCAAAAATGTTACTAGAAATCTGTTAAAAAATAATAAATTTGAGAAATAAAAAGCTTAGTGTTTCTATATGATTATTATTTTTATATGATAAAAATAATGTTTTAAAATTATAAAAAATTGTAGAAAATTAAATTTTAATACATGAAAAATAAATTTTTAAATAATTTCATATTAAATTTAGACAAAAATATGATCTTTTTCTCATATTTATTTTCTATTCAATAAAAAATTTTTCAAAAATTATATCGCTTTATATCTACTTAAATGAGATATTGCATGTATGTAATTATTTTAAAAGTAATAAGAGATTCAATTTTATTATATTTTATTATATTTAATTATATTCAATTAGTTTATCATTTATACAGTCAATTATTTAAAATTATTGTAAAATTTTTTATTGTAAAATTATTGTAAAATTATTTTAAAATTTTGCTACGCGTTTCTATTTTTTTTTTCTATTATTCTATTTGTTTGGTAAATATTATTTTTATTTCAATAAAAAAACTGCAATACTTCGATCAACGTTGGAAAAGACCACTGCATGTATACAATCGTTTTGTATTGAATCAAATTACATCAAATACATTTTAAAAATTTTCAAAAAAAGTTGTTGATTATCTCTGATGAATTTTATTATAACAGTAATAAAATTAAATATTTAAATTCTCAAATCAATCAAAAACACTTTTAAAACAATAGAATAGATAGATACCATCAACATCTTCATTACAAAATCTCGTGAAAGAAAATCTCATCGTGGAACATAATTCTCTTAAAGAAATACTGTAATGAAAACTGATCTTAAAGGATAAGAAAATACTATCATATATATATATATATATCTTTTAAAATTTCTGAAAAAGTGAAATTACTGCATATACCAATGTCTTCTAAATCATCTTATATTCTATCAAGTCATAATCAATCAATAAAATTATATATCAGATATCAGTACAAACATTTTTTATTCTTGTCCACCATAATTTCATCATGTTCTATTTGTAGTCTCATAGCATTTAAAATTGCAATACATTCTTCGAATGCGAATCCAATCTTTAATTATTAATCAATTACAGCAAATTTTGGGTTTTCTTTTTTCTATTCTTTTTTATTCCATGCATGCATTAAACTTAACTCTTTTCTATTCGAGAGTGTTTCATCACAATTATTACTTCGATTGAAAAGTCAGTTTATAATATACATTACTCAAAGATCTCAGCACATGTCATATATGGCTATTAGTTTAGATCACTGTCAACGTCCAAATATGGATAAACTTCCAATCATGTCTAACGGACAATCACTCTTACTAGTTCTATAAATATTTAATTTAAATAATTAATCTCATTCCTGTCAACACGTCTTCTCAAAGAAGATTTAGTTTAGTCTTTTTTCAAGCATGATTCTTATTATAATAGCAAAAATATATGAATATATGAATAATCAATTTTTCTGGTAACAATGCATAAAAAAATTGTACTTAAATATTTTCTTCCACTGTATCTTTTAAAATAAGTTCAATTTTATTCATTTAATATATTTTTAATTTAGCAGACTTAGAAATCTTCATTGATAATGTCACGTCATGGAACAGTTTCATCACGATTGCAACATATTTAACTAAATATATTAAATAATTAAAACATACTTAATATTTTTGTGATAAAATAATATAATATTAAATAATACATATAAAAGAAACAATTTTTTTTTATTTTAATGGAATTATTGCATCCATGGCTAAATAATAAATCTTCAAAGGGATTTTAAATGCTGAATCAAATCATAATTTAAAAAAAAAATGCATTGAGCATATAAAAATTATGATTATGCAATTAATGAAAGTAAATTTAACATATATAAATTACATAAATGAAAATTAATGTAAAAAGAAGAGAAGAATTAAATATAGAGCAGAAATAGATATTTCAATATGAAGCATGACAGCATGTGAAGAAATTTACGAAACTTAATTTGTATTTAAATGTATTAAAACCGAATTTAATGAAAATTAAAAAAACGAAAAAATTGCTGTTTCGATTCGATTACTTCCAACAAAATAATGATTTGAAAAACAAATCTCGATTATTTAGAAATAATAGTTAAAAAATAAAAATAATGTATCAAAAACATTATCCCAATCGCCAGATATTAATTCGATAAAAAACATTTGTAAGCAGAATTAAAAAAGAGAATTAAAAAATATAAAAAATAATTATCAAATAAAAATAAATTAAAAAATATACTGATGAAAAAATAATATAAAATTGATGAAATAATTACAAATAATTTGATTTCGTCAATAAGATTACAAATAATTATTAAAACAAATAGATATATAAGAACGAAATATTAGTTATTTATTACATTTTATATTATTCACAAATATAATACATGAATATTTTTTTCTCATTAATTTCTTATACTTTATTGCTATGATATTTTGTAATTATATATTTTGTAATTAATTGTTAATTTATAATGATAAAATATATCTTTTTTTAAAATTAAATTCTTACAGGATATTTTAATTTAGAATTATATTTCAAAATTATTTTTATTATATTTCAAAATATTATTATTATTTAAAATCAATAATTGATAATATACGAATACTTTTCATTATTATATATTACATATATACTATGTATATACACTATATATATGTATAATTATAAAAATAATGATAAAAGAGACTATTTTTTGGGAAAATATGTATAATTATTTTATAAAAAATTATCAAAAAAAGAAAAAAATTACTTTATTTTATTTGAAGTTATACGAAAATTAATTGAACATTATTTCATGACTAACTACTTATGATAGATAAGTAAAATAGTCCACAAAATTAAAAGAAAGTATAATATGTTTCAATTATAAAATTAAACAAAGAAGAATAAACACATTATTATTATATGTGCAAACTTGGGACTACATATCAAAAAGTGTTTTAAGAAATATCATAATCTTAAATACTATTATAAAATGTAATAATAACAAAATAAATAATTTAATTTTCTATAAATGATATATCAATGATAAAAATAATATCACATATGATTCAATGTAATATTATATCAAAATGCACAGTCAGTATTAAAATAATTCTTATCAATATTTTGATGCTTGCAACTCAAATGGTTAATAATAATGATTTTAGAAATGAAAATAAATACAAATTATAGAAAAATGTTAAATTATTGTTAAGTTATTATTAAACAATTGAAATTTGTATTAAATGAACCGAGACGGAAAAAGAATGAACTCATTTTGTCTCCATTATATCACTATCACATTCTATTCTTTGCTTTATCTAAATCGCATTCTATTCTTTGCTTTATAAACTTATTAATTGTTTATAAATTAATAAATAAACTTCAACCGATATATTTTTGTTTTGAATTTCTAAAATTCATATTATCCATATTCCACAAATCTTGTATATTTATAAACATGGCTTCAGATAATTACTTTGATACAAAGATAAAATCACTTACATGACATCATATATACAAAATAATTATGGAAGTTTTTAAAGCAATATATAAATATTTACAAAATGCAATTTAATTATTAAGTTGAAATATATTTTATATATTATATTATACTTATATTTTATTATTTATTAATTTCTACTTTATCTTTATAATTTTAAATAGTGATGATTATAATATACATATATATTTTAGAAATTATAATTTCGAAAAAATTGAGATATTTATAATTTAATCTATAATTATTTTTTTATAATTTATTTTAATTAAAAAAAAAATAATAAAAATAAAACAATATCTAAAAAAAATTATTTATTTATAATTATTGATTGTAAAATAAAATACTTTTAGAATATTTTTTTTTTATGTAGAATAAGATAAGATATTAAGAAATATATCTGTTAATATATATATAATAATAATATAATTATAATTATAATATTATATATAAATTATATAATATATTTATATTCTCTTAATAAATAAAAATAAATGCAAAATAAATTTTCAATTCGGTTGAAGTATAATAAAAAAATTCATGTTATTTAAGTTATTGTGAAAAAAATATTTTTTGTAATGTTGATAAATATGTTTCTGATATTTGAGCTAATTTTTAACCATATTGATTTTATAATAAGATATCTGAATTGAATAATTTAGATTTTAATGTACTTGGCAATTTTTCTGATGCATGAGATTGAATCATTATAACTCTTTATTTATCGTTGCTTAAAAATAAGAATTTTTAATAAAAAGTAATATTAATTACTTTGATTATTTGATATGATATTATTCTGTTTTCAAGAGATAATGAAACTATAAAAAAACAATATTTTCAAACTAAACTATCAAAGAAATAAAAAAAAATTGTTAAGTATTAAAATATAAGTTCCTTATTGTAAAATTTTGTTAATGAAATTGATATAGCTTAAAAATTGGCAAATATTACAAAAAATTACATCAACAAAAAAGAATTTTTTTAATTGGATATTTCTATACGAAAAATTAAATGTATAAAAATTTTAATCATATTTTATATAAATTTAAATTGCATTATTTGTTTAAATAAAATCTTAATAAAAAGAAATAAATTATTTTAAAATATGTTAAAATGAGAAAAAAACAAAAAAAAAATAATTAATATATATAACTTAAATATTTATATTAATAATACTTAGTAAGACATGCAAATATAACAATTTGTTATAATAAATAAGATGTTTCATTAAAACTTTTTTTATGTTTACCATTAAAATTTATACATACCAAAAATATTATAGAAATTCATATGTTTATTTCTCAAATTACCCAATAAAAAATAAAAATCTTTAATTTTTTGTATAAGCTTTCTGTTTTTCTGTTTTCTTTGTTTTTTTTTTTTTTGCTATTATTATTACAATAATTTTATATATACAATCTTTTTTTGTTGTTTATCACATTATATTCTTTAAAATCTCCAATATAAACTTTTCATTTCTTTCTTAAGGATTTTTCTTAAAGATTTTTCAAATATCATATTTTTTTGTCAGTAATAACAATATATATATATATTATTTTCAAATTCATCATTTTTTAAACTAAAAATAAATTAGTAGAGTTATATAAATTTAAAATAATAAAAATTAAGTTTAAATATTGATTATGAAATTATATCCTATTTTCATTTTTTTGTTTCATTGTAAAATATTAAATATATCTGTTGCATATATTTCAAGTGATATATATATATATAGTATTTATATATATATATATATCATATAATATATTTGATGATATATTTGATTAATATATTGATATATTTGATATATTTAATATATTGATATATAGCTCTTAATAATCATTTTGAACTCCAAGGATTTTTAACAAAACAATCAATTGTAAAATGTTTTTATCATACTCTTAAATGAGATAAATGCTCACAATTATATTTTATTGCTTTTATCCACTTTTGTTTTCTGGATTTTTTTGGAAATCTGTAAATAAATTCTATTAGAATTTAAAAAAAATTTAATTTCATTTATACATTAAATTTTATTATATTTATATTATATTTTTATTATATTTATATATTTATATTTATAGATTATATTTATATTTATAGGTTTATATTATATTTAGTTATTAAATATTAAAAATTAAATATTATTAAATAATAAATATTAAAAATAAGAAAATACTTACTGATGAAAAGATATATTTGTACGTTTTGTCATTCTTTGCAATTCGCACATATTTGTACTACTATTAATAATTGTTTAAAAATTATTCATAGATAACTCTATAATTTCATTTGTTTTTAAATGAAATTATAACAAGTATCTAATTTATCACCATTGAATTATCTCTTGTAAATGTTTTATTTTAACTTGATTCATGAATCTCTTTCCAAGGGCTGCATACATATATATATATATAATATAAAGTATTAATTGTAATACCACCAAGATGATGATTCTATGATTTTATTACTTTTCAAAATCAATTTTTTGGAAAACGAAACCTTGAAACAAAAAATATTACACCAATTTTTTTTTTATTTTTCATGCAAAATATTTCTTGTCTGGATATATTATGATTATTGCTCCATCATGTATCATATAATTTAAATTCACAAATTCACACATTCCATAAAAGGAACATTGTATAAAAAAAAAAGTAATATTTTAAAATAGTTTACGCAATTAGAATAAGAACACATAATAATATATACATAATAAAATTTGATTTTATTATTATACAATTTAATAAATAAATTTATTAATTTATATAAATTTTCTAAAAAAACAATGGATATCATGTAAAGTACTTTTTAGAATATCAGACATTTAAGACATTCAAAATTCATAAATTATTTAATAGATCACATTAATTGTGTATTTAGTGATATGAAAATTAAAAATTAATAAAGAATAACAAGAGTATAAATAATATAAATAATAATATATAATAACAAATAACAATAATAAAATAATAAATAACAATAATAAAAAATACAATTATGCAGATAAGGAAATCATATTAATAATAAAATGTTTCTAATATAATAAAATTATTTCGATCTCAATTGTAATAATTAATAGAATATTGTAATTATTAATTATAAACAAATTCAACATTTTTTACATTGAAATGTGAATATATATATACATAGTATATATAGAACAATATATACATAGTGAATATTCAAACTTGATTATCTTAACTAACCTTGGATAAAAAAATTTTATTCTACGTTTCTTTTTTATTTTTTCACAAAGAATTATCTTTTAAAGCTAACTGATAAAAAACTAATAAAAAAAAATTATAATAAAATATTATCTCTTAATACCATTTAATACGTTATTCGATCCATCGTATATAAAATTGATTAAGTGAATATATTAACAGATTTTGATAAAATGAAGAATAGAGATAAATTATAATAAAATAATTAAAATTGAAAAAATAAAATTAAATTACATAATTACCATTTTATATTTTTTTTTTCGTATTCCGCAAATGTGAAAAATCATCAAATATCTCATAGACAGATAATAAGTATAATAATAGTTCACACTATTATATTTTGGATGTCACTTCCATGATGTTTTTTATAAATAGTTAATCGTTGATGTACATTTTTTCATGAATATCTAAGCGAAATCGTATATAATAATAACAAATATCTAATATTATATTAATAATTAATAATAATAAAATATTAATAATTAACAAATAAAAATTAAAACCTAGTATAAGAAAAAGTTATTTAGAATTTTTAGTCCTCTATAATATGTTAAAATTATATATATGTAAAATCATTGAAATCATTGAAAGAGAGCTCCTTTTCACCGTTGTTTAATAAAATTTAATAATACATTATGTAATATTAATTCAATTTTTTTATAGTTTGATACATAAAATTCAATTTTAGAAACTTTAATTTTTAAAATAGTGCAATATTTTTTATTAATTCGTTATTTTCTACAAAAATATAATAATTATACAGAATGTTTTAATTTTAAATAAATTTTGTTAATATATTCTATGACTACAAGAAAGAAAAAAATTGTGTAATTGTTAAATTAATTATTAATTATTATTTAATTAATTGTGTAAATTATGTAAATAGAACTTTTAAATATTTTATAAAACATTTTATATTATACAAACATTATACAAAAAAATATGAAAACTAAAACCAAATTCTTTATATTTTTATTTCAAAATAAAATCGAACTCAAACTTAATACCTTCGAAAGATTTAGTTTGTTATTCTTCGAACTTGATCCTTATTTTGCTTCAGTTCACTAAATCATGAATTTTTTGTATCAATTAAATCATGAACTTTTTGTCCCGAATTAACTATTGTACGACACATCACTTTTATTATTGCTACATTAAAGTCTAATGATGTAAAATTTTTCAAATCAAATAATATGTGTTTCTTAACCATTTTTTATGACATTCATTTAGTTATTTTCTATAAGTTTCGCGTACTAACTAAGCGTAAATATAGTTAACATTATTATTTAATGATATATCGATAACAAACTTGTTTTTGGTTTCCATATTGCTTGTGTAATTTTTTTTAAAGCGATGAAGGTCTGTTTATATAAACTTTCTTTCTTTTTTCGCTATTACATAAATCCCCGTCAATTTTAATTTTTGAATATACTATAGAACACAAAATTTTTAACAAAAAATTTTTTCCTTTACATGTAACTACCATTCGACTTTAATTTTCGAGATATTTGAAAAAAAGATTGTTATTATTACACAAAATTTTTGTTATGCATATATATTTATATATGATTATCATTTATCTACTATTCCTACTATTCTCCACATTACAGCACATCCAAAATGTATAACAAATATATTAAAAAACTATTTTTTTATAAATTATAATAGACTTAAAATATTTCAAATATAATGCGATTTGTATTAAACAATCAAAATTACAACGATATTAAAAAATTGATATTCAACTTTAATCATTGTAATTTGAACTAGAAGTTATTTTATATTTTATTTTTATACATTCCAAAGATCTGTGATTCAACGCTTTATAATTAATCAATATTTTTTGTTAATAATTCATTAACAAAAGTTTTTGCACAAAAAAATTAAATGTTAATTATTTTAAATGTTAAAAATATTGAAATTACCTTAGAAATTTTCAATTAATCGATGTTTCTATTTTTGGAATATCCTGTAATTGACATTTTATTAGCATAAAAATCTTCGTTAAGATATATTCTTGTTAAATAATATTTTAATTTTGTTTTGACACTGTTTGATAACATGACATTATATATCACAGTATATATATGCATCATAGTATATAATTAATAAATAAATTCAATGTCATGATAATACAATGAAAAATCATGATATTTAATGTCCTAGCTATTTATTTTTAAATCATGATTTATTTTTGTGAAAATATCTTATATACGCGTTATTATTTTTTAAAACCAATTTAAAACCAAGTTTTCTTTTTTTATATTTCTAATGAATTTCCTTTTTTATTTTTTTAAATAAAATAAAATATCATTGAAAATCTACAAATAAATAAACATATTAGTATTAATATATTATATATTATATATTAATAAAATCTTATTTGATAAAGTTATTTGAAATAACGTTCGATTTTTAATGTTTATAGGAAATCTTGCTCTTTATTGTAACACTGTATGATATTCTATGTGGCTATTTTCACACGATTTAATGTTTAGTTACTTTTAACTATATCAAATATTGAATGAAATAATTGAAATTGTTAAACACTTATGTTGTTATTGAAATGTTATAAATGTCGAAAATAAAAAAATTTGTTGGAATAAAAAATTATTATTTTGAAATAATAGAGAATTCGAACATTGCTAATCACGTGTGTGTTATGTTATGAATATAAATATTTATAATGAATATAAATTTAAATATTTTTTCTTATTCGTCTCGTATTTTGTAATATGTTGATTTACTAATTTTATATTTTTTTTTTTGGAAGATTTAAAAATATAATTTTTATAATTTTTTTAATTTTAATAATTATAATATTTATAAATATAATTTTAAAATTATGAGTATAAATATTTATAAATGTGTAATATAAATAAAAATTCACAAGATAAATATTTAATATTTTTATGTTAATATAATTGTAAATTAATTATAAATCAATATAATTTTAAATTAATTATATTTTTAAAAACATAAGTATTTATTTTTTTTATGTTAAATATTATTACATATTTAAATATATGTTAAATATGTTTATTAGTTTTTTTTTTTAATAATTATAATTTTAAAGTTTTTGAAATATATTGTTATAATACAAATTAATTATGTTTAATATTGGATAAATTAATAATAGACATTTATATATAAATTATGATAAAAAAATGGTTTTTAGTCTAAATTCAATCATTAAAATTAATTCAAGAGAAGAAACAAATAAGACATGTATTTAATATTCATCATTTAAAAAAACAGAAAAAAAAATTATTAAAACAATAAATATATAACTTTTTTAATTATGAAATAAATTTATGAAGTAATGAATAAATATTGGGATTTTTTTTTGTTTTTTTTGTAAAAATATATAGGCATAAAGATGCTTGATTTTAGGATTCTAAATTCGTAACATGACTGTGAAAAATATAAATGTGAAAATATAAAATATAAGATTTATAACAACATCTTTAGAACAACCAAAAATAATGTAATTACATTATCAAATATAAAATTTTTCTTCATACAGAAAATATAATGATCGATATAAAAGAAGAAAAAAAATAATGAATTTTTTAAGAATTTATTATTATAATATTACAAATTAACTTAATATTAAATATTTTATATATAGGTTTTCGATAACAAATTGTTTTTAATCTTTTATCCATTTAAATTTATTTAAAGGAATAAACAGACATATAAAAATGAAGTAAAACATTTAAAATTTAATGTTGTAATATCACATTCAATTAAAAAAAAAAAGAAATTGTTAAAATAATAATAGTATTGTAATAATAATAGTAATTTTTTTGAATTATGAAATAAATTTAGAAATTAATAAAAATTAATTAGAAAATTGCTACATGCAAATTACATCTATATATATATATATAATTTTATTTATATATAATTAAAAACAAAATTAAATAATTAAATGATGAAAATAGTTGATAATTATGAAATTAACAATTAAAATTAATATTTAAAATTTACAATTAATATTTAAAATTTCAAAATAAATTAACATTGTAAATAAAATTTAAAAAAGTTAATTAATTATAGATAGATAAAGATAATTAGGTATTATAAATAGTTTGAAATTAGTAGTTAATGTTACTATTTCTTGCTACAATTGTTGTCTAATAATTTCTATTTTTTATTCATTTTTCCATAATCTTTGTCAAAATTTTCAAATATTCATCTTAAATTATTAAAAAAATTCACTTTTATTAAAAAGATTTATTTTTTTAATTAATTTAATTTTTTTCCAAAAAAATAATCTTCACAATTTTAATTATTACAAAATTTATTAATGAATTATTTCTTTAATTATATTTTTTTTAATTTTCTCAAATATTTTGCATTTTTCTTAATTGTTATGTCTCAAATTTGATCAATCTTCTAATCTCTTTAATTTTTAATATAAATTTAATTTTTTTTATACATATTAATTTAATTATATTTTAATTATATTTTATATTATATTTTTATACATATTAATTATTAACTATATATATATATAAAGACGCGCAAGAAATGAAACTTAACAAGTGACAAATTATGATTTTGATTAAATTTTATCAACAAATTTTGTTATTTGTTATTTGCCATTTAATTTTTTTCTTGATTAAAATTTTGAAATATTAAAATTTTTCAAGAAGTCCTAAAAATGTTTTAAATAAAATATTGCATTTCAGAAAATGAATCGTCTATAACATATCTGTAACAATAGTCTTATCAGAATATATGAAAAGAATTTTAAATCATTAATGAGATGTATTGTTCAACAATTTAAGTACAAAATAAAGTAAAAATTGAAAATAAAAGTACAATAACATTTAAGATATTTATAAAAATTTATCTATAATTTTTACATATAATACAATTTAATATAAGTAAATTTTTCAGAAATCATGTATTAATATACAATTTCTTATTAGAATGCTCTAAATTTTTGATATATATTATATTAATAATAATTTTTTAAAATTTATCATTTCTTAAAATATTTAATTATTTTAAACTTTTAATTCATAGTGTGTATAAGTTTTCATAAAAATTTTAAGTGAAATTTAAATTATAGATATATATTATAAAATAATAAATATATAAATATATATAATAATAAACTAAGTAATAAACTAAATAATAATAAGAATAAGAATAATTATTTAAAGATATTTAAATTCATTTAAATGATAGTACATGCATTTCCATTTAAAATTTAAATGGTTTTTATTATTATTAAGTTATAGAATCTTTTTTCTGCTATTAGAATATATGTTTTGTTTTTTGCTTTTAATCTAACAAATTATGCGAGATCTGTTAGATTTCTGCTCTCTGCTATTTGCAATATGATTTTGTTAATAAATTTTATTTTGAAAACTTAAGTCTAATAAGAAAATAGATGAATAGATGAATTCAACATTTGTTTCTAATCTATTTATATAATAATAATTTAGTATTATTTTATATATATATATTTTATATATAATAATTTATACGACAATTTTATTTAGTTATTCATTTTTTTTGTAATTTCCTTATTTTTTTGAAAATATAAAAATAAAAATATAATTATAATATATTGTATATAATATATATAATTTATATAATATTATAATATATAAAAATATAATTTAGTTTTAAAATATTAAAATAATATATATATTACCAAAATATTATGGCATTATTAATTTATAAAATTTTAATTAAAAAAAATAAAAATATAACAGTAAAAGTAGTATATATTATATTATTGTATTTATATATATTCTATAATATATAAAATTAAAAAAAAATCCGAAATAAAAATTTGAAATAATTGATTTCTATTATATAAAAAAAAGAAATAATTAATATTTAATACAATTATATTAGAGATAAATATTAAGAAATTAATTAATAATTATTATAAATATAAATTTACGTTATATTTTTCATACTATATATGTGTATATACTGAATAACAGAATTTTATTATATCCTTTATATTTTATTTACTGTAACATATATAATTAGAAATAAACATTTCATAAAATCGCGGGAAAAAGTTAGTAATTTCTAGTAACTCAGTAACTGAGCACGGATCCTGACATTGTTGTCGAATTTATTTTCACTATAATTTGTATTTAAAACAGGCCATAATATGATATTTCAAAAATCAATGTTATATTATTGATTATACTGAATATTCATTTATAATCTATATAAATTTTTGTTTAATTATATTGATATAAATATGAATTTTAAAAATAATATTATATCAAAAAATATATTTTAAATTATTTTATTATAATCGAGTTATGAAATCTAGGGTTTTGAGAAGTTTCAGTTTGAATAAATGTATCTAGACATGAAAATTTTTTAAGTGAAGAAGTGTAATATGTTTATGATGTTTTATAAAATAATATAAAATTAATGTAATTATTGAATCTTTAAATATTGATATTATAACATATTATATTATTATATTAAAGTTTCTAAATATTCTAATCAATATTTAATTTTTGCAGTTATATTCAAACTCATTGAAGAAGAGATAATTAGATAATCAAATATAATGAATATATTTATTAATCAAAGTTAATATAAAATATAATATAAATCTTCATTTAAAAGAATATATATTAATATAAAAAATAGTTTTAAATGGATGGCCATGATTATTGATGTGCTATCGTATTATGGCTAGGGACTAGGGACAACAAGAAAATGGTCGGCAGCGTATGTTGATCAGTTATATTGAAGTTGTTGTAAATCTTTATTAATCTTTTCATTTTAAATAGATCTTATGATATAAAATTAAATTTTTTCTATGATAAAATAAATTTTGAAACGGTATGTGCGTATCTAAGTTTTTGTGTATAATGATTTTGTAATTGCATGGAATATTCGTATTTGTTCAAAGAAATGAGTTGTCAAATTTTTTACATGAAAATATCTGATTTTTTAAAATATTAGTATTAAGAAACATAAGATATGTTTTGTTTTATTGACATTCGAATATTTTAAGAAAGACAAAATATAAAAAAAAAAAAAAACGTTCAGTTACTTTATATAAAGAGAGATATAATATAATTGTTGTATTTTGTCAGTGAAATAATGTAAAAGATTTCAAAGTCAAGTTTAGTTTTTTAAATGAAATGTTATATTTTCTTTTCTATACACAAAATAATACTGTGATCATTAGTACATCTACGTATGATAAAATTTTAGATTTATAATTTTAATATTTTTTATTGTGAAGTAAAGAATATATATATATAAATATCTTATTTTTAATTTTTTGAAAACTTGCACAAAACTGAAATTTCATAGAAAATTTGTAAATTATCTATATATTAAAAAATTTTTAGATAATTAATAATAAATATATTTTTGATAAACAATAATTAACATAAATAATAAATTAACAAAGCAGTGTTCAGATTAAAAATGAATAACATATACTTAATAATTTTAAATATATCAACGAATAAAATGACTTGGCATGTAAAATTTATTTTAATATATATTGTCATATTATATACAAAAAGAACATTATACAAAAAAAAGTCTAATTTCAATTCAAATATAATTCCAATTATAAATTAATTTGACCTTGAAATTTTTCACTCCTTCAATAAAAAAAATATATTTATATAATATCAATATTATATAAGTTTTTCTTTATAACGAATAATTTTTTTTTTGTGTGAATATTTTTTTTTATTTTTATTTTTTTTTTTTTTATTTTTATTTTTTTTAAGATACTTGATTATGTCCAAATAAAATATATTATTGCTTATTATTATTTTATGACAAAGTTTTTTTTTATACATTTTTGTTTATAAATAAACAATTATATATAAAAATTTTATGCTTTATATTATATTATATACAATGTTATTTAAAATAAATTATTTAAAATATATTTTTTAATTAATAATTTTTTAATAGTAAATATAAATATCTATTTAAAAAAAATTAATTTTATATAATATATTTATAAAAATAATTTATATATTTTATATTTAATATTATTATTATAATATATTATTATAATTAATATATAATTATATTATATTTTAATAATAATAATATAATTTTGAAATTAATATAACTTTTAAGAAAAAATAATATAGAATATTTTAATAATATTTTATTTTAATTTTTTATTTAATTTTTTAATATTTAACAATTCTTAAGTTACTTTATATATTTTTAATATTATTGAATTTAAATTAAAATATTAATGTAATATAAATAATTTTTTTATCATTAGAAATATTGTTTTAATTATTTTATATTATATTGCATGAATATATTTATAACATTTAATAGATTTTCAACTTTTAATTATCACTTTAAATTGTACAAGATCAAATTAATTAAGATTTTATTTAAAATAAGTTTTTATATAATTTGATAAAATTTATTATAATCTGATAATTTGTATTATTTCTAACAGTTCTTATAACAAAAATAATAATTATATAAATGTATAAGTAATAATTTGCAATTTATATTTTAAATATTATATGATAAAAAAAATAAGTATTAATATATGATTAAAAAATAAGTATTACCAGTTTATAATTCCTTATGTATTTTAGGTAAATTATATATATTATCAAATTCGAAAACTTCAGTATGGCAAGTCCATCGCCACAATCATCTCCTATGCCTCCACCGCAAACACCAAGTCCTATGGGTCCTCCTCAGCAAGCACCATCACCATCTAATCCACAAGGTAGTCCTATGGGTCCACCACAACATCATCCTCATAGTCCAACACAAGGATATCAAACTGGTCCACAAATGCCACCTGGTGGTATACCTATGTCTGGTCCACCTCAACAACCTCCACCACAACAACAGAACTATCCACCACATCCACAACAAATGCAACCTTCTATAAGTCCACAGGTAAAAATTCAATTAATATTATAGATTTTTAATTATTTATAAATAAATAAGTAAAACAAATTTTTTTATAAATAGAATAATTAGGATATGAATGTTAGTAATTTATTTGAATATTTATTTTAAAAAAATGAATAATTTGAAACATTATTAGTTTATTTATTAGTTTAAAGACAAATTAATATAACTAATAATAACTAATAATTAATATAACAAATTAGTAGATTATATTTTCTGTATTCAGAATATCCTGAATTTCTATTATTCAAAATTATTTCAAATCTAGGATTATTTACAATTTATTTATAGTACCTAATTCTTAAAGGCTACATAAACTATTAAATTTTGGTACTTCTTATTTTTATTTTTAAAAACATAAGCATTTGTCTAAATTCATAATAATATATGATATATATGAAAATAAATATACTATCGTAACAAGTAATAGATAGTTACAAATACATATTCACTATATATTATATACTATTGTAACAAATAGTTACAAATACATATTCACTATATATTATATACATATATAATATATAATATTTATTGTTTTCAAAAAGACAAATATTGCCAAGAAATTTTTTTATCCATTTTACGTTAATAGATATACATTCTTATGCAAAATTCATTGACTTCTCATGATTTCTATTTTATGAATATTGCTAAAATAATTAAGAAAACAGGTATTTCTAAAATGATATTTTTTAAAAGAAATATATTCTCATAATTGTTATATTATATATATATATATATTATAATTATAATTGAAAATCTGTTCTTTAATATATCATTAATTTTAAATAAATTTTTGCTAATAAAAAGATATAATGTAAAATTAAATAATTTCAAAAAAAACAATGTAATGTTGCAATCCATTCATTTTTTTTTATTTTTAAAGTACTTTCAAAAAAATTTTGAATTTTGAAAATTTAGGAATATAAATTTTTAAATTCCATTGATTTTGATTTGATTTTTCATGTTTAAATAGATTGTTTTCATCATCATTCACATTTTGATGATTTAACTTATATACAATTATGTACAATTATGTATAAAAATATTATGTAATTATGTAATAACAAAAATAAATGAATATGTATCTTGATCTATTTCCATCTTTGTTTGCAAATTTCAATTGTTTGTAACTTAATAAATATTTCAACAATCAATATTTTTATACCAATTTTTATATTTATACTTCTAAAAAAATATTTCTTAAAAAATCTCATAAATTTATTAACAAATATATATTTTATTATGATTTTATTGATAAATTAATAAAATTAATTAAATATTTCTTTATTTTATAATTTTTCACTAATTAAAATAAGTCTTATTTATTACATGTTATTTTATTTAAATAAATAATTATAATATAGAATTTAATAAATTCTTATATTATTTGTAATTTTATCAATTTATTATATCAATTTTATTATATAAGTTACAATTTTAAATTAATATTTTCTATTTGAATAGCATTTTTTATATATATTTTTTCAAATTTCATTCTCTGATTTTTTCTTTTATTAAAAAACAAAATGTAAAAAGAGAAATAAAAATCAAATATGCAATTAATATTGAAAAAAAATAAAATGCTGAATTATTGATATAGTAAAAATTAACAGGAAGAATTTAAAATTATATAAAATGAAATAAAATAAAATAAAATATAATTCTTTTCTATTCAATAAAATTTTCAAGCTATAAATGTTAAGAAAAAAATATATTTTTTTATTTCTATCTAAATATATTTATATTCTGTATAAATATATTTTCTGATATTTATTAAATTTTAACAATAAACAGATATATTTATCTTCACCATTCATGAATAACTATTTTTCTGTATTATAAAGAATTATATCTTTAAAAAAAAAATAATTTCACAATAAATAAAAGAAATTTATTTATAATGTTACAGAATCAAAGTGGTCCTGGTGGATCAGTTAATCAAAATTCTAGTTCTCAATTGGTTCCTGGAGGACCTATAGTACCAGGTCAAATGGGACCAAATGGACCTCAAGGAGCATCACATATGATGCAATCTGGTCCAAATCAAATGAATACAAATGGACCAGGGCAAATGAATTCTGGTGGGCCTGGACAAATAGGTCCAGGTGGTCCAGGACAGATTGGACCAACTCATATGGGACAAACAAGTGGAGGACCACCAGGAGGTCCTCATATGAGTCAGTCTCCTACTCAAATGGGCCCTGGAAATGGACCAATGCCAGGTCCACAAATGGGTTCTGGAGGACCTCCAAATTCGCAAATGGTACCTGGAGGTCCTGGACATATGAGTGGTCCACCAGGATCAGGTCATATTAATGCTACTGGGCCACCAGGACCAGGTCATATGGCTTCAGGTGGTCCACCTGGTCCAGGACATATGACTGCTAATGGACCGCCAGGATCAGGACATGTTAATCAAAGTGGTCCTCCAGGATCTGGACACATGAATACTACAGGACCACCAGGTTCGACTCATATGAATACTGGTGGACCTCCTGGAAATCATCTAAATACTGGACCACCTATTCCAAGACATATGAATGCAGATGGTCCACCAGGACCTGGACATATGACTGCTAGTGGAAATCATTTAGGTCCAGGACCAGGTCAAATGCCTCCAGGTGGTCCTGGTCCACATAACTTAGGACCAAATCAAATGGGTCCTGGTGGACCAAATCAAATGGTTCCTAATAATCAAGCTCCAATGGGTCCCAATCTCATGGGATCTGTTGGTCCAGGAGGACAAATGGGACATAATGGGCCTTCTCCAATGGGTCCAAATGGCCCTGGACAAATGAATATGGGAACTCCTTCATCACAAATGGGAATGGGGGGACTTGGAAGTCAATTGGGACCAGGCGGACCACCTGGTAGTCAAATGGGCCCAGGAAGTGGAGGACCGAATAGTCTTGGGCAAATGATGCCCGGAAGTGGTCCTGGATCACAAATACCACCAGGTAATGGGCCTGGAGGACCTATGGGTTCTAGTGGCGGACCTGGAGGACCCATGAATTCTGGTGGTGGACCTGGAGGGCCTATGGGTTCCGGTGGTGGACCTGGAGGACCTATTGGTCCTGGTAGTGGACCTGGTGGACAAATTGGATCAAGTAGTGGAGGACAAATAACCCCAGGAAATAATACTGGAGGACAAATAGGACCTGGAAGTGGTGGAAATCAAATGGGACCTGGAAATCCTTCTGGAAATCCAATGACATCAGGAAGTGGACCTAGTGGTCAAATTGGTCCAGGAAATGGGCCAGGTGGACAAATGGGTCCAGGAAATGGTTCAAATAATCAAATGGGATCTGGCGGTCCAGGCGCACAAATGGGTCCAAGTGGTCAAATAGGATCTGCTAATTCTGGAGGACAGATGGTTTCTAGTGGTCCAGGAGGACAAATACCACCAGGTAGTACTACAAATCAAATGGGATCTGGTAGTAATCAAATGGGACCAGGTGGTCCAAGTAATCAGCTTAGTCATGGTGGTGCAACCAATCAAATGGGATTAAGTGGACCAGCTGGACAATCACCTTCTGGTCAAATGGGACCTGGTTCACAAAATCAACAAATTATACCTGGAGGTTCAGCGCCAATTGTACCTAATGCACCTGTAAATCAAATGAGTCAGACTGGACCTGGTCAGATTGGTCCTACTGGACCTGGAGGTCCACCTGGTTCTGGACAGGAAAATTTAAATGCTTTACAAAAAGCTATTGATTCAATGGAAGAAAAAGGACTTCAAGAAGATCCGCGTTATTCACAATTACTTGCATTAAGAGCGCGTCAAGGCAATATGGGAGAAAAACAAACTTTGAGTTCACAACAATTACAACAATTACGGTATAAATTGATAAATTAATTATATTTATAACTATTTTCATTAATTTTGTAAATATTTTATAAGTTCAATATTTTATGTCATTAATTACAGAGTTCAGATAATGGCATATCGATTATTAGCAAGAAATCAACCATTATCACAACAACTTGCACTTGCAGTCCAAGGTAAATTAGACAAAATATACTATTAATTTTATGTTTAAAGTGATTATTTTATTTTTTATATTGTTTGCATTATATATATATATATATATATATATATATATATATATATATATATATATTACATTGTATGTACAAAATGTTTCAAAAAGAAATTAATTTTTTTAAATCTTTTTTTAAAATCTTATTTTTTTAAACAAATCTTTTATATATATTTTTTATAAATTGATTTTGTATTAGAATTATATAATGTATTAGATAATATCCATGTTTTGATAATATTTTTATATTATATATACTTTCTTTAATCACTTCTTTGGTAAAAAAATTCAATTGTTTATATTAAATTAAACTAAAAGTCTTATAATAAATTTATTAGTATAATTTATATTTTAGATATATATTTCTTATTAGATTTTTTTTATTAGATTAATGAACATTATGTTAGTCATTTAAAATATATAATATTTATACAAGTATATAATAATTATATATAGTATATTGTTATTTGTTTGCATTTTTAAAAAATTATGTCAAACATTAATACATATTATAAAAATAATAGAATATTATGAAATCTATAATGCAAATTTATATAAGATTAATGTTAATATATATAAATATATATATAGGTGGAGCTCCTCCTCCTTCACCTATGGGGCAACGAACTCCTATAGATCCATCTCAAGGGCCTACTGCTGCTACAGGTCCACAAATCACAGGACCAAACGTAATTGGTTCTACAGTTCCTCCAAGACCAAGCTGTCAGACACCACAACAACAACAACAACCTCCTCAACCAGGTGCTAAAACTAATAGGGTGACAAGTGTCACAAAACCAGCTGGTTTAGATCCATTGTTAATTTTACAAGAACGTGAAAACAGGTATTTATTAAATTTATTAATTAAAACTATTTATTAAATTTAATAAAAAATGATTTAAATTATATTAATATTATCAGATAGAAGAGATATATTATATTTATTACATTACATTATATTATACTATATATTATACCATATTTTTAATATCTTTAATTGTAATATTTAATACTTTTTTTAGAATTTTTATAAAATAGAAAGTAAATAAAAACATGCATTTATAATAAAGTATGTAATTAATTAAATATAAATATAAATAATAATTATTAAAAATAAATTTAAATTAAATAATAAAATTAAATAAAATACAATAATATAAGTATTATTATTAAATATAAAAAAATACTATAATAGTTTAGTATAGTATTTTATTTGAAGCATTTGTCAAATTTTTTATAATTATATAAATATATAAAATTTTAAAGATTAAAAATTTATTTTTGCAAAAAATACAAATTTGAAAAATGATAATTTAGAAATAATATAATTCTAAATTTTCATTTAAAATTCTAATTATTTTCATTTTTGTGACAAATTCAAAGATACACAACTTAAAATATTGTTACATAAAATTTAAATATAAATTTTAAATTATAAATTTTTTTTAATCTTATTATTTAGTTAATAAGATTTAAGTTATAATATAAAATTATGAAAACATCAATCTCCAAAATATATTTCACAAAGAATAGAACTTTATAACTTTATAACATATTATGATTAATGTTTTTAATCAAAAATTTCATTTTTATTATGATGATTTGTTATGATGATTATTAATAATAGATTAACAAGAAAGATCATTTTTTTTTATATTTTTTATATATAATTTTCTAAATTATCATATGTGATTTTTTATATATTTTTTTCAATTTAATTTCAATTCAATTTTTTTTTTATTTTTGAAAAGATATTTGATTTGCAAATTAATTCTTGTAATAAGATACTTTACTGTAATAAGATACTTATTTTGGCACTTTTAATTTGAAAATATTTTATTAATAGATTGAAGATTTTTATGCAATTAAAAGTTTAAATATTTAATTAATATGTAATAAAAATATATTTAAAATATATGCCAAGTTATATAGAATATACATATTTAAAATATAATTAAATTTATTAAATATAATAATAATATAATTAATTTTATTATGTATATTTATTAATAAAATTTTAATTCTAACATTATATAAAATTTTTTGATAAATTATTATTTGAGAAATTATTATATTTTAAAAAATTATTATTACTATTATTATATGAGAATGATTAAAAAATTTTATTCTGTATTACAATATCTAATGAAATATATTGCTTCAGTATCATATTAAGATTTGTCCTATTTTTTCTATGAATTATTTACAAAATTTTCTTTGGTTTTCAATATTATTAAAATTATAATGAGAAAATTTATTTGAAATATAATTAAATTTATTTATATTTATCTATTATGAAAATAGAATTAATAGAAGAATGAAAATTTACAACATTCATATATATATATATATAATTATTTATTCATTTATATGAAATTTATATAAATGAATAAATATATAAAATATAAAATATTTGTAATATGAAAAATATATATTTGTATAATAATATAAATAATACCTGCAATTTATATTAAGTAATATAAGTACTAATATTTAAATTAAGTAAAAGTTTTAATGTTAAAAATTTGAATTGATTAGGATTAAAAATTTCCAAATCAATATCTTAAAAACAGAAAGTTATATTAAAAAATTAATAAGAATAAAAAGTATTTGATTTTTATTAAAATCCGCCACAAAAAAATAGGATTTCCTAAACTAAATTGATCATTGTATTAAGTTAATGTCAATTAATGTAAATTAAAAAAAATATATATATAATATAACTATTATAATTTTTAACATAAAAATGAAATATTTTTTAACATAAAAAGTGTATAATATAAAGCATAATTTTAAAAATATCTCATTGTATTAATTCAAGTGAAATATGTTATATATCTTATAAAATCATATTATATTATTTTATATATTTATTATTTGAATATATTTATGAAAATTTGTTTCCAAAAAATGATAATCCCAAAATTTTATTTTATCAATATTTTATTAAAACTATTAACAGAGTGGCAGCACGTATAGCATTACGAATGGAACAATTGAGCAATTTACCAACTAATATGCCAGAAGATCTTCGCATTCAGGCGCAAATTGAATTACGAATGCTTAGAGTATTGAATTTTCAAAGACAGTTACGATCAGAGGTAATTATAACAATATTAATTATATTATTCTATTATTATAAATATTTCTTTCAATTAGATTATTATTAATTTTAGATTTTAGCATGTACTCGAAAAGATACTACTTTAGAAACTGCAGTAAATGTAAAAGCTTATAAGCGTACAAAAAGACAAGGCCTTCGAGAAGCTAGAGCTACTGAAAAACTTGAAAAACAACAAAAATTAGAAGCCGAAAGAAAACGCAGACAAAAACATCAAGTAATTAAATTTGTAATCTTTTATTTTAATCGTTAAATAGAAAAATAATTTATAATTTTTATTATTATTTCAAAAGGAGTTTCTTAGTTCTGTACTTCAACATGGTAAAGATTTCAAAGAATTTCATCGAAACAATGTGGCCAAATTGGCTAGACTTAATAAAGCTGTTCTTAATTATCATGCAAATGCTGAAAGAGAACAGAAAAAAGAACAAGAACGGATTGAAAAAGAACGTATGAGGCGTCTTATGGCAGAAGATGAAGAAGGTTACAGGAAACTAATTGATCAAAAGAAAGACAAACGATTAGCATTTCTATTATCACAGACAGATGAATATATCAGTAATCTTACTGAAATGGTAAAACAACATAAGATTGAACAAAAAAGAAAGCAAGTGGAAGAACAAAAACGTAAAAAAGTATGCATATCTTTTGTTTTTTTTAATGTAATTAATGTAATTAATAGTTTGTAATGAATTTTATTTGATTACTCAAATAGAAAAAGAAGAAACTACAAGATGGTGAAGGAGGTGAAGAAGGAAACGCCAATGAGGATACTCGTGTTGGAGTAATCGAAACAGCTACTGGTCGTACATTAACTGGTGAAGAAGCTCCACTAATGAGCCAACTTTCAACATTTTTAGAATCCCATCCAGGGTGGGAACCAATTGAATCAGAAAGTGAAGAAGATGAAGATGAAGAAGAAGAAGAAAACGAAGGTGAAGAGAAAAGTGAAAATAAAGAAAAATGTACTGGTGATTCAGAAGAAGAAAAAGTGAAAAAGACAATACACAAAGCGAAAGTAGAAGATGATGAATACAAAACAGAAGAACAAACATATTATAGTATTGCACATACTGTGCATGAAGTAGTAACAGAACAAGCATCTATTATGGTGAATGGAAAATTGAAGGAATATCAAATAAAGGTTTGATATTAATATATATGTTTTGCATTTAAAACTAGTTTTATAATATATATTTATAAAATTTATATGAATTGTAGGGTCTGGAATGGTTAGTTTCCTTATTCAACAATAATCTCAATGGTATACTTGCGGATGAAATGGGTCTTGGTAAAACTATTCAAACAATAGCCTTAGTAACATATCTTATGGAGAAGAAAAAAGTTAATGGACCATTCCTTATCATTGTACCATTATCGTATGTATTTTTATTATATGTATTTATATTATATATTCCAAAATAAATAAAAATATAAGAAATTAATTAAAATTATTTTTTTATATTTATAATCATGATATTTTTTTTTAGAACTTTATCAAATTGGGTATTAGAATTTGAAAAATGGGCTCCCAGTGTTGTAGTAGTATCATATAAAGGTTCGCCAGCTGGTAGAAGAGCTATTCAATCCCAAATGAGAGCAACTAAATTTAATGTTTTGCTTACTACATATGAATATGTTATTAAAGACAAGGGTGTTTTAGCAAAATTACAATGGAAATACATGATTATTGATGAAGGACATAGAATGAAAAATCATCATTGTAAGCTAACTCAAGTGTTAAATACTCATTATTTGGCTCCTCATCGACTCCTGTTAACAGGAACACCATTACAAAATAAATTGCCCGAATTATGGGCATTATTGAATTTTCTACTTCCTTCAATTTTCAAATCTTGTAGTACTTTTGAGCAATGGTTTAATGCTCCATTCGCAACTACTGGTGAAAAAGTTGAATTAAATGAAGAAGAAACTATTCTTATAATTCGTCGATTACATAAAGTATTACGTCCTTTCTTATTAAGACGTTTAAAAAAAGAAGTTGAATCACAGTTACCGGATAAAGTAGAATATATTATTAAATGTGATATGTCTGGACTTCAAAAAGTTCTTTATAAACATATGCAAAGTAAAGGTGTATTGTTAACTGATGGTTCAGAAAAAGGAAAACAGGGTAAAGGAGGCGCTAAAGCTCTAATGAATACCATTGTACAATTGCGGAAATTATGTAATCATCCATTTATGTTTCAAGCTATTGAAGAAAAATATTGCGAACATGTAGGTACACAAGGATCTGGTGTTATTACTGGTCCCGATTTGTATCGTGCATCTGGAAAATTTGAATTATTAGATCGCATTCTTCCGAAATTAAAAGCAACAAATCACAGAGTATTATTATTTTGTCAAATGACACAATTAATGACAATTATGGAAGATTATTTAAGTTGGAGAGGATTTATGTATTTGCGGTTAGATGGTACTACAAAAGCTGAAGATAGAGGAGATTTATTGAAGAAATTCAATGATCCTGGTTCTGAATATTTCTTATTCTTGTTATCAACACGTGCTGGTGGTCTTGGATTAAATTTGCAAGCTGCAGATACTGTTATTATTTTTGATTCTGATTGGAATCCACATCAGGACTTACAAGCACAAGATAGAGCACATAGAATTGGCCAAAAGAATGAAGTACGTGTACTCAGATTAATGACAGTTAATTCAGTTGAAGAAAGAATATTGGCTGCAGCAAGATATAAATTGAATATGGATGAAAAGGTTATACAAGCAGGAATGTTCGATCAAAAATCCACTGGTTCTGAACGACAGCAATTTTTACAAAGTATTTTGCATCAAGATGATGCTGAAGATGAAGAAGAAAATGAAGTACCAGATGATGAAACAGTTAATCAAATGATTGCTCGAACAGAAGGAGAATTTGAAATATTCCAAAAATTAGATTTAGAACGAAGAAGAGAAGAAGCCAAGCTAGGTCCAAATAGAAAATCTCGATTATTAGAGGAAGCTGAATTGCCCGATTGGTTAGTTAAAGATGATGATGAAGTTGAAAGATGGACTTATGAAGAAGATGAGGATAGATTCCTTGGACGCGGCTCGAGACAACGAAAAGAAGTTGATTATACTGATAGCTTAACTGAAAAAGAATGGCTCAAAGCAATTGATGATGATGGCGCTGAATATGAAGAAGAAGAGGAAGATGATAAAAAGAAAAAGAAAACACGAAAACGAAAGAAAAAAGGCGAAGAAGATGATGAGCCTATGCCAAAAAAACGAAGAGGAACAGGATCTTCGATTGATCCAAAAATGAAACGAGCTATGAAAAAATTGCTTATGGTAGTTGTTAATTATACTGATAGTACAGATGGTAGGCTTCTTAGTGAACCATTTATGAAATTACCATCCAGAAGAGAATTGCCAGATTATTATGAAATTATTAAAAAACCATTAACTATCAATAAATTACTTCAAAAAATTGAAGAAGGAAAGGTAAATATTATATTATATTATATTATTTTTTTCTTTTATTAGCATATATTATTTATTATATAATTAACTATTGTATTATAATTATTATTATAATACAATGATAATAATTTATTTTATATTTGTTATCTGTCATAGTATGCCGACTTTGATGATCTTGAGAAAGACTTTATGCAGCTCTGCAAAAATGCACAAATTTATAATGAAGAAGCTTCTCTCATACACGAAGATTCCATTGTTTTACAATCTGTTTTCACAAATGCACGTCAACGTATCGAAGAAGAAGGAAATAATTCTGATTTAGATGATAAGGGTAAAGTATTAATTTAATATAATAATTATTATTAGACTGTTACAATAATTATTAATACTAATGATTTCATATGTAAATTTTTATAAGATGGTGAAGATGGATCGGATGCAGATTCTAGCGTTAGAATGAAAATTAAGTTGAAAGGAAGAAAAGGTGAAGGTAGAGGAGGACGAAGAAAAAGAGTCACTAAAAAATATATATCAGATGATGATGATGATGCTGATGATAATTAAAGATGTTGAGTGCATTTTTAGATTATCTAAGATAATAATTAAGATATTATTTAATTTAGTTATTTCAGATTGAATTGCTGAACGTATTATTATATAATTAAACTGTATGAGATTTTAAAAAAATATGACTATGTTTTATATATCATATTATATATATCATATTATAACTTGATTATTATAGTCAAGTTATTCTATTCTACAAATAGTCATAAAAATTACATCTTGACGACTGTACTCAATTGAACTCTAATATTAAAAAAACATGAATTAAAATATATATAACTAAATCATTTTTTATTTGTGAAACAAAGAATGGATTTTATAAAATGAACAGTAAGATCTAGCATTAAATATTAAAATATAATTTTCAATAATATTCAAATAATCATATTCAAATTTTTATGTAGTCAATTTTTCGAAATAATAATAGTAATAAATTTTGAACATATATTTCTCAATAAATATTTCTCAAACATATTTCTTAACTTACTAAATTTTATATTCATAAATAAAATAATATAAATGTTATCTAATATTTCGAAATATATATGATAAAATTGAAAAATAATTTCGAACATAAAAGATAATGTTGATTTATGAAAAATTTATTTAATTATTTTATATTCAATATTATTAATTGTCCAATATTTTGAATAATATAAAATAAATATAAATATATAATAAGTAATTCTAAAAATGTTGCTATTAACATTATCTTACAATGTACTTTTATATAGATAGAAACATTTTATTTTTTGGTATTTAAATTAATACTTCCAATATTTAAATATAAAATTGAATATTATAAGGAAAAGTTACAGTAGATTAGAATATTTCATTGGTGATTGTCTCTTGAATGATAAAATGCTAGTTATATTGATGTTATAGATCATGACAGAATAATTAATTTGATTTTTCATTAAGCTATATCTTATATATGTATAAATGTAAGTAAATAAATAATGAAAAATTAAAAAATATAGTATTTATTTTTTATTTATATCGAAAAAAATTATTATAATTGAAGATTTAGATAAATTATTGAAGAATAATAATAAATTTATTTCATAATAAATTTTCATTTATTAATCAAAAATTTTCATACTACATAGAAGTTTCGCATATATAAGTCAAAATGGAATGAATTAGGCTAAAAATAAGTACATTTATTATATCATAAATATTATATCAAATTATATCAAATTCTTTGAAATTAAACTTAATTATCAACTGAAACAATAAAATTTTATAAAAATATTTTGCGGTACAAATTTCAGATTTATTGAAGATTTTTTAGATATATTTCATATAAATAGTACTTTAATTTTTAAACTATTTATATTTCCTTGAAATGTTTATAAAAAAAAAAAGATATATAGAAATTATACTTTTATAATGTTTGAATCTTATTTGTTTTAAAAAATATTAGAAAAATTTTTATTTATTTCAATTCATTTATTTAATAAATATTTAAATTAAATAATAGTTTTTGTGATAATAATGTATATTATTATACATTACAGTAATAGTACATAATCGAATAATTGTCTAGCTAAAGAAACAAAAATTAGCTAAAAAAGTAGCTAGCAATATATATGTATAAAAAATAAATGTGATGGCCATCATAGCATAATTCTTTGGATTAGAGATTTGTAAAAAGTTTTTGCTTTAAAAAAGATTTTGACAGTCAAGATTTTGACAAATTTTCAAAGTCAGTTTTTTTTTATTGCATTAATATAATATTCATTGTGAGAAGCAAGTCTCAAAGAAACCATAAGTGTAAATAAACTATTTTGAAAAAAGATTCAAAAATTTCATCCAATAACCAATTTTTATTATTTTTTATTTTTATATTTTTATTTATTATAATATATTATAAAATATCTTTATATTTTTATTGAAGGCGATTGCAATGTCAATAATATGACGAGCCAACTAAATATTGATTTGTAAAATATGTAAAAAATTCAATGAATAAAACGTCCAAAAATTAATATTAATTCGATTTCCATTAATTAAATCAACAATTTATTGATTAGAAATTAATATTATGTCATCCTAACACTCATTACAGATTAAATAAATTTCACAATGAAAAAGGAACAATTCATCATTGCTTTTGTCAATGAATAAAAATAAACAAGGAAAGAAATCAAACGTAGTATTTAATTAAACGATCATACAATTTGATAAAATCTTTGTTAATAGATTACACAATCAGGAATCATTGAGATTTATAATATTGAATTGATTCAAGATTTTTTTGAAAAGTCCACTAGACTCATACTTGGAAAAAGATGCCATAAACATAGCACATTTGCTTCATCATAATAATGTATTTTTTGAACATTGATGAATAAATTGACTGAAATATAGTTTATATCGTTATATAAGTTTATTTAAATAAGAGAGTTTGATATTATAAATTTTAATAATAATTGCTCAAATATTGAAAACAAAACAATCCAAATTCTGTAATTTTTTTTAATTCTGGAAATAACACACATTTTAAGAAATATGATTTGTGTACTAACTTGTGTAATTCATTGCCAGAAATTTTATTTTTTCAGGATAAAGTTTCATTCCGAGTCAATATAATAAGAGAAAAAAGATCCTGAATATAAAATTTTAATTTTGAGAATTTATTGATTTCCAAAATATTAATGAAAAACTTTCAAATATTATATATTGAAAATTTGTATATACATTATATAATTTGTATATACATTAATAAATTACATTTTGTTTATTTAAATATTATTATACAATTATGTACAATTATATATTACTATACAAGTTTCTTGTAATAATTAAAGTAAAGTTTTGAGTTCAAGTAAAATAACTGATGACACTGGTTTCAATATCTATGGATAATATACTTTTAAATTTTATTACTATTCCTAACCTATAGTCAACATATAATTTCTATTCGAAACGTGTCTAAAATAAATAATGCAATTATCAATTTTGTATTCCAAATGTTTTTACCTATATGTTGTTTTTTTTCTGCTTGTATTTGACATCTTTTTAAAAATCATTTATTTATTTATTATTTGTATTCATCATAATTCTGTTAATAATCAGTTTTTCAATTCAAATCTATATGTTATTAATATAAGTTATGACATTTGCTAAATCAAATATTTTTAATTTTAAATTTGAAAATGAATAATCAGATTTCTGGTGAATTATAGATGAGATATCCAGTTATCATCGGTTATTTTATTTAATTCAAAACTCGATAAATATACGAAGTATATTATAACGAAGATTATTAGAAGTATTAATATATTAATAATATTATTAATTAATATTATTAATATTATTAATATTATATACAATTTTCAATATATAATATTAAAAGTTTTTTATTAATATGGTGAAAGTCAATAAATTTCCGAAATTAAAATTTTTTATTTCTTTTTGTCTTTTTGAAATATAAGTGTCATATAAAACTTCTTTTTCAATTCTTTTTAATATTTTTTTAAATAAAAAATAATAAATTGTTGATTTTTATAATTTTAAAAAGTATTTAAAAATACTTATATTAGGATTTGTAAGATTTTTGATGGCAAAAGCACTTTTGTGATTTCTTTCAAAAAATTTTTTTTGCACATTTTTAATTAGCATATATTTAATTAATATATATTACTAAATAAAAATATTAAATATTTCCATATGTAATAATAATATCTTCCAAAAATGATTGAAATTTTCCTAAGAATGTTTTTTTCTTTGATTACTTTACTTATAATTTTCATTGTTTCATTTATAAATAATATTAAATTTTTACTAAGATATCATTTTTTTGATATCAATAAAATAATCTCAAATTTTCTACTTATATTATTATTTTCACTTCGTAATTATCGTATAAATCCTTTATATTTACTTTTATATATTTTTTCATTGATAGCATTTCATAAGCTAATAAAAAATAAAAATTTTATATTTAAAGTACTTTTCCCTTTTTCCATTTTTCAAATTTTTAGCTTATTTATTTATAGAATGTATGTTGTATTTTATCTGTCACTTTTCTCTTATAATTTATTATTTTATTAATTTATTTATTCTATTATAATTCTATTATAAATTATAAAATAAAAGAATCAGTATAGAAAATATTGTACACTGTTTCAAATGATGGAATGAAGCATGTATATGAAAATCAATATTACTGGTATATTAACCGTAATATGAATTATTGTTAATTGAATTAATATAAGTTGTAGATAGATAACATCTAAATAACAATAGATAACATTCTATTTATTAATGTTATCTAGGATAAAGTATAATATCATTAGGATAAATAATATATTTATTATCCTACTTTATATTTATTATATAATAATATAATATATTTATTATTCTACTTTATCGATTATCCAAGCTATAAATATAAAAATAAATATATATAAATATAAAGATTATAAATAATATTTATAAATATTTACATTTTATGATAAATTTAAAAATAATTTTCAAAAATAAGTGGGAATAAATATATTTAATTGTGTTTTAAATAGATATGGAGAGAATTCTACAATTCTTAATAAAAGGAATAATAAAAGAATAGACTGCTAGTCTGACACTCCTGGTTTAATGTTATTAAACAGAGTTTGCATGAGATAATAATTGTTAGCCAATGCTGATAGAGTCGGAATATATTATTCGTCGCGTGATTGGAGATTTTCACCACAAATGTATTTTGAAAGGTATCCTTTAATATTTTCATAAAACGAATGTGATTTGGTAAAAGCAAAGTAAATTGAACGTAATTTTCTTGGAATCAGTAGCTAATAAATTAAACATAATCAAATTTAAACATTTTAGAAAAATTTATCAATAATCTGGAAAAAAGTAAGTATTATTTATTATTAATTATATAAAAATTCAAAATTCTTATTTAAATTTTGTATTATTTATATTTATAATATTGTCTTAATATTATAAATAATAATAATTATTTTAGTTATTATATTTGATATTTTGCTCTTATAATTTTTATTTAATTAATCGTAATTGTTGATGTATTCATTTAATTAATTAATTATTTACTTAATTATTAATTTGATTAAAATATTTAAAAAAAACAATTACATTAATATTTTTTTGAACAGAATAGTAAAAATTCATATTTAAACAATTTATTTTCAATAAAATGAAATAGATATTAAAAATACACGAATAAAAACAAATGAATATTAAATTTTAAAAAAATCTTAAAAAAAATGCAATTTAAATAAATTATTCAATATTTATATTTACTTGAATACAATAAGAATAGCATTAATTCATAGATAAAATATTTTTTTAATTATATATTTATATTTTGTAAAATATATATATACAATATATATATATTATATAATTATAATTATATATATATTTTTTAATATAAATATTTTATTTTTAATGTAAAAAAATTTATTTATTAAATAAAATCAGTAACAATTTTTATTATTGTAGTTTTTAAAATTATGTCAAATTAATTTAAGAAAATATGTACATAATGAAAAATATTTTTCTATATTAAATATTTTTTTTTTATTTTTTTACAATATTTTTCAAAAAGAAAGATAGAAAAAAGATATTTCTACATCTAAGTATGTATATCTATATATCTAATCTTATATGTAGTTTACATTTGTTTCAATTTAGTTACATATTTTTTTTTTTTCAATATAAATCATTTAAAATTTAATTCATTGATTATTTGATATTTTTGATATTCTTTTTATCTTCAGAAAGTAATACAATAGAAATTAAATAATGTAAGTATATTTTTAAAGTTATAAATATTATTATTTATTGGTAAGAAAATTATCTTGTCTTCATATAATATTATTTATAATATATATATATATATATATATATATATATATATATATATATATATATATATATATATATATATATAATATTATATATATAATATATTTATATTGGAATTTATGATAAAGATAAAATTAATAAAATAATTTTTTAAATAATTAAATTAATTCTAGATAAATAAAGATTTTAATATTTTTAAAAAATTAAATCAAAGAAATAACAATTTGATAATTCTGTTTATATTATTATTATATTTTATTTTTTATTAATTTAAATTATTAATTAATTTTCTTATAAAATTTAATAATCTTATATTTATAAAAATTCAAATTTAAATAAAAAATATCATTATAAATTTTTGTTTTTTTTTATTATAGATATTTTAAAAATAGATGTTTTAAATATTATTATTTGAATTGTTTATTAGGTAGTTATATAATTGATTTGATAAATTTGTAAAAAGAAATGTTCTTTATATTATAATTTTTCACACATGATAAACATAAACTTTATTTATTTTAATTTAATTCAAAAATTTAATCTTTTTGTATGCATTTTTTTATTTGTATGCATTATTTTATTGTATATTATTCCACATGTTATAATTGAAAAATCTTAGTTCATTTTATATATTATAATAATTCTTATCAGTTTTTTTTATTATGTATTCTTTTTATTGCTTTGTATGTTTTTGATTATTATATTTTGTATCATAATAATCTTTTGCTTTTATTGCATTACCTTTCTTTTTAATTTTCTATCTGTTCTTTTTTATCATTCTATTATTTTCTTATATTTTGTTCTATCTATCAATTTTTACTGAAATAATTCATTTTTAATGAAATATTTATTTGTATTTCCAAATTTCTTTTTGAATATCTTATATGTTTTTCTAAATATTATTTTCTAATCTTATTTTCTAATTTTTAATCTTTTTACATGATACTACTTATTGATTTTCTAATCTTATCATAATTGTGATAATTGTTTCTAATTTTTTTTGCCTGTTTCTTATATAAGATAATATAAATTTACTTTTTTATTCTTAACGTATTTTTTCTGATAAATTTATTTCTTTTTGATCATGACTATTTCTTCTTAGACAGTTTTTTTTCTATTTTATTTTTGGTTATTTTTAATAATTAGAGATATATATTATATTTTATATTTTATATTATATATATATATATTTTCTGATTGAACTAATAATGAATATATATATATATATTACTTTAATTGAACTAATAATGAATTAATTGAACAAATCAATACAGCATATTTATAAAAATTTGATTATAATATTATAATTAATTTATGAATTTCTAAATATAATTTTTTTAATTTTTTAAATTTAGGATTATTTTATTGGAAGTAGTAGTTTTCTTTTTCATAAATAAAAAAAAATTAGTTTAATTATTGTTTTTTAATTTCTATATATATTATTTATTATAATGATAAAATTGTTAGCAAAAAATTGTATCATTTTGTAGCACTATTTATTTTAAAATATTCATAATGAATAATTTTATAAATATATAATATATATTATATAATAATCTTTATCTTGTAATTTTGTAATCTTGTAATTATTAATTTATAGATTAATATCTCTTACCTTAAGAATGTATGTTTTATACAAAATATATAATATATAAATTATAAAATATATATTAATTTTAAAATTAATGAAAAAAAAATTTGAATAGATAACAGATTTTACTATATAATAAATATCATAAAAATTTTATTCAATTACAAAAATTATTTAAGATTACTCTAAAATATAATAATTTTTTACTATTTGTTTAAGAAAACTATATAGATTATAATTATTCAAGTATTTTTTATTTTTTTAAATTTTTAATCAAAAATTTAATTCAATTCTACTAGAAATTATTGTTTAAAAAGAAAGTATATAGAAAGAAAACTATATAGATTATAATTATTCAAATATTTTTTATTTTTTTAAATTTTTAATCAAAAATTTAATTCAATTCTACCAGAAATTTAATTTAATTTAATTTTTGAAACATTGAATTTAATTAAACAGAATATTTTTATTATTTTTTTTAATTATATCGATATTTTCGAGACCGATAAACATAAAATTAACAAAGTGTTTAATTAATATTTTAATATCTGGTTAAATATTACAGAATTTCGTTATTTATTCGAAAAAATAGATATTTTGAAAATTTTTTGTAGTTTGTTAATTTCTTTTATCTTTAGACTCAAAGGCAAAAAAAATAAACATTTCTTATGAGCAAGATGAAAAAAAATGTTTTTATTTTATTTGACGATGTATATCTTAAGTTTTTATACTTAAAATCGACTATCAAGACTTATATGTATAATTTAAAATTAATATTTTTTTATTTTTTAATAATAATATAATAATATAAAATAATTAATAATATAAAATAATTTAATAATAATATAAAAAGACTATAAGACTAATAAAAAGACTAAAAAAATATAAAAACTATTTTCAGCAATTAATTAAAATTAGTAAAAATTAGTAAAAATTTAGTAAAAATTATAAGAAATATTCATATTTTATAGAAAAATTACGAATATTTTTTTCATTTAATGAAAATAATATACGAATTGAATCTTATTTCTTTATCTAATTATGTTTATTAATTGAAAATTTAGATAATCCTGATGAATATTCATTTTATTATAATTAAATTGTGAATTTTTACGAATTTTTTGCATTACATATATTTTATATATTTTAAACAAAAAGCACACACACACACACATATATATATATATATATATATAATCGTATATAATCGATAATACAATAATAAATAATAAATGAACAAAAATAATGGATAAATAATAGAAATATTTATTGATAAAGAGTTAATTTTTCTTATTTAACATTATTTTAAACGAATGGATATTATTGTTACAATATTTAAATTTTATTTATTATATATTTTTATAATACATAAAGTAATAGAAATATTGGAGTTAATATTCATATTCTTGTCAAAACAAACTATATTTAACGAAAATATTAGCTATGTCAAGAGACAAAAATAAATGGTCACCTATAAATTTAACGTTATCTCGAAATAAAAAATGTAAACAAATATTGTGAATTGGTCATGCTTACATGCAATAATTCCAAATAAACTTATCAGTAGCAATTCAGGCTTTTTGAGGAAAACATTGAAATAATCGAAAAATGTTGAAAATAAAAAAATTCAAATTGAATTCATCATTTAATTATTTTGGTGTGCACAATGCGGCGTAAAACTTTGGTAAAACTTTTAATAAAATTTATTGTTAATATAAAAATATTTAATTATTATTATAATAATAATTATTATAATAATAATATAATTATAATTATTAATATTATTTAATAATGTATTATTCACAAAAAATATTTAAAATTTAACAAAAAAATTAATAAATATAACAAAAAATTTTAACAAATTTTATAAAATCAATAATTTTTATAAAACCAATAATTCGAAATTCTTAATTCTCATTATTTTTCTTGCATATTTCTTATTTTAATTTCAATAAAATCATGATATTGCTTTTTAATAATAGTTTTATTTTAATTTTCAATGTGATAAAATAAAGAAATCCAAATTAAAAAGATTAAATAAATCGATATTTATGTCTATTTATTTTATGTGAGATTTAATTAATGTTTTCTAATTTCTTAAGCTTCTAAAGCTCAGAAAAATCAAAAAAATTGATAATATCATAACTTATAAATTAAAATTTTATGTACATTTATAGACATATAATTTTAATTTTATTTATTTTAATATAATTCTAAAATTTCTCTTAAAAATATATTAAATATATCTATATTTATTTTTTCGTAGCTTGATAATATTTTCAAAAATTACATAAAATTACATAAAATTTATATATTAAATATTAATTGTATTTTAATTGTATTTAACACCTTATTATTATTTATAATTTTAATTGTATTAAATTTTTATCTATTTTTCTAATTCGCAATATTGGAATTATTAAAAAATTTCCTTTTTATTAAAACTATTATATAATAAAACTCACTATCATTATTGAAATTAAATTTTGGTTTATTTATAATAACGCTTAGATTTAAATTCTTTCTAAATTCTATTATTTATATAAATAATTTTTTATTTTCTTTTCATTTTTGAAATAATAATCGATACATATATAATATAGATAAAATATTCAAAAAACTTAATTTACAAATGCAGAGTAGATAAATCAAATCGGTAATGTTCAATTTTAGAAATTTTTTTCGTAGTTTTATTCAAATTTATAATTTTTTATTTATAAATGATTTTCCGTAAATAATAACTCACTTCGCAAATTCACTTCGAAATATTTCGAAATTTTTATTAGATAAAATATTATAATTTAATATAATAAAATATAATTGAATAATTTTTATATTGATATTGTTTAAATTAAATTATAAAGAAATATAATATAAATAATATAATATAAAATATAAATTAATAATTTATTAAAGCTTTTATTTGTAGAATTTATTCTCTTTCACAAATAAAAGTTTTATTGGCTAACAAAATGTTTATATATTATTACAATTAACAATTGTCAAAGATTTATTTATAAAGTAAAAACTTATCCGTATTAAGAAATATTTTCAGTAAATTTTTATTTATAAATATTATACTATTAAAATCTCATTTACTCAATTATTTTGTTATCCTATTTACATTATTTTTAGATTTGTACAATTGTCAATATCAATCATTTTTAAAATATTATTATATAATGATAATATTTGATAAATATTGTGCTTTATAGACATTGTAGATTTTGATTATAGATATTGGAGATAAAAATAATTTTTTCATGTTCTTAAATTTTCTTATATCTTAGAAAATATTTCTTATGTATTGACAAAAGACGAAAATATTATATATTCTTTTTGATAATTTAGATTTAAAATATAATGAAATTATTTTATGTGATATATTGTTTCAATTATATAGATAAAAAATTTAATAATCTTATAGTAAAATACAGTTTTTTTTTTATTTTTAATTCGATTCTAGAAATTTTTAAACTCAAATCTATGGTTCATCAGAAATAAATTGTTAAATTAAAATATTTTCAGATGTATTAATAACTACAGACTCACTCATGATCGAAACTTTTTTTGTTTTCGATTAGTTTTTTCATTTTTTTATTTGATATTAACTTCGAAACTTTATTATCAATATCTAGAGTACTTATTTTGATATTCAAACATGTCTTTAATTCAATTAAAATATTTCATATTTATATATCGCTTGAATATATATTAAATAAATTAAAATTTTTTATTTCTAATATTGATCTTAAACAAAAATTTATAAGGCTTCTTAAAAAGTATGTAAAATTAAATGTTGCAAAAAAAAAATATATAAATTTGTTTAAAATAAATAATGTATCCAAATATGTTAAAAAAGATTAATTTCTATAATTCTATTCTATTCTATTTCTATAATTCTAATTTCTATAATTTTATTCTGTTGTAATTTATTAGTTTTGTCTAATAAAATTTATTTATTAGTATTATCCATAGATGTAGATGAAGATCTTGATATATATATTACTCTTTAAACAATATTCTCATATAATTATTATCTTTTATTTTTTTTTTGAACTTAAATTGTGCTGTAACCATATTGCATAAAAATCTTCCATTGAAAATTTTTCATATTGTATTTTTCAGGCAAGTTTTATTAGTTTTGCTATATATTAATTGTTTTATAATGATCCAAAATTATTTAATTATCTACAAAAATCTTTTTATTGTATCAATGTTTCTAAGATATTGAAAATAAAATTTCATTTGGTTTAGTCTAATATATAGTATGTTTTATATAATTATATATAATAATATTTATGAAAATTATAACAGAAAAAATCAAAATTTTTTTTTATTAATTCTCATGTTTTTTGCAATAACTATATTAAAATTTCGAATTGCATTTCGTACAACTAATTACAATATGTGCGAATTTTTTGCCTTCTAAATAAAATTGATCATTTTATTTTTTTAGAAAACTGATGATTCTTTTTTATTATTATTATATTTATTGTCAAAAGTATCTTTTTTTTTTTAAGAAGAAAACTTTTTCTTTAAAAAGTTTAATTAATTTTAATATGTTAAAATCATTTGATAATCATTGATCTTATAATGAGTTTACTTTCGATCTCTTTATCATTTTTTAAATCATATATAATATTAATTGATTCAGTATAAGTTTTTTTTATGTTTCTCGAATATTAATTGCATTTGTAGCAAATCGAGATAAAAATTAAGTTATTAATATATATATATATATATATATAAATTAAGTATTAAGTTTTTTTTGTTTTTTTTTTTTTAAATTATAAATACTGGAAGATCCAATATTAATTTCACATATAGTTTTCTCTTTTTTTCTAATCAATTTATAATATTGTATTTTTGATGTATTATGATTAATACATGTTTATTATTTTAGATATCTGATTATTTGAATCAAAATTCGCAAATATTTTAAAAAATTAAATAATTTAGATGTAATACATTCCTTCAAACTGAGGGAATAAAACTGGAATTATTATGAATTCGAACAGTTAGTTGAAGATATCAGATTTATACTTTTCATACTGTTGTTAATTCACATGAATAATAGACTGATAAAGATGAAAAAGAGAAACACCAAAACAAATGATTGAAAACAAAATAATCATCCATCGTGTTTATTAATTCTTGTAAGTTATATTATATTTGCATCATATATAATTTATTGATTAGAAAATATTTTATTTAATATATTATGTATATTTTTGAGATTATGAATCGAGTAATCATCGTTATTGATATGGAATATTATCCATAATTCGTGCAATTTATTGATAAGAAATTTCTATTTTTTATGAAATTTAACATCAATCGAATATCATCAATGATAATTTAAAAAAAATTTTTTTTGTGAAAAATGATAATTTTATCATTAAGATTATTCCAAGGAGGATATATTTAGATATTTATATACTATTGAAGATTTTTAATAAATTATATTTATATGTATTTTTTTTATTGATTTATAAAATTTGATTCATTAATAAGAATATATTTAAAAAATTTGGATTATTTTATCCATTTTATAAATCTCATTCATAAAATTGTACATTGTACATGATTTTGAAGATAATCTTCATAAAATTTCTGAAACATAATATGGATAAAATTTAATTTTTAAATATATATTTTCGATTGATGTAAAATTTATCACATGATTACATTTGTTGGTAATATAAAACATCATTCATTGATTCGTGAAGTTTGATGAGGAATTTCTATGAAAATATCTATAAATATATAATTTCAAGTAAAATATATAAATATAAACATATAACGAATAAATAATTTCAATTAAAGTATAATTTAAAGAAATATTAAAGTAGTGTTTAGTTTATTTTTATTAACAATAAAATCGATTAAATGTCTACGATTCATCTTCATTCTTTAATGTTTCTATAAAAAAGGATAAATATGATATGAAGAAAAAAAATAAATGCATATAAAAGAAATATTGTGAACGAAAAAATATGTCTATTTCTTTTCTTTTTATTATATTTATTCCTTCATTCTATCAAGTTATACTCGAATCAATTCCTAATAAATAAAAAAGGAATTTCATTGTTTTCTGAATGTATGAAATTTTATTTAATAATATATTCAATAATATTGATCTCTACTAAAGTGTCCTAAATTCCTCCACAATTGATTATTTTTTTACCATGCTTCGCCTTGTGTGATTAAAAATAGATAGATTTAAATATTTAAATATAGATTTTTAGCTTCCCTAGTTCTTTTTTAAAATATAGACAATAATATAGATTTTATATAGCTTCACTATTCATTTACATAGAAGTATAATGGGAGATATCCAATGACTTGCATGTCTAGATTTGCATTATTACATAATCTGTTTATGGATTTATATAAAACTTGAGGGAGAAATTCTTTAAGGCAAGATTTCCTATAATTATCTTATATTTTATTCATCAAAACTGATACATACGATTAGATATAATGTCAGATATTATATACATTTTATGTTAATCACAGATTAATCTAAATATTTAATATATTGTCATCCTTCAAATAGGAAAGTTGTATAGATTTTTATAGAAAAATTTTTAAAACCAGTTTTTAAAACCAAATTTACTTGCACTTTTATTAAATAGAAAAAAAGAAGATAATGAAGAATTTTTAAAAATTTTTTAAAAGAATTTTGATAAAAAGAAAAAAAATAAATTAAAAATATATATAAAATCGAGATACACAAGATTATTGTATAAAAAGCCATTTATTTTAATATGATTTGATAGATTATTCGAAAGATTGCTTGAATTTTGCATATGACTAAATTATTATATCTAATTCTAGCTTGAAGGATTATTTAATTTACTTAAAAAATGAAACAAGTCAAGTTGATTTGATTATGTTTTATTTTTAAGAATTCTATTTTTCTAAAATTATCAAAAAATTAAAAATGAATTTATTTGAGTGTATCGAGCTCGAAAAATGTGAAATGGCTTAGAAATGGGAATTATCAAAATTTATGTTTACACAATTCTTTGAGTTATAATGTATTACCGATTTATAATAATATTTTCGAAAGACTGCAGACCAAATTGTTGAAAAGAATTTCTAATCTAAAAATGTTATTGTTTCATTATTTTGTTTAATAGTAATAATTAATTTTGTTTAATAGTAATAATTTGAAGAAAATATCATTCGAAAGAATAAAATATTCGATATTCATCACTTTTCAAAAATTATTTTTGACAATAAAATTAGTTAATTTTCAAAAATAATTTTTATTTTTTAATAATATAATTTTTTATAATTGTGTTAAATTATATGATTATTAGAATCACAATTGTATAAGTTTTTTTTATAGATTTTATTTTTAATTCATTGATAACGTTTAATATTTGATTTGATTATCAATATCTTAATTATCCCACTATTAATCATTTCATATTTTTCTATGTGTAACTATGAACATATATATGTACTAAAATATATAGACTTTATTATCTCCCTTTTCTCATTCCATATTCCAAGAAGGAGCCAAGAATAGGGAGAGAAATTACACGTGGATCGTCATTTGCTCTATATTTTACTTCTATAATTAAATCTGAAATATAAAAAAAAATGCTTTTCATTTTCATAACTATACTTTTTAAAAATGTTAATGCTATTTCTTATTTTATTAATTTTTATTAAGTTTCTCTCTTTCGACAATTTTTCTCTTTAATATCCAATACATATTTTTTTGTATCTTTTGGTTATTCTATTTAATGAAATAGATCATATATTTTTTGCAAATTTATTTTTTCTTCATTGGAGAAATAAAGATTATATTAATTATGAAAATTATTTTTTTGTATTATGAATCCATTATGAATATTATTCGATTTATAGTAATTACGCAAATATATTATACAAATATATTATTATTAATTTTGAATTCTATGTTAAAGAAGAGTTTTTGAAAAATTAGTTATTTATGTTTGGGAAAATATAGAGAGAATCATTTTCTTATAACTCTCTTGTCTCTTTTGATTTATAAATCATCAATTTGATATATTATTATTTTTTGATCATTATGTGTATATGTTAGCATATATTTGAAATATATATGATTAGCGTATACGAGCGTGAGTGATATTTTTCTTTAAGAAATATCTCTTCAAAGTCTTCGAAGCGTATATAAATTAAAATAAAATAATCCAAAATTAAAAATTAGTAGAATTTTCAAGTTTTTTTTATTTTTTATTTTCTTAAGAATTATATATATTCTATGCTTTCAAATTAATGATAGAATAATTTCACTGCTATTCGTTGACAATGAATGTTCTTTAATAGATTTGATTTTATTTTCCGAAGCTTGATCAAAATGTCGCTGATTGATGAATTAATGATCTTCACTAGTGAAAAAAAAAAAATGAAGTGATACTTGGAAATTTGCGAAGTTTCAAGATTCTTTCCTGTAGCAATTTTAAAAAGAAACTGATTTTTAATACGTCTCTGTTAAATGCAAAAAAAATAAATTCTAAAACACAAACATTTATTACTAAGATTCTGAAAAACATTCAGTTCAAAAATAATTTTATTGTTACGAATTCTCTTAAAGAAAGCATATATAATCTTTCTAGAACAAAAGAATATACCATTGCAACACTAAAATCTTACATATTGTTGCAACAATATAAAGTAAATTTTCTTTTTTTCAAAATAGGTAAATCGAAGCAAAATTTTTTAAATTCTTTCAAATTGAATATTGAGAGGAAAAATTATTTTTAAATTTTTAAATAAATTAATATTTATCGGTTATAATTTCATTTGTTGAAATGAACCATTATTTATCTCATCAGTCTCTTATTTTAGGTTTATTTACAAATCAAAATTTTCCCAAAATAATTGTTATATCTTTTCTTTCGAGCAAAGAAGCTTTATTTTTTAATCGTTTTATTTTCAAATTTTTTAAATATTTTGTATGATTTAAAGCATAAACTCAAAGAATCTGATCCATATATGTAAAGAATTAAAAAGTCTTTCTCATTTTAAAGACAATTTCAATTTTTTCCATTTTATTGAAAATAGAAGAAGAAAACGAATATCTTTTTTTCGTTTAAATTATTTTCATTTTGTTACACATGGAAGAAATTTTCATTTTTGAAATGATACTGGTCTAAATAAGAGTAAATAAAATTAAATACAAAAATTGTTAATCTTTTGAGCCAATGACATTATTTGTAATAAAGAATTGGAACGTATCTGGAAACATTTCCGATATTATTATATAAAATGTTTAAGAAGAAAGAAAATAAGAAAAATTCTTATACATTATTATATAATCAATCTGATAGTTTTCTTTTTGTAAGTTGATATTCAAATAGTTATAATAATGTGACAGTGATAATACACGTTCAAGATATCTAAATAATTTAAACTTTATATAAATTTGCAAGACACTATATTGAAATTTACAAATTTTATTAACAAATTTTTCTATTAACAAATTTGTATAAGCTATCATATAAAAAAAGATATCTTAATCATTTTTATTTAAGATAAGTTTATTTGAGATTAACATTGTTAATGTGTTCAATTATTTATACACAGATTGAAAAAGTGTAATAATGATATTAAATATATAAAATATATTTATTTATATAATATAAATCTTTATTTTGATATTGACATAATACATAATTTCTACTAATTTTGTTTTCATATTATTATATAATTTGAAAGGCGAAAAATTTGCAAATTTGAAATCTTTGGATTGTTATCAATTCATATAGAAAAAAATTTCATTGAAAAGTCAAAATTGAAAAATTGGATTTTAATCTCATAACGGTATTTTCTAGATTTTCTAAATCGTGGCTTGTTAAGATGAGATCAAACATGATGTAAATTAATTTTTTGCTGATTAAAATAAATATATGTAGATATCCATGTAATTATTTCAAATTTAAATATTTTTAAATAATTATTTTATGTACAAGTTTTTTACACAATTTTTATTGCTATCTATATTCTTCAAAATGAATTTACAATATATCACATTGTTATAAATTAATAATTTAGCAATAACTTAGCATTTTGTTAACAATATTATTTTAACATAATTTATTATATTCATTTATAATAAATTAATTAATAAATATATAATATATGAATTTTTTTATTAAAAAAAAAAATACTAATATTAGCAGATAGTATATATACAATCATTTTTCGTAAAAATAAATAAATTGTTTATTTTATGAAATCAATTAATTTACAAATCTTTATTTTTCTTTATTTTTCTCTATAAAACAACACATATTTATACATATATTTATACATATTTATATATATTTATACATATACACACACATACTTTTAAAGCTTTTTCTGGATCGAAAAATTGCTTTGACCATGCAACGACAAGGTCTAGAGACATTTTCTTTTTCGAATTGACAAAGAGCAGAAGAATTAGATTTTTCTTTCTTTTTCCGATTTATTATTTGTTTGTTTCTTTTTCCTTTTTTCATTTTTTATACATAAATTATCCAATTTGTAACTTCTTCTAACTTAGAACATTTGTGCAATAAAAGAGATTTTTGAAGCATGTTTTTCTTTATATTCTATTTCTTGCGCTTCTTGAATTAATTTTAAGCATTTCCAAAACTTTTTAATATTTTCTTCGATTATGCCAATATATATCCAAAAAATCGATATAATTATTTATATTACATTTTCAATTTTTTTTGTTAATTCATATCAAAAATACAATTTAAATTTTCTATTATTTTTTACTTTATAAACAACGGTATGGATATTGTGTTTGCAGGAAGATATAAAATATAAAAATTTTTTAGCATTTTTACCACTAAAAATATTAATAAATTGTTTACAAGAAGAATTTTTTTTTAATTGTTCTTCTTTGAATGAACATTTAAACAAGCTTTCAGGCCAATCTTTAAAAATGATCCATTTTATTGTGCTTTATAAATTTTTAGTAAATTATTATAAGTTTTTAGAAGTAAATTTTTTAAATTTATATAATTATATATTTTTATTTTTTTATTCATCTTAACTGTAGAAAAAATCTTGAGATAGATTTTTCATATTTAATTCCGTTTTATCCATGTTAATTCAAATTAATGTTTTTTTCCATTTTAAAAATATCGAGAAAAAGTATTCGATTGCTTCATATTGCATGTTCATCTTCACCATCATTTGAACTATATTCATCTCTTATATTAATACCACATTAACATTCTTTGTTGATATGAAACATCAATAATTAAAAATTTGTTGATAAAAAATTTCTTATATTTTTCTTATATTTTTTTTTAACGTGTCATCAATGAAAAATCTTTTTTAATTTTATCTTTTAAAATTAATAAAGATTGATATTTATAAGCATCGAAGATTCTTAGTAGATCAATATACTGTAATTTTATCCTTATTTAACTATGAATCCTTGTTTTATAAAAATTAATTCATCATATATTAAACATTCATTCAAAAAAGATTGGATTATTTTGTAAATAAAGTTTTTGATATCATGAAATATGTGATATGGATAAAATTTAGATTCTAAAAGCATGATTTCTCTTGATGTGAAATTTGAAGGATTGAACAAGACTATTCTAAATCTAAGTTTTAATTTTTTATTTTTCGATTATTTTTCGAGATAGAAATATAAAATTTTCAGTATAATAATTGAATTCTGTTTCTATAGACGTAACTAATACATTGAATGCTGTTTATATAGATATTATTATTACAATTATCTTCGTTCTACAGTTCTAAAAGAAAAAAAGAAAATTTAAAAAATTTCCTATCTACAATACGATCGTCTTGTTTTGAACCGCGTTAACTTTAAAGTTAGCCTATTAATTTGTATTGTAATAATAATCAGTTAAAATATCAGTTTAAAAATATTGTAAAACTTGATTTTGATTAACTTTTTTTTTTTACAGTTATTATAATTTTACCTTTAGTTTTTGAATTATTTACAAACTTAAATTTGTAGGTTTCTATTCTATTACTGTTAGCATACTATTTGAACCATTTTTGTATAAATAAGTTTGTAAACTCTGGATTTGATTCTATTCTTTTTTTCAAAAATAATTGTGTAAGAAAGAAAAAACTACACATAGTGACTTAATTTTCAAAAATTTGTCGTGTGATGCAATAGATGTGATCTGTAATACTTGTATTGTGTATGTGTTTTAATCATTCATTTTTTTTTCGATAATAAACTGTATTTTGCTTCTTTAAAAGTTAATTGCTTTGATTTCTTTACACGTTGGTATTATATTTTTTACAGTTACGTTTAACAAATTAAACACAGAAATCATTTAATTCCAAAAATTCTAATAGATCTCGTAAAAGAATTTTCATTATTTCCATATTTTATATTAAATGGATTTGTTATATTGATAATTTTTTTCGTTTTCTTTTCACAAGTTTTATCAAATATCATTAATTAATGTTCCATCTCAAAAAATTTTATTGTGACATAGATAATTTTATTTAAAATCGAATCATCTTTAAATTTTGTGCTTGCTCCAAACTTATTATTCTTACAAATGTTTTAATTATTTAATGATGGAAATATTTGTGTTGTGTTTTAAATTGAATATATTTTGAATCACAATATTAGAATTGTCGCTTTTAAGTTTAAAAATAAAAATGTAATTAAGCATTATTATAGTTTGGAATTTATTATTATACATATCAATCAACACATTTTTATTTAATTTTTCAATATTTTTCTTTTTTAAAATAATTATTTTTTTTTAAGAAAAACTATTTCATTAAACAAAAACAAGTCTAAATAAATTGACAATTGACTTCTAAAATATCTTCTATTGAATTGGAAATGACATGAATGTAATAATTGTAGATCTTTTCATATTTAGAAAAATTATTCATCTTATTTTTTTTCATATTATCTCTGAAATTTTTTGTACATGTGTAGGATTTTTTTTCCTATATATAAGTAAATATAAATGGATATTATACATTTATTTATATATAAGAGTTCAATTATTCTTTTTTTAATAGTGTTGTTCATAACTGGCTGTTCTTTATAAACTTTTAATTTTAGGAAAAAATTAAAAGAAATAAGATTAAATTAACGAACTGACAATGATCCATGATATAAATCTAATTCAACGACTTGGAAATTTTTTGTTGAGCATCTGTATTACATTATGTGAATAATGTGATGGACATTCATCGTGTTGATTATCAGAACAGATTATCAGAGAGATTCAACTTATTGATATATCTTTCTAACAAATGTTTTCAAAAAATTAAACATATTTTTGTCCAGTTTGCGTGTCGTTAATAAAGTGAGATTCAATTATTCTATTATTTGCTATTCCACATCGAATATTTATAATTTATCAGTCTTTGCTTATCAATCTGTCTAAAATTGTGATTTTTCAACTCAATAATGTATATTCCTGAGATTCACTTGATCATTTATAATTAGTTTTATCGATAAATAATATTTTTTTGAAGAGTATTTCATTGTTTTTGTATTAAAGATAATGGAAAGAATAATTTTTTTTTCATAAATGGAGCATTCAACAAATCACATCAATACGATTCATTCTAAATTATATTAATGGATCTTGTTAAAGTTTAGAATTAATATTACTTTAATTTGTCTCATTATTAATCTTAAGATTTATAACGTAATCATGAAGTCTCATTAATAAAATAATAATATTAAAAAATCTTATTAATTAAATCTTGCAAAGTAATTATAAATAAAAATATATTGTCAAAATCCCAGTTTTAAAATGGATTCTACATATAAAAATTACTTCATTGATGTCAAAATATAATAAAAAAATATCTTATTACAAAAAAGAAGCATTGAAATATTCTCTGAAACAGTAAAAAATATAGTTTTATCAGTTAAATTTTTTATTGATATTTTCTAAATTACATTCATATTTGATATAAATAAAAATATAATTATTCATAATATACAAGATGAGACATGTAAAACCATATGAATATAAAATCATATCTTGACTATTATTGGTGATCAAAAAAATATATGAATGATTCTAATTTGTATAGTCCACTTAGATTATAATTTAAAATTATGATTTGATTTAAAAAAAAATTATGATTCTTGATTTCTTTATGAATTGCTTTGCAATATAATCTTTTCTTAAAAATCTTTATTTTTAATATGTAAAGTCAACATCAATCTTATGATTGGTCTTAATAGTAATGATTATTGATTATTTTTTATTTTTATTTATTATTTATTTTATTTTATTTATTTTATTATTATTATTTATTTTAAATTAACACATGTTTCAAAAAAACTTTCTTCCTTTCTCTTATCTTTTATTTTTATTCATCAACTTCTTATAGGTTTTAATATAATATTTTCGTTAACTTTAACGATAAAGTCTAAGAATGTGATTATTTGACTTTTCTCTTCATCTCTAGGGCACTATAATATTTGGCTCCTATTTTCTAAGCAATCTAGAAATCTCGTCATGCTTTACAAATCTCCTGCACTTCTATGCAAAGTTATATTCTTTTTAAATGGATTTTTTAATTCCAAAAGAGAGATTCCTTTTTTTTTTTTATAAATTGTTCCTTTCTTTTTTTTTCTCCTTATGGAATCGATTTAAATTTTTCTTTCATTTTTAGAAAGAGATCTACTGTATTTATTGATTTTTTGGATGAGTGATCTTTTGGATCATCGAATCTTCCTGCTTTTGATCTTTTCTTCGCGCATCCGAGATTACCCGCTGAAACGGAGTTGTCCAGTCCCAGCACGTACATTTCTGCTATTTTTTCGATTTACTTGCGATTTTCATATTCGTGCCATTGAAGATTTTATTTAATCCTTTGGATCGAAGATTTTTAAAATCATTATCCTAATAACAGTTCTTTTCGAACAAACGTACAGCTGTCTTTTTTTTCACTATTATCGTTTATTTTGGACAGCCGCTATTTATTCTCTCCGTTTCGCTTTGAAATTGTTTCCGTTTTTATCGAAGATCGTGGCCAGTGTCATACTCATTGAAGTTTTAATAATTTAATTTCCAGTAACTTGTTTCCTTGGTTTTAGAATTAAATTCCTCCATTGTAAGGGATTTTGGCTTTTTAAATTTTCGATCAATGATCTATGATCGATCAGATCCCTTCGTCATTATTTACAATAAGCGGCACAGAGCAGAGAAAATGGAGATCTTTGTTTTATGTGCATGCTCAATGTGATTGTGCAATTTTAGCTGAACGATTTTTATTTCTTTATCAAAATTCGTGCTATGATATTTTATCACTTTTATCACGAATTCTTACGATCGTTTCCTCGTTTCCTTCTATATCTCTCATTGTTGGTTGAATTAAGAAGTGGAATCAGATGTACTTATTCTACAATTAATATAATATTATTTGTTATATCAATAATTTATAATATTATATATTATAATATTATATTAATGATCCATTTAGATAGAATTGGATACATTATGGAGAGAAGAGAGGAGGATTGGAGATATTCTTCTTATCTGATTCGTTAAATAATAATGTAATTAACAACCACTAGAAAATTGAAACCTTTTCTTTTCTTTGATGTGGGGGAAATCCTCATTGAACATTCCGCAAGGAATTGGACAAAATAGTATCAAACTTTTATCGACTAAAACTCTCACGATGATCTCCTAACAAAAGGAAACCGAGAAAAACACATCTAATAATTTTCATGCATTTCTGAAAGACTCAAAGAGAGCCATGCTCCAGCACTTGACCTATCATATCCAATAGCAATACATTCACAAGCATTGCAACTGCCAATAAGAACTTTATAAGTCCACGAAGTCGGTGGTTGAAACCCTCGATTGGCAGAGAGCGCAGAGCGAAAGCGAAACACATGGCCCCAAGTAAATAAGTGTCACCTGGCAGAACCTCTAGTTTTTCTATACCTCCAATAGCTCGCAAAGAAGTTTAGATTCTTACGCCCCATTGAGGCGCAAAGAAGCCGCAATTCCATTTCTGCGACGTTCACGCTTGCGTTTTACTGTCCCTTCCCCACCACCGTGCAATCATCGGCAAAGGGAGAAATCCTCGCCAATCATACTCCCTCACGATGCTCTTCATGATGTCAGGCCACACACTCTTCCAATGTGTGCTAATGACGACAGGTGTTCCCTTCCAATGGAGGCACAGCTGCGATTCAAAGTAAAAATCCGCGTCATATGAAAGGTTATTATCCCCTATGTGCGATCCACCCATTCGTCCTCGTCCCCTTGCGTAAGCACTTCGCCATCCTCTGCTATTACAGACAAATTTCCGCAGACAAATGGGAAGATACGTCGCCATAGGAGGAAATTGTATGATAATCCTTCACAACTCTAATGGCAATTTAACTTCCGCAATGCTGCGCATGCGTAGTATTTTCATATAGAGGCGGCGTAACCCCTTCCCAAATAGGCAGTAGAAGTATAGTCCTTTCCAAGCAAGGAGTAAGACGTTTTATAATAAATTTCATTATCATTAATGTTGTTATTGTATCATGATATGTTGTATCATGAATTTATTGTCGAATATCCATGCGAATGATTTATTTTCAACTTATTTGAAAATAAAATATCTTAAACTCTATGTAGCTTTCTTCATTATAATTAACAGTTCTTTTTATACATATTCGCAGAGATGATTGCATTAATGTTTAAAGCTAATCGAAAGATTTAATACATTCTATAAATTTCTTTCTAGATAATCAAGTGTAAGTTGAAAAATTTCAAGTACTAGCTTTATAGTACTTTATAATATCTTTATGAAATATAAAACAAAATTTTATAATCAAACTGCAAAATTTGCAAATTATAAAATTGAATTGCATAAATTGCAAAGATAATCTGTATCGAATATTTATGGTTTTTAAAAATCAATGTGAATAAGAAAATCTGAGTCATATTTGTTTTTTCAGTTTTTCAACTATTCGTTTTTTTTAAATATTTTAATTCTATTGATTAAGTGTATATTGTAGAAATAATATATTTTTATTACTGAGATATATTTATTTTCTCTTAAAATTAAAAAGTTTGTTAAAAATTTCAATGGAATATAAAAAAAATTTTTTTTCCTAAATTATACTAAATTTGCTTTACATTCTTTTAAAAATTATAAAAAAGCAAATAGATAAAGAAAGGCAAATGCAAATTTAAATTTTCTTGAAAAGCAATATTTAATAAAAAATAATAATATATATATAGGAAGTTTTTTCAACTCTTCTTAAGTTTTTTATCTTTTTGAAAGAGACTTTCTGTCATTATTCCATAAATTAAATAGAAATCTTTTTCTGTTGGTTTTATTAAACTTTATATAATTGAATGTTTTACTATAATATTTTTTAATATTTTTTAATATTCGCATAACGAATTGAAGTAAAAACTTTGAAATTATTAATTATGCTTTATTATCTGTTACTAACGCATAGTCCTTAAATTGGTTCTTTCTAAAAAATTTGCAACTGATGGTTAAATATTGTGACTACACTTTTACTATACCTTTTTTAGATTTAAAATAGCACGATATCATATATTTCTTTTCTTCCAAATTCAAAACTTAACATCTAGTTTCATTAAAAGTTATTACTGAATGACTCTTTGGAAATATCGAATAACATCTTTAACTATTAAGCATTAAAAAAATTATGTAAAGAACATCGATAGATAATTAATATTTTAATGATATCACTCAGAAATAGCTATTTATCACGATCGTGTTGTAAAGTTTGCTTCAACAAGACTTTATTTGTCTCGTTATGGAATAGGATGATATACTAACAAATTTCCATGATTCTATAATTAATATTCCTCCACTTTGAACATCATATCTATATCTATTCTATTATATACATCTCGAGAAAAACTTTATTTGTAGATATTGAATCTGAAAAATGATTCAAGTAGCCAATTATAGATTTCAATATAAATCTACTTCATAAATAATATTAAAAATTTTATATCACAGATATCTTGAATTTATTTAAATCTTAGATGTGATTTAAAATAATTTTTGATAGCAATGTTCAATAAAAAAGTCCTCAATTATATATATTGTTAATGCAAGAGTCTCAGATTCTTTTTGAATGAAATACTTAATCAAATTCCATATTTTTTTTTATAGATATTATTTTGTAAAATTCATTGTTGCATCTTCAAAACTGACAAAGTTATATTTTGTAAATCAATTTTAGTCAACGAATTTTTATTATTCTAAAAATATATTCAAATTGAATATAAATTGTTTGAATAAATTTGCAATGGCAATTTATAAAATCTAAGATTAAGTAATTTAATAAAAGTACAAATAAGAGAGATCTGTACAATAAACTAAAAAAAAATGATGTGTTGATTAAAATAATTATGCATCTTTATTTATAATATGAGTATTGTTAGCTTATTTTTTTATAATAAGAAAATATATGAAAGGATATCGAAAATTTTTTTTTATACATTAGATATGAAAATTATTCATTATATATATATCTTTTACAAATAAACAAAAAAAGAATTATGCTGAAAATAGAAAAAATAGCAAAATTATTATTATTAAAAATGAATCAAATGGAGAAATTACTAAAATTACAACAAAATCATTTTTCAGAATATATCTATTCAATATTAAAGTAAAAAATATCAAGAGCTTCTAAAATTTGCATTAAAAAACGCAATGAAATAATAATAGGATAATAATGGGATACAAAATTCATTAAAATTGTATTACATTGTTCCTAATTGTTCGAAAGATACCATACGATGGATGATCATTAATTTTTTGTCATTATGTTTTAAATATTATTATAGTAATTTATAATAAATTATTTATATTACTAATAAATTATTTTCATTAATTTCTAAATTATCTTTTCATTGAATAAATCGTTAATAATAATGCATTTAAAAGTTTTGAAAAGCTTATTTGATTATATGATATGTTTATTCATATCTACAAAAATATATTTATAAAGATTAATAAGATTTTATGATTTTTATAATATTGAATATTTACGAAATTTCTATAATAACACTATAATATATGAAAAAATATTAATGTATTTTATAAAGTTTTATTTGCTATTAATGAAATCTCACAATGTTCTTCTTATGGAACGATTTGTGTCATCAAATATCTTCTATTAATGAATATAGAATTATCATATCAATTTTCAAGATCATTATTAAAAATTATAAATATTAAAAATTTTTGAAATTTTGAAATTTTTATAGGAATACAATTCTATTTCATCTTAAACTGGCTATCTACCTACGAAGACATAGAACTTTATATATTTCATTTGGTAGATCATCACACTTTTTAGTATTATTTGTAATTTTAATTTATTGTTATCTCTGTTTTTCATAATTGAATTCATATCGATAATTCACATAAAATTATCGATTTTCAGATATCGTAATAACAATTGTAATATTTATTTTTTTTTGTATCGGATCTTCTGAAGTAGACATTAAAGAATGATTGACATTAAAAATGAATGACGATACAGTGATAAATATCGAATAAACGTATAATAAGTATGTTACAATTTGTAAAAGATATTTTATTTGATGTAAAAAAAATTTGATGAATTTTTTAAATTATTTATTATTTATCAAATGATCAAGTGACTATGCAATAAAATAAACGATAGATACGTTAATTTGATACGATAATGCATTGTATATTTTTTGATTATGTTTTTCATCTATAATCTATTTAATATTATTTTATTGGGATCTATTAAAAATTAGTTCGTCTGTCAATTAAAGAACAATAATGAAAAGAAGATCAGTTGATGGATATTTGATGAATAATACATTTCAAAGCTCGAGTTGAATTTTTGGTGAATTACTGACTTTAATCTATTTAATTAATAAACTGTTTTTTAGTTTATCATAGGCTTTAGTTTATCATTATATTGGAATTGGTTCATGTTTATCGTTCACTTATTAAAAAAATTTTATATTCGTCTTTTTCACCATATAAATTTTGCGTTATTCATTTTGAATGACGAATACATTCGATTTATTCGATCTGCTCAAATAGCAGTTAACTAGTTTATTCATTGTTCATAATGAAAAAATGTTTATGTTAAATGTATTCCATGTATTTTTTTCAACACATATTGTTTGAACTCGTTTGTTTTTTTCAAGTTCGATCAGCAGTATATATCCAACACTACTGTGATTCGATTAATGAATGGCTTTGTCAATAATTTGTTAACAAAAAGCGAAAAAAGCCGCAATGAAAATTTTTGCAAAAAAAAATGCTTCAAATTATTTCAAGAATCATCAATTAATGACTGTTCTTTCATTTTTGGAACAACTATAAAGAGATTGAAATAATTTATTTAAAATTTCTTGTAGTTTAAATAAATGGAGAAATAAGAAACGTGATGTTATATAGATATATATCTCATATAAACACGAATAATGAATGGAAAAAGCAGAATCTACGAAAAATACAAAGACAATCGTAGAGGAATCAATTAAATAGCATTATAAACTATTACAATGTTCTATTGAAGTATTATACATTGACTATAGATATTACTTTGTAATACAAGTAGTCATTTACATGCAATTACATTTTAACAATATTATTCTATTACTGATTGTTAAGATCATGAATCAGACATATTCAAATATATTTTTTTTATTTAAAAAATAATAGAAAAAATTCTATACATATTTCATTAATAAAGATTATCAATGATTTTGAGAAGAGAAAAAAAGTGATTTAATAAAAAAAAAAAGATGTTGTTCTCTTGAAATCACTCAAATTCTATAAACAGTATTCATAATATGAAAAACAAAGAAGATAATTAAATAATCTTCTTCTCATTTGAGTTTGATTTATAATATTCATTAAAATGATTGATTTTTTAAAAATGCCATCAAAAAATTTGAATCATTAAATAGCTAACTGTCATTAAAAATATCATATTATTAATTTTAATATTAAAATTTATATTTAAAAAAAGGTTGACATTTAATTTTTTTTAGGATTATTGTAATATCATTTATATAGATAAATTAATAATATCCAAATTGTTATTATTATAATATATTATAATGTTTATATTTTTTTTCTATTTGTAATATTATATTTTAAAATACTTTTAAAAAAAAAAATATTTTCTACAATTTTATTTAGATTTTCAGAATTTTAAAAGATTCTTAATAAAAAAAATTAATATATATTTATTTATCATTATTATATTAAATTAATGTTATTATATTAGACATTGGAAGCCAAAATATTGTAATTTAAGACTTAAATGAATAAATTCATTTTTATATTTCTTACTGTAAGTTTTGCAACAATTTTTTCTAACATAATAATATTTTTATTTGTATTAAATTTTGAATTTGTTTCTTTTCAAATAATTCTAATATTGATGATACTTTGCAACAAAGATTTTTTTTTGCAAAGCTATATAATAATCTATATTATATCTATTTCTTTTGTAACATTTGCAATTTTATTAATTTTATCTGTAAAAGATTGTAAGAAATATACAAAATTATAAAAATCTAGAATATCTCTTTTGGAGAGATCGAAATAATAAAAAAAGTTCTCTTCTTAAATAAATAATATATCTGATAAAGATTAGTTAATAAATTATAAGCATTTTGATTTTACGTTACATAGAATGAGATGGTAGACCGAGTATATTATCAATAATAAATGAATACGATCAATATACCACTATATATGTAGCAATCAATAACAAGTTTATTATTGAACAAATATAGTTATTTACCTAAGAAATAAAGGTATTTTGTATAGAGTTAGTCATTTTATCATATGTATTTTAAGAATATAAATGACTTTAAATTTTTTCTAAAATATTAATTCTTTTATTTTATCTACATAAATTCATAAAATTACCTATTAAATGAACTACGTCAAACATATTGTATCAAATATACATATAATTGAGTTTTTATATAAAAAAAAAATATTACAATAATAAAATAAAATTTACAACAAGATATTTTGTAAGTAATTATCAAAAGAAATAGTTTTTTTATATATTGATTTAATAAACAGTTTAATTTTGTATTTATTTTCATAAAGTTTCTCTGTTTTTGAGTTTCTTTGATTTAAATTATAATTTTTATTTCATTATTACATAAGAATTTTATTATTTTTGTATATAATTTCGTTCTTTGAATATTTTATAATTAATTTATAATAAATAATTAATTTTTGTTTGTTATTAAGATAAAAATAGTTATAGATATAAATATAATATAAATAGTTATAGATATAAACTATAGTTAGATTATAATATATTATATATTGTAATATATTATATTATATATTTAGATTATGTTATATTAAACTATATACATAACTATATATAGAAAAGTTGTTGATAAAATTCAAGAATATCAAAATATTAGAAGATAGCAAGAAAATCTCAGCAAAATTTTGAGAAGGAAATAAAAAGAATAAAGAAATTAAAATTAACAAAGAAAAGTAAATCAAAAACGAAAAAATATAACAAGAATCGGTAAAGAAGTTATTGATTAAGTAGAAAAGTTAAATTCAAGAGAGTATTATATTTAAGTACTATATTTAATAAAAAAAAAAAAAAGAGAGAAGTTGTAAATGAAGCAGTTACAAATAATTCCTAAAAAATTGATTTTTTAATTTATTAAAAATAATTTGTTATAAAAATAAATGAATTTTAGTAGTTCAATCAAAATCTGATTTTGATCATTTATCACTCATTTTTTTTCTTTTTACTTATAAATGAATTTTAATTCACTTTATTTTTTAAATATATTATCATTGAAATTTAATAAACAATTTATTCAATGGTCCAATATTATTTGTAAAGTGAATTTTTTTTCATTGTCTCTGTAATAACATATTTAATTTTTCATAAAATTTGATAAAAAGAATGTTCTTTATATACTAAAATTTTTTTTATTAATTTTGTAAGAAAATGAAGTATTTTTAGTATCAATTTCCAACATTTATTTTTTTTTAACATACTCATTATTGATAAGATTGGCAATATGTCTATTCTTGAACATAAAATTTCTTGTGCAATGAAAATCATTTCATGAACTGAATTTTTATTTATAATTTTTATTGCTATATTTCTTGTTATAAAAAAATTCTTTAAAAAATTTCATTGGTCTTTCTACAGAACTTGATATCACATCGGTGCTATATTTAAAGTTTTATTTAAAGATCCGCTGATAGATTTTTGAAAACAAAATCTTCTTTAAAATCAATTTTCAAATCTATTTAAAATGATTTTCATAATATTGTTTATTTTTCTTCTAACGATTTTTTTTCGGCTTACTATTCTAGAAATGTTAGCAAATAATTAACATATATTCTATATAAGCTAGAAATTGAATATCCACACTTGATTTACACATTATATTGTATAGAATTATCGAAAGTAAAACAAAATTGGAAAGTATTTTTATTTAAATGATTTTTTATTTAAATTTAATATTTAGAATGTTGTTCGTACTTGTACGATTACAATACTTGTTGGAAATTTTTGAGAGTTTTATTTTGAAATTCACACCTTTTATCTTTTATTTATAAAAATTAGGCATTGACATTCATTTGATATTCGATTCTTTTTAATTTATCATTTTTAATCATGCAAGAGGCATACATTTAATCGAATTATTTTATAATAATAAATTGATTCAAAAAGTTAATTATCTTTATTATCCTTATTATTTTGTAAGATTAGAGACCGTTAAACTCATTCAATACGAATAGATATAAATATGATCGACATATGGATTAATCAGGATTGATTTAAAAATCTCTGCAAAGTACAAAGTATAAAATCAAAGGCTATTTTTTTTAAATAAAAAATATTCACTATAATAATAATAAAAAAACTATTATACAAAAAAAAAATATGCAATATATGCAATTTTTTTTTATTCTGAGTTCTAAATTGTTTGATTGAAAATATCATTAAAGTCATTTAAATTTATGTTTTTATAAATAGTATTATAAATGGTTTTATTGATTCATTTACTTAATTATCTAATTATCTAATTGTCAAAATTTGTTTTCAAAATTTTTAACAATGTGTATTATGCATTTTCTCCAATTTTCCATCATAACTGTTATTATTCACTGCAAATAAATTTTTCATATCGAAAAGTTAAAAACGATTTTATTTGAATTCATATTAATTCTATTGAATTTAATCGTGGAAATCTTAATATAGTTTTATTTGCTATATTTTTGCTATATTTTATAATTGTTAAATATTATTTATTTTTTGCTGTTTGACGATATACAGTAATTCGATTTTTCTATCATCTGCAAATATTATTTCTCTTTATTTATAGCCATTGTTGAATATCTCTTTTTTCCCAACTACAATTGGGAATTTTTTTCAATTACTTTCAAAAACTCCACTTCTCAAATTTGCGTTTCCTCGACAATTTATAATTTTTTTTTTAATTTAAAAATCTACAATGCCACTAAAATTCTTACAAAGTCATTCATCAAATCATCAAACATTTCTTTTTTATGAAAGAATTTTTTAAACCAGTTGATGGATCCAGGTAAATGGAGTCTCCAGTTTGATTAAATTTTTTAGAATTTTTCCAGAAAATTAATCAAAATTTCATTCAAATAATATGGCTTTCTTTTTCAATTCGACAATTTTTTCTTAATCTTTTAAAAACTTATTTCACCTTTTGTTAATAAATTTAAAATTCGTGTATTTTAATAATTTATGATATAAATTTTTTTAAAAATTAGATAGAATAGATATTTATAATTTTTTTCTATCGTCATACAATTACCCAACTATTTTGTTTATATTTTTCTAATTCGTTTTATTAGATCTAATATAATATTATTATGAATTTTAATAGGTGGATACATTTCTAGATATTATTGTTCACTTAAAATTCATAATCGGGATCAAATATATTTAGCAATAATGAAACCTAATAATTCTTGTAATTGGTTGCAAACGTGAAAAAACGAGAGATTTTTCATGCTTTTCTTCGCAATAGTGACATTTCTGAAAAATTTTCGATTCTGAAATAAATACAAAAATTGATACAAAAATATCGGTTGAGACTTTTTTATTAAAAATAAATTTTATTATAAATAATAAAAATTTGCATTAGATAAAGCGAGATGGAAATAGAGTGAAATAGTCCTACCTTACTGTCTCTTTTCGATTTTCGACTTATCCAAATGAGTTAATACTTTTCAAAGATGTCATACGAATATATTAATAATCTATATGCGATTTATAAAAAAAATTATTTTATTTTATTAATTATAAATGTTACAAGTAGTGTTAATATATTTTATAAATTGTTATTAGTATTTATTCAATATATTATATTATATTATTATTAATATGTGCAAGACATTTTTTAATATCATCATACATCGTGTGTAATTGATAATATTGTTAATGCAGAAAAACTGAGAACGTCTAGAACTTTTACCGTAGAGATAAGGAGGAAATTTATCATGTTTCCAAATATTCATTTTTATTTAAACATTGAAAAATCGATTATTCGAGGCGACTATTTATTTTGTTGAGAAGTACATTTTGTTGAAAAAATATATAAATTTTTAAAAAGTAATGATTTAAATTCATAACTATGTGAACTCGAAAAATATTTCGTTGATTCTGATGATTTTTCAGTAGTAATTTCTTTTTTTCTTGTTTACGTAAATTAAATACTTGTAAAACTAACAAGAAAGATCTATTTTATATAATTGGTCTATTAGAGATGATTGATTCGCTCATATTTGAAGATTGATCATCTTTAAATTAACGCAAGTAGGACATTCGTGAGCATTTGTCAACAATTATCAACAATTGAATTAAACTAATAAGAACTAATTCTTATGAAGTATTTTAATTCTTATGAAGTAGAAAAAAATAGAAAACAATCACAATTTGTTGCAAGTGATTGACGTTAAAAGATGAATGACTTTTCATGGCTTCATAAAGTTATTGCCTCTATTCTCGGAGTATCAGAATTTCTTGGTCTTAAATTATATAAAGATTTATAGAAATAAAAATATAAAAATATGAGAAAAGAAAAAATTTTGATTTATGACATAAGAATTTTTTATATATAATTTTTTATACACAAGAAATTATCGTATATAATCCATATTATTATTTATCTCGTAATAATTTTTTATTTTTGATAAAAATAATTTATATAGACTCATTAACATGAATATAAATGTAAATATAAAAATGTATATATTTTTCTATAATAATAATAGTCACAAAAGAATTTGTATAGAATTCTTTTTTTATAATTATATAATACAATTATATAATTATAATATAATTATATATAATAATTAATATATATATAATTATATAATATATAAATAACCATATTATTTTTAGAAATTTCAGATTTTTTTTTTAAAAAAGAATATTTTCGATTATTATTTGAATCGAAATCTAATTTTGGTTTATTAATAATTAAATTCATTTTTTTTAAATAATGTTTTTATATTTTCTTTGTTTAAATTTGTTTTAAATCTGCTTTTTAAGAAGTCTTATTTAATGAATTTATCGTTTTACTAATTATATTAAAGCATTTGCCATTCAAGATTAATAATTTATAATTTCACACAATCATAATCTTTTTTTTCATCAATTTGTGAGATTTAAATTTTTGGTTTTGAATTTTAGCTTTATTTTAATATTTTAAAAAGATTTTGTAAAATATAAATTTTAAAAATTGTAAAATGAACTTTGATTCGTTAAGGAATTTAATTTGTACAAAAAAAATTATAAACAGCAATTCGTTTATTTTTGACAGAAATTTTTATTTATATACGCTGTATCCTGCACTTTCATCGCAATTCTATTTATAAATAAATTTTAATTCATTTTGTCCTTTAAATATATTATCATTAAAAATAATTTTTTTTTTTTTGACTTTATGATAGCATGATAGTGATAAAGTTTTTTTTATCAAGCTTTATCAAACTCGAAAGAAGAAAATGAAGTAATTTTAGCATTAATTTTCAAAATTTCTTTTCTTAAAATTTTTATTTCGTTTTTTTCTACATATGTCTCATTGCTGACAAGATTAGTAACGTGTCTTTGTTTTTGAACATAAAATACAGCGAAAATCATTTTATTCATTTTGAATTTTCTTTTATAATTTTTCACTATTCTGTGTTTCTTAGTTTTATATAAAAATTTTTTAAAAAATTTCATTCTTTTTGCAGATTTTGAACTATCACATTTTTGGTACTTGATAATATGAAAAAATTTAAATAAAACAAAATCTTCCTTTAAGTCAATTTTCAAATCTATTGAAAAAATATTCAATATGTGTTATCGTCCATTTTTTATATTCAACGATTTTTTTTTCGAATTATTCTATAAATATTATGTCTCTAATTTTGCAAATAGTTAACACATCCAACATATCGAATTAATTTTCGCAAAAATTCATTTGCGAAATGTGCCCAATTCCGAAAATTCTGCTAAAGATGGAAAAATTCCATTTTTGGTATAGTAACTAAAAAAAAAAAAAACAAAAATCATAAAACATATATATTATATATTAGAATTAAAGAAAAATAATAAGAAAAATAAATTTTGATTGATTTTTGAACGTGAAAAAAAAATTTGCTTAAATTCGTTTTAGAATGAAATTTACTCTTAAAATTTAATATTTTAATATGTAATTTTTTGAAATACGTTTATTTAAATTTGATTAAAAATTTTATATTTTTTTATGATTTATAAAAAATTTTATTTAATATATTTGAATATCTATAAGATAAATAATGTAATTATTAATGTTTGGGCATAATTGATTTTGCACATGATGTGCCTACTTATTATTCTATTTCAAAAAATCACTCCATATTCAACTCTAATCATGAATTCACTGTATTAGATGAAGATTATATTGTGTACAATTGATTATTCTATTAGCTTTAAGTGATGTATTTTTTTTGAGAATTGCATTTTGGAATCTTTTGATTTTGAATGATCCAGAATTAGACATTTTGTGTGGCAAATGAATTAAATGATTTCATATATATGAATTAATGAAAGAAAAATAATGGTCAAATCTATTTTATTGACAAGAAATGATTGATAGAAAGTAGCAATCGTGACTTTATGAGATAGATATTATTGTTTTATCTCTATTTATCTGATATCTCTATTTTTCATAATTCAAATCGAGACACGTTTACAAATCGAAATATCTGATGAAGAAAATAAATGAACATCATTGGAACATGATTGGAAAGTAACGTGATAATGATAATTTTAGTATATTGGCATAGATTCATTCCATAAACAGAATATTAAAATAAAAAATATCATTAATTATTATTTTTCAATTTTTTATTTTTTTTTTTGTGTTTAAGATATTCATCATTGATTTGATTAATTTTTTATCTTTTAATGAAAATAAATTCAAATGCAATTTGTCGTTATTTTGGAAAAATTAATAATTATATTTTGTTTTAAAAATAACTGAATTTAAAATTATTTTTCAAGATCAAGATAATTACAAAAAGATACTATTTTAATGTTAAAATAAAAAATTTTCTTTTTTACATTACAAATCTTTCGAAGAGCTGCTGTCAAAATTTGATTTAGACATTTCTTATATCAAACAATTTTTTTTCTAAAATTTTCTCTCTATCTTTATGTCTTTAATTTGTTGATAAAATTTTTGACGATTTATTTCACTTATAATTTCTTTTATATATTGTTTTTTAATTTTATTGAAATTATTAATTTGAAATTATTAATTTCTAGTAAAAGTTAACGTTTCAATATTATTTAATTTTATTTTTCTTGATTTTCAAATTAATTCTTTAAAGTTTAATTACACACTTAATATTTGAATACCATTCGATTTCAAAATTTCATCAATTTTATACGTATTTTTTCTTGAAGTTTATTTGTCCATTAACTATTAATTGTATCAATTATTAATTTATATATGATATGGAGTCTTGTTCATAACTATAATATTAATATGGTAATCTTATGATAATCTTAAGCTTTTATAATTTCAAAAATTAAATTTATATTTTCTATAAATCCGTTCTTCTCATTGGCATGAGTATTTCTTTATCGGTCGATAAAGAAAATTTATATTTTGTAATATGTCTTTTTTCTTATCAACATTTTTTAACCAATTTAAAAAAAATATATTCATTTATGCATTTCATGCTTTATAAATTATTGTTAAATTCTTGTAAGTCTACAATTTTAATTTTCTCGACATTTTTTTAAATTTATCCATGAATAATGGAAGATAATTTATATGTTCATATAACATTTGCATAGATTATAATAAAGTTGACTTTTTTCACTTTGTCTCCATTCATTTTTCAAGATTCTTCCACATTAATTTATGTTATAAATATTTTCCTTTTTTTTTCATCTTTTTTCAATTAAAAATGTTAGATATAATCCATGTCTCTATTTTACTATTTAAAAAAAGCCTATATCATCAATTTTACATATAGGATGATGAATTATCATAATTTTCATTCAATCTTCTCTGTTAAAAATATTGCTTATTGTTGATTCAAAAAATCAACAAATATACATATTGTTATTTTCTTAATTTTTTTACAATTATAACATGATTCACATCGATGATGATTTGTTGTCATATTGCATTTTTTTTTTATATATTATAAATTCAAATTCAAGTGTTTTGGAGAGAGATCTTTTTACAATTTTGCAATATTTCTACATACATCGTGTATCAGAAGTAGCTTTTTTTCCTTTCAATGATTGACATTATGTGATTCGTAGAAGAAATAGTTTAATCACTAAATTAATTATTAAATTAATCATTAAATTAATCGCTAAATTAATCAATAAATTGTTGTATTAATAATTAATTACATAATGAAGAAATATGTATTCGAAATATTTTTGTAACATTGTTCAAAAAGTTGTTTCAAAATTCTTTCGCGTACTTGAAGACTTTAAAACAAAAATTTGAAACAAAATATCTATGTATTTTATTTTTAAGAAGTTTTATTATATAAATAGAAATTTCTAAATTTTTAAAGATTTATTCTTTTCATTCTCTAAATTTAATTCCTCTGAATTTGTAAAATATGTTTTAAAAATATGTTCAAATCTCTATTGTATCATTTGATTATAAATCACGTCTAGCTTTAATATTAAGAATAAGATTATAATCTATTGTTATTGAAATATTGAATATAGCAAATTATTGAATATTGAATAAAGCAAAAATTAATTTTCCACTTGTCATAGTTGTAAAGTCAGATCTAAAATATTTAAGTCTTCTTTAAAAATAATAGATATTCATTTTTCAATGTAAAAAATTTCAAGATATTTGTATTTTGCAAATAATGATGCAACTGATAGGATTGATAAATAAAATTAGATCTATAATTAATTTTTGAAATGAAACTTCTGCAAAATTTAATTTAAAATGATAAGGACATTCATCATATATTCAATTGAAATGGAAATCTATAAATTATAAACAAATATTAGATATAATATTTTTGTTATTGTTTTAAAATACAAAAAATCAAGATTAATGCTACCAAAAATATTATACAATGGAATTAATAGAATTTATATTACATAAAAGACACACTTTAATTTTAGATAACATTTCGACTAAACTATTCATAATTTTATTTTAAAAAACAAATAATTATTGGTACTGTGTGTAACAATAGATGTAAAGATTTTTTTTTTATTACGAAAAAATTATGGAAGGAAAAATACACAACGAGAAATTATAATTTTGAAAGATAAACGAAATGTATTTATTATTTCTACAAAACATGAAAAAATAAAAATAATAAAGTAAAAGGATTCAAAAAGGATCTAAATCAAAATGTATTATGGAATGTAATAATGAGAGAAATTGAACAAATGTTAATATATATTTCTATTATGAGAAAATGCATGAAATATATTTTTTAATGCGTTCATGTAACAAAATATATGGAGAAAAGAAACATTGATTAAAATGAAAATGAATGTTATTATCATAAAATATACAATAATTAAATTATAATAAAACGCAAAAGAATATTCTGAAAAAATCTTTTAAATTACAGTTAATTTCGTTTATTTTTCTAAATATATGGATCCAATAAAATCAAAAAATAATTCAACAAGAGCTTGTAAAATTTGTAAAAATCAAAAATAAAAACAATTTGGAAGTGTACATACTAATGTAATTTTTTGAAATTAAATTTTTTCTATTGATTGGTTATTATAAAAAAGCTTTCCTTTTTTTTATCGATACAAAAATAAAATTCAATTTTAAAACCTTAAAATATATACAATAGAATTCTGATTGTGTGAATTTCATATGTTCTATTATATATTTAATATTGTATCATTTATATGAGGATACATAAACATATGATAAATAATAAAAATTATGTGAAAAAAATGATATTAAAATAATAATAAATGATATAATGATAACAGATATAAATAATTTTTAAAATTGTATTCATGCAATTTTAATATCTATTAGTATTTTTAAAACTATTAAGATATTCATATTTTATTAATATATATTGCTCTCCTCAAATCTCTAATATTCAATCACTTTTAAACATTTTTTTCTCTATTCAACAATAATATTTGATTTTTTTTATTAAAACTTTATGAATGTTGTTGCTTCTTTTAATTTAATACTTATGTGAAGGATCTCATTCCATGAGAAATGTATTTTTCCTTTGTTAATAATTTAGACCATTTGACACAATTTTCTTTTCTTTAATGTAGAAATCATAAATGATATTTTTTTATTATTTCTTCATTTCTTCAAAAAAAAAAGAATACTTTTTCCATTCTTTTTAATCTTTTTTTTTTACTAATTCATTTAATAATATATATATATATAAAATAATATTATTTAATAGATGAAATAATCTACCACGTTAATATTAGTTTGTTGAATCTTATGAAGAAGTTGACTCTTTCTTACTTCAAGAATTTTTTTTTTAATTACATAATGTTTTGAGTCTTGCTATGGATCTATTCTTTTTGTACAAAGATTTTATAATATTTTTATAAAAATTTAATTTAATTTAAACTATGATAAGAAATAGTAGAAAAATCAAAAAACTATAAAAAAATGATATTATTATTATTATTCTGCTGTTCTAATGCTAAAGAGACAGAGATTTCATGTAATGCTAGAAAAACAATCTTATAGGGAGATGTATCAATTTTGTTACATCCGATAAAATAAAAAAAAAAAAAAATTTATTCTATAAATTGGAACAATGTATTTTTTTCACTTTACTACAAAAGAAAAGTATATAAAATTATTGATTATCATAATATTTCAATCATAATATATCAAATATTATAAATATTATAATATTATATATCAATATTACAAATCATATATATCAATATTATATAATCAATCGAAAGGAACAATCAGACAATTCTTCTTGTTGTTTGATTTATTTTGTTTGGTTTATTGTCTTTTGATAACTTTCTGATAATTTTATATTTCAAATCCAGAAACTATATATCATATTTTAAAATATTGATGATGATTAATAACAACGATAGAGTCGTGAAATTATTTCAAAATCTTGAAGAAAGTTAAAAACAAATGAACGCAATACGAATAACAAACTATCTTAGAATTCTTTGAACTTTTGAAACTTCAGAACTTTTAACATCAAAATCTTTTGAATTCTTTCAAAGAAATTCTTATAACTTCAGAACTTTTTTAAACTTTTTTTTTAAAATTCTTTTCTTAAAACTCCAAATTTTATATCTTAAAATTTTCCTAATTTGTAACTTCGAACTTTAGAACATTATGAATTTAATAATAAATGTAAACCTTCATTAGCATATGAATTTCACTTTTGATCATCTTAGAATAAAACTTTTTAACGAACTTTGTAATAAATAAATTTTATTATTATATTTCATACTCCAGAAACGAGTTGGACAGTCAATAAATAGTAATTTTTAAATTCTTCTAAGATTATATCATATATATTATAATAATTTATAATAATTTGTAGAATAGTTCTAATTTTCTTATTAGATATCCTCGTTTTATTTTCGAAATTAATTTGATTATGATTTATGAAAAATTTTCTGATGCTATTTCTATTATTTGTTGTTTCATATGCTGATTTAGGAAATATACTATTATGCTAAGTTAGGAAATATCGATTATTATCTTACAGAAATCATCATATTTCTAATCATCTTCTTTTTTCCTTCAAAAACTACTTTTGCATTTTGAGAACTTTTCATATTTTAGCTTTAATCTATATGAAATGTGAAGCAAACATTAAAAAAATCGAATATATAAGGAATCAATAATCTTTTTTCTTTTAATTAATATGTTTATGATTAAACAAGAACTCTTTTAAATTCGTTTCAGAAGTGATGTTACAAATAGTATTGCATATTGAATGCATTAGCCAATGAACTTTATACTTTTATCGATCTTGATTATTAAAAAAAAAAAAAAAAAATGTATTTTTCTTATTTTTAAAAAATATGATTGTAAATTTTTAATTTGTTCAGTCATGTACAATTCTTTTTCTTGGACAATTTAATTGTTTCTTTTATTCACTTTATTTGAGAAAATCTACAAAAATATGTGAATGATTGAGTAGAATTTTTATATAATATAATATAATCGAATTATTGATATTATGTGAATCGAAAAAAACTGGAGCAAGAAAACAAGAAATTTTTATCATTGTTAAATTTATTTCTTTTTAGTTTTTGTTGATAATTTGTAAAACAGAAATTTTTATGAAAATCTCATTTTTTTAAAATAAGTTTATATCATTTTTACAAAGATAAATGAATAATTTATATCATACTTTTTTACTCATTTAATCAATTTTAAAAAGACATTTCACATTTTTATTATAAAATATACTTATAAATATACTTATACTTATAAAAATTTCTTCTAAAATAATTTTTTCTTAAATTAATACTAATACAACATACAGTATTATATGTTTCCTCAATTGATACGGATTTTCTATTAAAAATAATGCTTCTTCGGATGATATTTGTGGTTGAAAAAATTCAAATTTATTATTTATATTTTAAAATCAATGAAGATTATGTATTCCATTAATAATTTTATTACTATCTGATCTTTTCTTAGTTTCATAGAAGTTGCATAAACGATCTCTGCCTAAGAATAAAAAAGTTCTTTCATTTTTTTGTTGTTGTTTTACCTTTTCTTTTTTCATACTATTTTCCTTTTTATATCCAGAAAATATTGTACAATTTCTCCATAAATTTCTTTTGATATTTGATTAATTATTTCAAATGTTACAATTCTAATGTACAATTCAAAAATACGTACCATAAAAATAATTTCTAATATACTTTTTCCATTTACCGTTAAATTATCTTTGATGGAAAAAAATTTGTACCAAGAAATTAAATATATAATTTCTTTCGATAATCCATTAAATCATATTATATATACTGTATAATTTCCATGTTTTTCCATTATTATCTTACATAATTATTTTAAGAATATCGTTCAGAAATATATTTTTGCTTGCTATTTTTGCTTCGTTGAGAAAAAATTTAATATCGAATTGAAATGAATTTTTCGTAATGAATGTTTCTAAAAATTTAATTAGTTTTAGAATGCAAAAAAATATTATTTTAACAAATTTTCTTATGAGAAAATTATTTTTAAATTTTAAAGTAAATAATTTTAAAATTGATATTACTTTTTATTCATATACGTCGTGATCACATAATTATAGCGCATCGAATAGTATATATATATAATATCGATAGTTTGATTACGATTCTGTATTATTGTACCTGTCATTCGTCTAATGTATGCTGATTCTTAAAATAGAACTCTATAATATGCATACATACTGCGTTTATCACAATCAATACCTGTTTTTCAAGTATACATGAATGCTACACTCGATGTAAATTGTTTTAAAATAAAGAAACTTCATAGAATCTTGCGCTAAAATTATTGTTTATTATATCTATTTTATATACACTAATTTTGTTACAATTTAATCTATCTAAAAATATCTAAAAATAATTAATATTTTTATTTTCCCTTTCATTTTAAGGTTGAAAATTGTAATTTTAAATTATAATACATGCATATTACTTACTATACTTTTTTTTTTAAATTATAATACAAACATTTTTTGCATAATTTTCAATCAATTGATATTGATCAATTTTTATTAAATATTCATTTCTAGTTTAGGAAATAAAAATATTTATGCAATATTTTATTAAACGCAAAATCTGTCGAATTATTGTATATTTTTGAATTATTATTTTTTTGTGAATCTTGAAATTTAAAAGACATCCCATTTTATAGAAAAAATTTATAGAATAATGATCATGAATATATATTTTAAAATCATTAAAATCGGAGAGAGAAACGATTTAAAAATTTTTTATATAATATTAACATATAGAATATGTTATGACATTTACAATGTCGTATTTAATAGGTCAAATTTATTGAAAAACAATTTAGAACTTGTAAATTGTTGCACGTGTTGCACTTCAAAGTATTTATTTTCCATATTTTCAATGTATGAATTAGATATTTTGAATGCTTATTTTCGTACGATTTAGTACGATTTAATACTTTAGTAGAATTTTATAGTACTTTAATAAAAAATATAGAATAGAAATGAAAAAAATTGATGAAAAAAATAAGAAAATAAGGAAAAAATACGTGCAAAAATAATTAAAAAAAAAATTGTATGTCGTAAAGTTGTATGTCATTAAGGATTCCCTGACACCAGTTATCAGGAATGTAGAGTCCTCAAGGATTCAATTCAGTCGCATTTTATGCTATATTCAATTATATCAATTTTCCTGAATCGTTTTTAATTATTTCTGCATATAATACACAGAAATAATTAACCTCCAAAAATTAAATTTACATATTTTGGCTTATGAAATTCTAGACCTCACGTGATTAGAAATCATTTTTATTGTAAAGCGGAGAAAATTCAGATTCAGATAAGCATTGGAAGAACTCGTTAATAAGAAAATTAGAAATCATTATATAAAACTTGTTTATTCATTGTTTATTCATTTCTCGTATATGAAAGAATGATATAAGTGGCGGAAGCAGGATTAGAGACAAAGAATATTTTAAGTTTGGCTCGATTTGAAATATTTTCGCAGATTTTTTGATTGTTGTCTTGTTCTCTGCTTGCAGTTTCTTTTATATTTTTGCATTTACCGCGCATGCGATTCTTTTTGCTATTATGCCTCTGGCGGAGACAATTGAAACAGTTTTTGCAATTAGTGTTTTTTAAATTTGAATTAAAATTGCTTTTTAAATTTGAATTTAAATTAAAATTAGAATAGTGGAAAAATAGATTTTAGATTTTTATGGCAAAGAAAACACAAATAGAGGATTGATATGTATCAAATTATTGCAAACATATTTTTGTATTTTGTATAATATATTATCAACAAAAAAATATAATAAATATTATTTTATAGAGGAAACATTAGAATTAACTACAAAAATTAAGATAATTTAAATTTATTTTAGTTTATACTTCATTTATTTTCTAATTATTTACTATTTCGACAATACAATCCTTTCATTCAATCATGTTTTTCTATTTCCAATTTGTTCTTGGTGTTCAATTTAATCTTGCTTTCTGAAGTTGATAAATTCGAACAATTTTGAATTAATGTGTTTATGATGTTCATTCCATTTATGAAGAATTTTTGAATCTAATTTAGAAAAGAAAATAATTTTAGATAGATTTTTATCAAGTTGAGTAAGAATTTAATATATATGTTATCAAATCGATAAATTTACGAAATATTTAGCTGATTCATTTCTTTATTGTCTGCCTGTTAATGAATTAGCGTGATGGAATTTAAGATTCTTGAATGATTTTCGAAGACTTGCGATATATTTAAAATTTATATTACGATAATGGAATACAATGGAATACAATGGAATACAATGGAATAGTATTAGTTAGATAATGAAATCTTTCAATGTCAGTTAGTTTTTCAATTATGTTATGAATTATCCAAGCATCGTAATTCCAATTAAAATTTGATTATTAGATGGTCTTGTCGCATCAGTTAACACAGTTGAATAATTCAATGGAAAACCTCTGAATTTAATCACGTGCTCTCAATATTTCTCTTTTTTTCTATTACAGTGCGTTCGATTAATATTATTGAATTTATCATTTATTATTCGTTTATCTTTGCGCATTTTTTTTAGAGAAACAACTATCAGTCGTATAAATAGAATGAGTCTGGCTTTGATAGTACCACGAGGTGTTATCAAGGTAGACAAGAAGAATTAATTTAATTTTAATTTCATAATATGATTTTCAAATAAAGAGAGATAAAAAATATTTACGATTAAAAAAAGATTGGATTACTGTGTGTGGAATACATCAACTTCATTATTCATAATTTACATACATAATTTACATAATTTACATACATAATAACATATATCATATTAATAATTTATAAAGCTAAATGAATTGCACGAATAGATTGAAAAACATTTTTAAAAAAAATTTCATTACATCATTAATCAAAATCAGAAAAATAGTTCTTCTTGTGCACTAATCATGTTTTATTGACCGAAACACTGGAAAATGAAATTTTTTTCTTTTATATCTCCCTGCAAACATGATGTCGATATCCTAATCCATTGAGCGATATAATTAAACTTATGTTAAATTAAATTTCTGTCCGAGTTCTATCAGTCGTTATTGCTGCAATATAGTTTAATGAACTCGAATCACCTGATATTTTAATTTATATTAAAATTAACATTGTAAATATATAATTATATATAATTAAAATATATAATTATATATAATTATATATATTTTGTATAATATTATTATATTCGATATTATCTCCATAATATTTCTTTATTTACAACAGATCTCTTTTTACGATAAATATTTAATTTACTTATAAATATTTACACGATAATTAATTTATTTATTAGATGATATAATCGTTCGAAAAACATTATGACAGAAAGAAAGCGATAGTTCTGCTCCGTTAAATATATATTTCAAATATAAATAATGTCTGTGTCGTGTTTCACGTTGACTGTGATGTTCCACATTGAAATACATTGTCAACATTCGTAACAATATTATGTCATCTACATAAAATCTTTAAGACATCCTTACAAAAAGGATTAAAGAATCGGTTGAGTGTAAATGAATAAGATGCTCTTTCTTCTTTAAGTATTTATCCACAAATAAAAATCTCTTTAAGGACTTTTTTGTGGAAAGGATTCTAACATGAGCGATTTGTTCAATTTTATAGACAAATTTAATAAAAAATAACATAACAAAAGATAAAATGCGAACAGTGAAGCGTGCTTCATCGAGCCAACAACATCGAAATGAATATATATATAATTTAATATGCTTATCAAAGACAACAGGATTCTTCATGTATTTTCATAGATCATGTCAAGGAAGAATTCTAAAATATGCAACTCTGACATAAGTAAAGCGCCAGTTGCTTGAAATTACACAGAAAGAAATGGAATATTGTAACCTGAATTGATGGCAATTTTGCCATTCTGTTTATTTCTTAGTGAAGAGAAAATTTATAGCAAGATGTGATACAAATCTCCATTTCAAAGATTTTAAAGAAGCTCAAAGAATGTATAGATTATCTTGATATGTTGCATCTATGAATTATTATGGCGGAAATAACTAAACTGGCTCAACAAAATCAATAATTGAACTCGAGACTTCAAATTTATAGTTCAAATCCCAAATTGAGAATCTATAAGTGAATGTACAATTTACTGAATCTATAAATAAATAGTATATAGTAGTGAAAACATAGATGGAATATCTTTGGAGGAGTCATCAGTCATCTGTATCTTCATTGTTGATTTCATTAATTGCAAATTACAAGAAAAGAGATTCATTAAGAAACAATAGTTTTCTTTCAATAAAAATAAGATATATCAATTCTATAAATATATATATATATATATATATATATATATACAAATAAGATTGGAGAATTCATTGAAAAAAATTCATTGAATAAATAGCTCAGTCATAGAAGATAATAAATTGAAAAAAAGAAGAACAGAAGAAATCTAGTGGCAAAGATACCAAACACATTGACAAAACAATCAATGAATGAGGCACCAATATCTGGACAAAAATAATAGTTAGAAAACAAAAAGAAAAAAAGTGACCAGAAAAGATGATGACACAGATACCCAAGTTATCAAACAAACCTCTTTTCCACCTAAAAAACGAAAAAGAGATAGAAGAAAAAAATGGAAGAAAAAATTGAGGCTATTTGCTCGAAGCAAAATAATTTGCCTCATTAAAATAGCCGAGATGCACTTGCTGGGACTGGATAATTCAGTTTCATGACGTTATAGTAGAAAGGAAATCTTTCCTCCTGAAACTAGGCATCATTACATGCTCAGAAATATATTGCCAGTAAAACGTTTATGAATTCTGGCTATGGCCTTGAAATATCACATGTTGCAATGTTTAAAGTTAGATTATGTGGGCTAATGAAGTGTCATCTGTATGTTACAATTCTTGCATAATGATCATTGTAACATTTTTCTAAATGATACAAAATATATGTATAAGCAATGAATTATACATTTGCCAAACTCAAGATAAACTTGATAATATGATCTTCAAATAATTTTACTTTAATTATGAAATGGACAAGGTTTTGTCATTAATTATGGAGGAATTTCAAAATTGAAATCATGTGTCTTTTGAGGAATATCTTTTTTCTTTCGTGAGCAAAGGAAAAATGCTATTATGCATTAAAGATTACACGTTACATATATTCATTAAAAATTCAAAAAAGCGGACTCGCGTCCATTTTCCAGAATCGCAAAAAAAATAAATTAAACTCAAATAATTTAATTTATCTAAATTATCTGCATGTAAAAAATATTCATGAAGTTATTCGCTATTTGATAGAATCTATATTCAATTTGATATTAATTAGATAAATGCAATTCAAAATTCAATATTCGTAGATCATGATTACATTCTTACGTTCTTTTGAATAATGTGAGTTATGGATGTTTTAGCTCATATCTTGCATTAGGTAAGAATTCATAACCGCATTTCATCATTATGACATAGCCAAGAACATAAGCAACAAGGTGCAATTCCTTGAAGAATATGTCGTATCTTAACAACAGAAATTGGTTTGGATTTGTGTTTTATTATTTTAAAAAATTAAATGGAAAACGATTACATCTTTCTGTGAATTTATAATGATACAATAAAATTCGAAACGGACAAGAAAATACTGATAAAACTCAGTCATAAATAGAATAAAGAAAAATATTTCGTCAACAATATATAAATATTAAGATATATAAATATACCTTATGTATATAAATATTAAGAGCTTATAGTTAGTGCTTATTAGTTATGAATTGAATTTTATTCTGACATATACACATATTGGCTAAATGAAACGTAATCGCTGGCTCATGAAAGCAGGTTTCATTGGAAGGAATCATTGCCTCCTCTCTGATATTTGAACGAAAATTGCACAGTCGCCATGGATGGAGATCAGGAAAGAGCATGGAGATAATATTACATTCTTTTAGATTTGGACCCGTGCGTTCAATGGAATTTCTTATAGCTAACTTAAAATGATTTCACACACAAATTAACGCATAAAACTTTTATATTTTAATATTTTATCTTTTATATTTTATGTTTTATCTTTACATAAACAAAAAAAATTTATTGAATATTAAAGTTTATATTGTTGTTTTGTATTTTTTATAAAGCAAGATGCATCGTCGGTTTGTCAGGATTTGTCAGGAAAGCAATAATGTATCGTTTAATGTTTTACCTTTTTTATTTCGTTGGGAACAAACTTTACAATCTTTCTTAATTCCTGTTATATGAATATAATATATAATTACTGCTCTTACATTCACTATTTATTATTCTTATTTTTCGTCTTCTTATACCTCTCATTTCATCTTCATCTTCATTATTACTTTTTCTATCATTAATTTTTTTATGAATGTAATTTCATCATTCAATAACGAAAAATCAAACTCGTCTTCATTTGAACTAATTTCATTACCGTATTCCATGCTTTCAAAACTCAAAAATTTTGAAAATAATATTTCTATTGCCATGACTATCAAACTCTGATTAATGCTGAAGATATAGTCCGATCCGTGATCGCGGTCTAATTTGAAATAAAAAAAATTTAGCTTTTGACAATACATTATTCTACACCTCATAAGATTATATGTTACCTTTAGATTTAAACTATCAATTTTAAAATTAATTCTTTCCAAAATAATTGTTATATATATATATATATATTTTTGAAAAAAAAAATATATCTTTGTCTTTTTTTTGTTTCATTTGCCATTATTTATTCTAATTTTGTAAGATATGAAAAAATTTTGAAAAAATGAAAATATAAAATAAAAAAGACTAAATTACAATTAATTATTACAATTTTTTAATGAAAATTTATTTTTTAATGAAAATTCACGAAATTTTCATAATTTATTAGATAATAATTTTTTGGATTTGTTGTAATGTTTAAACAAAAACATTATTTAATATATTTGTATATATTATTGTTTGTAAAATATTAAAATTAACTTAACATAATTGCCAAAGTCTAGTGCCAAATTAAATTTTGTTAAATTCTTAATTTCTTGATATTTTTTTTTTAAAAAGTATGTTTTGCTATTTCTTTAATATATATTATAACTCCAATGATCTACAAAATTTAATAGATTGTGATAGAATTATTTCATAATTATATTGCTAATTATTGAAAATCTTAATAATATTTTTATAATAATAAAACGATCTGAAATAACTGAATTCTTCGATTCTTCAAATATTCGTTTGTATGTTGCATGTCCATCACCACCGCACCGTAAATATTATTTCAATTCTTATTATTTTTACTATTTAAAATGATATATTATTAATTATTTCTATTTGCAGTAATTATTTATATAAAAATATTAAAAAAGATTTTATAGTGAAAATTTGAGTATTATTCTTTTATAATAATTCCATTACAATAATCCAAATTTCATTGTTTTCAAGAAGAATTCAATGTATCACAATTTCTTCTTTCATTTTTCAATCAAATATTTATATATTGATGTTAATTATTAAATTATTGTTGTATAGAAAATGGCAGATTTCATTAATGAGAATGAAATTTTTTTCAGCCATAAATTTTTTAGTTCCTTTAAAACATAGTTAAATTTTCCCTTTTGATTGTTGCATTATTAAATTTGAATCTTAGTCAAGATCTTTTAACAACTCTGTTCCTTTTCTTTATGATCAAATAGATTTTTCTTCGCATATAAATTGAAAACATTCTATTGTTATTGAAGTTTCAAGATTTATATTTATATATTTTGGAACAACAAAATGTACTTTTAAGAGTGCTTTTTCATTTTATAGAGAAATTATCACAAAGTGGCTTTTTCTTTAATTTTTCTTTAATTAATGTTTTTTGAATATCAATTTTTTTTACTGAATTTAATATAAAATCAGAAACAACAGTTACTTTTCTTTTGCGATCCTTTTCTATTATATCGTATTGAAGGGATTTTTCTTTTTAAAATAATTCTCATCTAAAAGTAAAAAATTCGAATAATTTTAATAAAATAATTCAAATTATTTTATATAAGTATTCTAAAATATAAAATATAACAAATATAATTTTATTATATTTATGTAATTGTATTTAATATACATATAATTAATTTATGAAAAACTAAAAATATATAACATGCAATTATATTAACACATATATTATTATATTGTGTATATAATTACATTATACAGTAAAAATATGTAACTAAATTTATAATTAAATTTCTATATGTTTAGAAATAAGTTTAATAATATACTCAGTAATTTGATAATGGACTTGTAAGACGTGATATCGTAACTTCATGCATTCATCACAAAAAAACAAAAATTAAATAATGCTCAAATATGACAGCTTGTATGATCATTTATTATATGATCAAGTAATTTAACGTAGTAATTTGCCAGAAAATTAGCAAGAAATATTCAATGTTTTTCGCGGCTATTGATGTGAATTTTCGAGTATTTCGTTTTACTTGGTTGTAATTTTACTTAATTTTATTAATTCTTCATTGATACATGATATATGTGACGAATTGTCCTTTTTCTCTTTAATTTGAGTGAAACTAATTGAAACTCTGATAATCCGGATAAACTGAAAGATATTGATATGAATTGGATTGAGACTCAGTATTAGATTGTCGAAATCGACAAATGTTTTTGTGTTTATGATGATATATGATTAAAAAAGAGAAAAAATTTTGATTGGCCAGTAATAATGTAAAAATATAATACGTAGTAAATCGTATTTTGGGTTTGATTGAGAACATTGATTATGATGTCTCTGTTTTTAATTGTTATTGATCTACAAATTATTGATCTATTCCATTTGGATTCAAAATATTATTAAATATAAATATTCTATTTGGATTCAAAACATTGTTAGATATAAGAAATTCAAAGATTCTTGATAATTGAAATAATTAAAATAATTGACATAAAGAAAAAGAGGTTAATTCATTCGTTATCATTCTTGTTTCTGTGTATTTTTTATTTTTCTATTTTAAATTTCTCTTATTCTCTAATTATAAAATAATTCATCGAGTAGAAATATGATATTGTAATGGATGTAACAAAAAGCAATTATAAGCATTTTCAGCAATTATAAAATTTCTAAAAGCAAGTCAAAGAATTAATTGTTATTTGATAAATTTTTACCATTACTTTTAAATCATATTTTTTGGAGTTTTTTTATTTACAGATTATTGGAAAACACATTGATTATTGGAATTGGTATGATGGGAAAATTTATATTTAAAGATATTCCCCAACAACATTATTTGATTACATCAATAATAAATGAAATATATTTGAAATTTTTAAAATTATATCATGACTTATTTTCATTTATTTGTGCATAATTATACTCTATATTATTAAATGATATGAATATTTATAGAATATATATATAGAATTTATAGAATATATACATATTTGAAAATATCAAAAATATAGAAACAGCCATTAACTGAAGATTTTTAAGGTAATTTCAAAAAACGTTTTTTTTACAAAAACTTTCGTTATGTTTTTGTTAATGAAAATATTGGCCAATCATAAAACGCGATATAATAAATATATTTATCAATAAAAATCTATATTGAATAACAACGAATAAATTGATTAATTGTTATAAGACGAATAAAGTGAATTTAATTAAATAATTCGAATCAAAGTGAATAATGTAAAATTATGAAAAGAATATAAAAGCATTTTTTAACAAATGAATGATAAATAATACATATTTGAAAAAGTAAATATAAAATATATTACATCTGTGTTAAATTAAAAAACAATTCACTAATTAACAAAATAAATTATTATTCATTGAAAATTCAATTAGAATATTGAAATATATTATCTTCTTTTGAATATCCTTCTTTAACCTTGACGAGCAAACTTATTTGATAAATTTATTAAGTTAATTTTCTTATGACAAATGAAATTCGATATAACTTTCCCATCCTGTTACTGTTATAACTTCTGCTCATTGTATATTTCATCTGAATGTATTATAACATATTATTATTGATATTACAATATGAATTTTTGTTAATTATTTCTTTTGCTAATGTTGATGAATTCCTAAGTATCCCCAGGAAAAAAATTCCAAAAAAATTCATATTCAGAATTCTAAGATCTTATCTAATCAATTTATATATCTCGTTTCATAAATAGATCCGAATATTTCTTACATTATGGTCTCATGTTAAAAAATCATGTTTTTCCGGATATCTAATGGAATTTCTTTCAGGAGTGCTGGAATAATATCTCCTAGAAATATTTTATATATTGCATTATTTAGAAATATATATTATCATGAAGTACCAACTTCATAAAATGATAGACCAATAGATTTGCATTGCGAAGCATAAACAAACTTCATTCATAAAATTGTATTCTCATATAAAAAACGCTTCATTTGTATATCATAAATATAATATTTGAAAATAAGAAATTCTATTCTATTTTTTAACCGCTATCTCGAATATTGAAATCGTTAATTCTGGAAATGCAAATTTTGTAAATATTTGTATGAGTAACTTATGTTCTTTGAAAATGCAACGATTATATTCGATTAATATCTGAACAAAATAAAAATATTTATTATTAATTAATGATTAATTACTAATTAATAATCAATAATCATTTTGTACTGAAACTCATTTTAGATATATTGCTAATGATAACAATGATAGCATCCTCTCATTAACAAAAAAATAGTAAGATCAACAGACTTCCATTCCTGGGCATTAAACTATTCGTAATGCACGAAATTTTTTCCTAATGTGATCATTCTGATGTAATTCTTGATATTGTCGAGTCGCATATGTCGCATTTCCATAGCATTATAAGCTAATATCCAATTATATTATAATATTTTATATTTATTTGCATCATAAATGTGCATTGTGATACAAAATTCATCCAATTCACAAATTTGAAAATTTTATTTAATCCAAATAGTTTAAAAATTCACAACTTTCCTTTGATTTTTTAAGTACATTTGGATTTTTTCTATGTTTTTATTATTTTTTTTTTATTTTTTTTGATTTTGGTTTTGTGATTATATGATCTCCAATTTAAAGAAAATTCTAATAAGAATTTCCAATAAAGAATTAAATTGAAGAGGAATGCCGCATATAGATTTGTTATTCTCAAGAAAATTGATTGAGTGTTTTTAATAAACTTTTTTGAGTGTAGAATGATATTTGTTTAAAAAATAATTATCTAAAAAAATATTATTTCGAAATAATGTTCATATTCTAGCTGAAGTCGTTTATATAGTTATATATTTTAAGAAATATATGGATCTTTTAAATAGTTTTTTTAAAAATAGTGAAAAATAATGAAAAATAATAAAAAATAATGAGACTGATCTCACGCAATATCATTTTATAAGTTTTAAATTAATTGTTTTAATACAAGTTAAAAATTAGTATATTTTATTAACATATGAATTAAGAATTGGTATATTTCGAAGAAAAATTCATCACGTAAATGTATTGATTAAGGGGAGTATTTGAGAAAAAATTCGATGAATAGAATTTTATTATGTAATTAAAAAAAATAATAAATTATCTTTATAAGAAAAAATTCTAATTTAATTTATAATTCATTTTGATTTTACCTAGTATGTAATTTAAACTATAATAAATTATTTTTATATTTCTAATGAGTTATTAAATAAATTCAGTATAAAAAAAGTAATTGAATATTAATTGAATTTGAATACAAATTGAATATGAAAATATAATATTGAGTTTTTCTTTCATTTTAATTCATTCATTTCAATTCACATATGAATTATAAATATAATGTAATGCAATCAATTTTTAATTATAAAATAAATATAATCCAATAACTTGTAGAAATAAAATAAATTTATTCAACAGAAAATGTAAAATTTATAATTATATTTAATTTATAATTATAGAAATATAATAGAGATTATATTACTTTATATATTATATATTTATTATATTTTTATTCGTCATATTAAATTATGTATTTAATAAAAAAATTTATAACAATAAGATTGATTGCCATTTTTGAAAATGTTTAAAAACTATTTTTATCATTTTCAACACTTATGGATAGATTTGACATAATTCAACTAATCGATTATGAAATTTTTAGCTTTCAATATGTTTTAATAACAAATATTATATTATGAACTTATATATTTGTAAGAAAATAACAGTTTGGCAATTTTTTAAAACTTGAGTTAAATTTCTGAATTTTTGAATAAATGATTAATTTTATTTATTAGTAAATTTCTTTTTAATTTAATATAAAATATAATGATATTTTTTAAAATTTGAGTTGAATTTCTGATGAGTAAAAATGATTTTCATCATGAATGGATACTACTATTACAATATTTATAGATAAAATCAACTAATAAATTATAAACAGTTTTTTAGTTTTCAACATTTGCATGTTTCAATAACAAATATTATATCATGAATATAAATATAAATATATAAGAAAATAATTCAAAATATTTTTTAAAATTTGAATTAGATTTCTGAATTTTTGAATAAGTAATAATTATAAACCAATTAATTTTATTTATTAGTAAATTTCTTTTTAATTTAATATAAAATGTAACGATATTTTTTAAAATTTGAATTGAATTTATTGTAATTTTATGTATTCATTTTAAATAACGTCGTAATCATAAATTTGATTTATTCATTTTATACAAAAAATAATTAATCAATTTATTTATTATTTGTGATATAATTTTTTATCGATAAAAAAATAATGTTATATTCAATATATTTTCTTAAATGAATATGATCGATGGCATGTAATCACATAACTATCATCAATTAGATTACATGCCAATTTTTTCTTAATAACTTCTTAATAACTTTTTTCTTAATAATTACAAACCGATGAAAATGAAAATTTTTTATAAAAGCAAAATGTCGTTTGAAATTAGCTCAGAAATTTCTATGGATATTTTCATATTTTTAAGATTTAATTCGATATTTTATTTGTATAAAACGTAAATTTTTTCAAATTTATCTTTTCATTCTTTAGATATAATGGATTTCTTTTCTATATCTAATAGTAAAAATTGAATTTTCAAAATTTTTTGAATTAGAAATAGGAATTTTATTATTAGATTTTTTTAAAAATATTTTACAACATTGTATTTTTAATATACTTACTACTTAATTTTATTGTCTTCTATTTCTTTTGCAAATTCAAAAAAACATTATGATAAATCGTTCATCATTCATGATGGTACTTATTGTTTTTATTTTTATTATTATTTAATCATTGTTATTGAGGAATTTTTGTAACTTGATTATATTACATTGAATTTTTTCATTTTTTTATATTTTGCATTAATCGAATACAATTAAAAGCGTATTTAATTTATTTTTTTAAATGTCAAATATAAATTGTATATTTATATTGGTACGAATTATTACAGTATTAACAGTACAAGATATAGTATTTTCTTCAATTATATTTCGGAGAAGAAATCTAATAAACAAGAATTATACAGATATTATTCATCTTATTCGAAAAAATTTCGGTTAAAAATTGTAATATTGACCGTAATGCAAATATAAATGAAATAATGCACTATTGTATAAAATAAAATAACGTTTGTAACGCAATATGATTATATATAAATATAAATTATATTTATATAATTCACTTACAATTAGAAGAGCGGTAACATCGTAAATAAGTTGTCTTTTATCGTTGAACAAATAAATGTGTTTAATGATAATTTTATTGCCAAAAATTTCTGTTCACAAAATTGATGCTAAATCGTTTTTGATTAAATTGTTCAATCATCGCATATAAATTTTTATGATACTTCTTAACATCCTGTTATTTGAGAATGCTGAATATTGCCTTTTTCTATAAATAATACATTGTTCAAAAACCAAGGTTTTTGTATCATGATATTATAATTAAAACATTCAGCAGCATAAATATATCATATTTATTTTGTCAAAGTCTTGATGAAAAATTGTAAACCTTTTTAAATTATTCTTTGCACTGTCATGTGATTAATTTCTATTTAACGAGTAATTTAATGAAAAATAAACTCAAGTAAAAATTTTCTGTTCTTTAGCAATAATTTCTAATAAATGTTCAACTAATATAATAAATGCTGTTAGATATAAATATAAATGTTGCAATATCAATTTTTAATTTATTGAAAATAACGTTGCTTAGAATCTTTTTCGTTCGTGTATAAAATAATCTTTCGATATATTCTTTCTATTATTTTTTATTGCTATTCTTATTTCTCATTATATTTTGAATATATTGAATATATCTATAATCTATGATTTCTATTTCATTTATTGCACATAACGAATATTTTTTATATACAAATATTGTAGTCTTTTATTTATTCACAATTGATAGATCTTAATGTAATTTCGAAAGATATAATCAAAAACATCATTATCATGTGATATATGTTTCATTAAAAAATTAAATGTGTCTTGAATTTTAAAACCATTGACGAACATAAAAAACAAATGTTTCAATGTGATATTTTTCATTATTGTCTTATTTTGCACATTGAAAGGATGTCAGACATCGATTCAATCCATAAATTATTTTTTATATGAACTTTTTTTTACTGATCAGAATATATCTTTACTGATTCAAAAATATAGAATCATATATTTATTTTTTATAATGTTTTTTACGCTTATATATAATTTTTTGTATATTATCTTTTATAAGTAGCAATTATAAATATTCTATATAGTGAATTTTTTTCATATATTTGGTTTCATACATATTTATAACTTGATTTCATCATAAATGCGGAGGCGCTTGGAACTATTTTATGATGGTTGACAAGAATTGTGAACGATTGCAGTGACATCTATACAATGATTCAGTTAGAATCGCAACTGTGATGATTGTTAACTGATACTGCTATTTTTACAAATAAAAGATATAGTATGAAATATTTATTTTTCTGAAATTCTTGATTTTATTGTATTAAAAGCAATCAAAAAATTGATTTAAACTTTTCAAAAATTTAGATTGAAAATTAAAAAATAATTGGTATACTTATACTCGATTCGGTTTCATCTCAAATATCCAATATTTGAAATGAATAATAATTATATAAAAGAATACATAAAATACATATTTGGTGTATATAGTATTATCATAGTCCACTATGGAATTCATACGGAAACACTTGAATGAAAAAAAAAAAACATTTAACTATGATAATTAAACTATTATTTGCTTGATATTTTAAATTCCATTTGCTAAAATGTATTTATATCAAGTTTTTCACTTTCGAATAAATATTATTTCACGATAAAAAAATTATAAGTTTGAAATATATATATAAAAATTTGCAAAAAGAGAAAAAATTTTGTATTAATGATGATCAATTGTAATACATCAAGAGTTAAAATTAAACAAACATTATTAGAGCAAAAAGTTATAACAAAGTTTGGAAAAAACATTACAGTAATTGGCAAAATATTAATCATTTGATGATCATAAAAATGTAATTCATGATTGTTTAGATTTATAGCCAATTTTATCCGTAATTTATTTTAGAATAGGATTTTAAGATATTTTAAAATTGTTAAGCATGTTTCATAACATGAATTTTTTAAAATCATGATAATTTTATTTTTAACATTTACTTTTCAATATTTAATTAATATTCTTAACATCTGTTTTCAAGATTCAATTTATTTGTTAGATTCGTAGTGTTTCCTAACCTAATTGTTTGCTACGATTACTTTTGTTTGTTGATTACTCGCGTGGTCATTTGAAAAATTTACTATTCATCTTTCATTAATAATTTTTTTTTTTTACTACTTTTTTTTGTTATTAAGATAGATTCTCTCTTGTCAATTCGTAATATGTGGATTCAATCAACGAATCCATGTGTCTTATCCCTTTTACATAAAACATTCGAAACAATTGCCTCATAAAAAAATCAAAAATATAGAATTTCAACAACTCTTAAATAAAAATAAAAAAATAAAATATACATTGTTTTCATAAAATATAACGAATCATTAATCTTTATAAACTAATGTTAATTGATCTTTTGAAATAAAATAATTAAAATATGCAAAATCAATTTAAACTTTTTATCATTCCATTATATTTTCGTATGAGATGTCATCTTAGCAGAAGAATTGGAATTTTATTGGAGACTTAAACTTAGATTATACATCGAGAAAAAAGATAGTACATATCATCATTATAATAAAGTGGATCATTATAAGGTAAATAGACTATCTTCTAAGCAACAGTTTAGTGTGTATTCAACATGATCTATCAAGGATTTTGGAAGCAGAGAAAAAAGAAGGATATTCTTCTGGAAATTGCAAAATACAGCATTAAAGCACAGCAATTTTCACTTATATTTGGAAAGAGCATGTTAACATTGCTAATTCAATTGCGTCTTTTCTAAAGTAAGTCTGTTTTTTTTTTCAATTTTATGTATTGTGTATAATTGATTTTGAATAACTGAATATATGGATTTGAAAATTAAACTCATTCTTCTCAAATTTCAAACTATTCGTAGGTTTTTATTCGACGAATATTTTTTTTATTTGAGAAACGTATCAAGGATTTGATTAGAAGATTCAAAAAAATGCAATTGAAAATATATGGATTAAATTTAGGCTTGGAGCCTAATTTTACGCACGAACTAAACGCACAATTCGAAAAAGAGAAATTTTTCGAAAATACATATTTTAATTGCAAATCATCGGCGGAAAAATATGTATGTTAAAAGTTAATTAAAGAAGAAAGTGTTATTAGTTCTTTTTACATAAGCTTGTTCTAAATGTGTAAAGATTTCTAATGCATAAAGATTAAATTATTATTTAAAAAGATTCGCTGAGCGACTTATGAGAATTCGTATTAAATTTAATTCTTCATTCGAAGGAATTTATTAAGGCATAAAAGATATATAAAAATTGTCCCATTTAAAAAAATTTTCATCTCTTTTCAGTCGATTCATCATATATGCGGTAAATTTTTTTTGGACTACCTCAAATTAAAATCGAGGAAGACGAATTCTCTCGAGTCTCGACGAATCACTATCACTTTGGATTTAATTTCCTCGAGAAATAAATTATGGATTTTAAAGCTTACTATAAAGATGAATATACTCAAAATACAATATTAAATATATAAGATTTTTAATGTGCCATTGCACTGGTCACTTCGAATCGGATATAATTTTATCGTATGGCTACAAGACCACTATTATCTCGAGGTATAGTTTAATTTGAAAAATTCGTAAAAAAAAAATCTTTAAATTCTGATTGTTTGGATTATTCAAACCACATTATATATAATATTGTGCAATGTCACTAAATAAAAATCACTACTTATATTGAGATCAATCTTTACTATATAGATAATCCGTTCATGAATATTAGATTACATATAGTTAAATAAATCTGATTTGAATTATTTATAAAAAAAAAGAAAAAAAAGTCAAGATAACAATAGAATAATTGATAAATTTTTGTGAAAAATAAATATATATAATTTAGATTTATATTGCAAACTCTAAGCGTGTCTATGAAAAAAATAAATATTGCGCAAAATTAGCGGTCATGGCATTCTCCAAAACATAAAAAGTCTTTAGTCTTTAGATTGATAGTTCAATTATCTATGATTAATATAATATAAAGAGTTATATATGAAAATTATTCATGTAAAAAATACAATAAGATCATACTTATAAAAATCAAAGATATATAAAAATAGTACGCAAAAGATAGCCAATTCAACAAATATAAAATAAATATTAATATAAAAACTTTATAATTTTGCACATTGCAAGCTTGTATGTTAAATTGAGAAAGTTGTCTAATGAGAATACAATATTATCCATGTAATAGTTTATATATCAGATAAAAAACAAAAGAACATAAATGCCTTGTTAGATTATAATGTTAGTTTTATATATATATATATATATATAATTATATAAATATATATATATATTTATATAATTATATTTCATAGATTCAATAAAGGAATTATAATAAATTAAATATTCTAATAATACAATAATGAATAATCTAATCTTAAATTAAAGTAATTAAAAATTTTCAATTTCCTTGATTTTAACAATTTCACAATAATCAGATTAAAATATTTATGTAGCGATTTTGGCAAATTCGAATTGATTGGGACCAGACATTGCTTCAAGATGGATACTCAAAAAGCTTAATTTTCACGAATGAGAAAACATCGCTTTATTAACCATATCAATAAGTAACATTAAATTTTATGAAAAACTATCATTTTTTAAAAAAGATATACGAATTACCGTCTATATACAATATCGTAATACCGTATACGTATACGTATATACCTAAACAATAGATATTGGCAATCAATATTGTGTATAAAGTGCACGTTTCTTGAAAGCCGCATCTATTATTAACATAATTTGTAGACAAGATAGGAGTGCCTTCATTATTCAAGTAAATATTATTGGATGGATTCTAAATAGTTCTTGACACTTGGCAAATCACATATCTGAAATCCAAGATTTTTCATTATTAAAATATGTCAATATTCAAGTAAATATTATTGGATGGATTCTATAATAGTCCTTGACACTTGACAAATCATATATCTGAAATCCAAGATTTTTCATTATTAAAATATATCTAATGGCAATAGTGCTGATCTAGTGATAGCTGATTTATCGCGAGATATTGGTCCATCTTCTCTTAGAAATAATGATTTGTAGTGATGTGATTATAGGAAATGCTATAAATATCTTCTTTTATATATAATTCTGTTACAATGTATCCGAAAGTAATATGGCTACATCAATTTTTTGTTTATTTATTTATTTTTATTGTGAATATATATACTTTTCTTTCAATATTCCTTTTACGTATCAAATTATACTGTATAATTATCAACTTGTATTTCATTAAATTCATTGAGAAGATTCGAGTAAAAATTGATAAGAACAGTGAAATTAGTAATCAAAATGTAAGTTCTTGATTGCTTGATAATTAAAAATAGCAAAGAAATCTTTAATTAGAATAATGTAACGAAATATTTTTTTTTGATTAGCCATTCATCGACGAATTCAGACTAATTATTCCGATCAGAAGCATCCAGAAAGTTCTTATCGGCATCTCATTTGTTCATAATAAAATATGAATCTGTTAAATTATTACATGTTAACGAAATTTTGCGTCATTAAGGAACAAATTTTGGATTTAATGTGATGAATAAATCATTAGAAAAATTGTGTACCAGTGCATGAAGTGCTTTTAGAGAAAATTCAATTAATACTGATTATCGAATAAGCAATTTATGCATTAATCATATAATTCTGACCAAGGTTTTTGTTATTTTCGTGGATTGTATAAGTTTTTTTTTTAACATGCATAGCTTGAAAAGCTTACATCTATATTTTTCTTTGTTTCACAATCAAAGCCATTTACTTTGAATTTGCTATTGATTTATCGACCGACGCATTATTGAATTATTTACATCGTTTATTTTACATCATTTAGTCGATATCACTTTATTCACTTTGATAATGAAAGGAATTTTATTGATAAAGCGAGAAACCAATTGAATGAATTAGATCTTCTTTTAAATAACAAAAATCAAAAATAATAAATTTAATACATAATACATAATGATACAAAAAGAAATTTATATTTAATTTATTATTTCTTTATTATATTTTGTAGATTATAAAAAATTATAGAAATATCAAACAAATCAAAACTCATTAGATATTTCTTAGATATTTCTTAGATATTTCTTATATACTAAAAACTTTTCTTTAGTCGCAAAAGCAAATATGGTGAATTCATTTCTTGTCGAGAATGTAAGAGCATTATTTTAGGAGGTGATAGAATTATCTGCAAGCGTTATTTTAAAACAGATCATTAAATAAAATCAAAATAAAATAATATTATTAAATAAATAATGATAACATTAAATAATATTCATCGTGCAGATATATAAATAAATAAATAAATAAATGATATATGTGATTATAATGATATAAATAGATAAATAAATAGATAAATAAATAAATATATAACTAAATAAATAATTGTATATAATAAACAATGATATATTTCAGAAAAATTCAGAATATATATTTCAGAAAATTTGTAGATTATACACGATACATTTACATATAAATATTATCTTCCTTTCTGATGGATCTGTGCCTTTCAATATTTTTTTCTTCTTCAATATGCTTTTTTATTATCCTATTACAGAATTCTCTAATTTTATTTATCTTTACGTAGAAAGATTCTCATGAGATTGTGTGACATCTTAATTTCAAAATTATTTTTCAGTCTCCGCAAATCTAACTTATATGAAAAGGACATGTTCGGCATCATCTCTCGTGTTCCACAATTCCAATACACTTTTGTCGTGAATTTCTCGATCCTAAAACAAAAATTATTAAAAATGTGTTTTATTAATATTTGTGTCACGAAGAAGTCCAACCTCAGATAAACTTCCATTTCATTTTATCCTTGACAATCTCTTAGTCCAGTTGTATTGTATAAATTCATTTGCTAATATTTGCTTGATTCTCAATTTGCTTGACATTCGGAAAAAATATAGATTCTATCGAGGTAAGCCAATCTACATAAATATGTAATCGAATCGTATTCATATAATTGACTCATATAATTGAATTCGTCTATTAAATGCCACCAATATTTATGTCACATTTGCTGGAGTAAGCAGCTTACTGCACTCTCTTGCCAAAGGATATCAACGTAATATATGTGAGGATGAGATTCAATTCTATCGTTATCTTATTTCTAATTCTTTTCATAGTCATATCATCATTTAACAGTTTATCATCATTTTTAGATAGAATCTGCAAATCTTTGCAATAGTCTTCTTATCAATGAAAACTATTTCATCTGTTTTTCAGCATATTCTAATTTATGAAGATTTAATAATTTATTTAACAATATAATAATCATATTTCATCTTTTATCAGAATATTTGTTTCACTTCTTTCTCAAGCATTTCTTAAGATCTCTTCCAAGAATCTTTATTTAGCTAATTACATATAAATTCTTTCCATGCTAATTTTAAATTTTGTTTTTAAATTTATATGGAACTTTTAAAATGGATACATTCTTTACATATCTCTTTTCTGCCTTTGCTGCTTTTTTTTAATTTTTTTAAAAATTTACATTGATTTCTTTTTTTATAATATTTGACTATAATTTCATTCACCAGTGTTTTGTTACTTTTTTTTTTTTATAATAGTTTGATAAACTTTATATAAGATCTATCTATTAATATATTCAAAATTTGATCATCACCTTATAATTTTTCATAATTTGATGATATAGATTACATTAGATCAGGTTAGGTTAAATTAGATTAGATTAGGTTAGATTAGCTTTCTTTTCTTTTAGATTTATATGAAAACTATTCATTCTTATACGAAACCATATATTTTTTTTCAATACCTTATTCTTCATTAATGTTTTCCTAAAATTTTAATATATAATAATGATAGAATATCGAGAAAGATGCACTTATTGATTCTTCAAAATATGTTTGGTTTTGATAGAAACTAAATCTCTATCTTAAACATTATATTTTCTGTATCGTAATTTGATAAACAATATCCATTTAAATATATTCTTATGTATTTTAAACAGCACGAAAACTATAATGAACTAACAGAAAGAATATCTTCATATATTTGTTATTATATTTGATAACTTATATTGCTATATCTTCATCCATATCTTCAAATCAGGAAGGATATATTTAATAAGGTTTGGATATTACATGAATCTTCAACTTAAAGATCTTTTGTAACGAATTCTTGCGTCAAATAGTATTTATTCAATTATATATATATATTTTTTATAGTATCTTTCATAATTGTCTCTTTTACTATCGTAATATTATCTTTACATTGAATAAGCAAAGAAACAATTCCATAATTGTTTTAAAGGGGAAAAAAAAAAACACTTCTTGATATAAATATCATGAAAATGATATCATTTATATTTATTTCCATCTTCATTTAATTTAAGAGATCTTCTTTTATATTGTACAAAAAATCGATTCGCCCCCAGGTGGGATCGAACCACCAACCTTTCGGTTAACAGCCGAACGCGCTAGCCGATTGCGCCACGGAGGCCGCGTGATCTGTCGTATATTAATATATTATTATATATAGTTAAAGGAAATAAAATTAAAAATAAAAAAATATTAATACTGACGCACAGAAACAATTTAAAAACTTTTAATACAAATAATATCGAAATAGAATATTATGATAATTTTATTACAAATATCTCGTTGACGATATGATATGAAACTTATTTTTATTCTTATTAAGCTCATACTAAATTGATTTCTTATCAAAGACTTTTGCATGTAAAGTTAAGCATAAATCTAAATAATTTTCAAACGATCACAAAGAAATTTCAAGGATATATTTTTTTCTTTCTTCAATAGAGAAAAGATTATTCCTTGAAGTGATTACTGGAAAAAACTTGAGAAATGATCAGATTTGTACAAATATTTGACGTATATGTTATATTTTTTACCTTTTTGTTATATCGTAATTCTGATTATAAATTATATTATATAAATTATATTTTATAATGAATTATAAAACATTAGCATGTCATCTATTAAAAAATACTAAAAAAACATTTTTTTTTTATTACGAATAAGAAGAATATTTATCTTAAATATTTATAAAAGAAAAAATGAAATAAAGAATATGGAAAAATCAATTGATAATATAATAAAAGTTGCAAGAAAAATTTTTGAGATATAAGAAATACATATATATACATTTTAACAAAATGTAATATTTTACGAATATTTAAGAAAAATATAATTTAATTTTCAATCCATCAATCCATAGCTTCCAAAGAGAATGAAAAGGCATTAGAAAATTTTTTAAAAAATAGACGATTTGTATATTATATAATCATTGGAATAATTCACCAATTTTTTCACTGAGATGAACTATTGAATTATATTTTTCATAAAAAAATTTTAGAAATTATAAACACTGATTCTTACTTAATTTTAAAAAGAATTCATATTATAATATAAATTCATATCATAAATTATTAAAAAATATTAATTTTTAAATTTATTTGATAAAGGTGGAATAATTTCTTAAATAGTAAATGATAAATAAATAATAAATATAAATGATAATTGATAAATGAAATAATTGTTTGGAAGAAATTATTTTCAATTAAGAAAAACTAATCGTCGTATTTAGATGAAACCTAAATCAGTACAAGATATATGATGAATTCAATATGGAAGAATTTGATTATATTCCAGCAGCTTATCAACTGGTTTAAAAAATTCTTCCATAAAAAGAAAACGTTTGATAATTACATATATTAATCAGTAGCTTTATGGAAAATGTATTGTCTTTTGAATCGAGAAAAGAAATTGTAAATTAAAAATGAAGAAATAATAAAAATAAGTAATAAAATTTAAGGAATGATTTTCAAAAATGATTAAAAAAATTGAAGAACATTCAAATGATTATAATGATTATAATGAATGATGCTTTGTATCACGTTCTATAAAATTGAAAAAATTTTCAACAGTAATTGGAAAAAAAAAGATATTCAATATTGGCTATATACAAAAGAGATAGATTGCTACATATTGTTAAACAGTAAAAAATAAATGATATTTATATTTATATAATTGAAATTATATAATAATTATATTTTCTAAGTAATATTATATAAATGAAATAGCAAAAACAAAAAATATAATTGTATTTCTATAATTAAATATTTCCATAATAAAATTTTATGTATATGAGCTCAAAAATTACGTTGCAATCAAATATATTTTAAATTTTCTGATATATAAAATGTAAAATATATATTTTACAAAATAATGAATATAATTAAATTGCATAAAATATTTATATGTTATAAATTTTATTATTATTATAAAGATAATATAAATTATAAATATATTATAATTATAAATTATATATTATACATTTTCGCAGTTAAATGGAATAATTGAATCAATAATAAAAGCATTAAATTTAAATCATTTGATGAAATCAGATAATTAACAAAACTTCAAAATCAAATAATTTCAATTCAGAATAAAAAAATATTAATTGTATATAATTATATTTTTGTATTTATATTTATATTTTATATTTATTTATTATTATATTTATTATTCTGTTATTAAATATATTTCGATATATTTGTTGAGAATAATTTCATATTTAATATTATATAATATTAGATATATAATATTGAAATATATTTAATATTGATATATATATGAAACCTGCTTGATGTCCTTGGCTATATATCAACCATATGTTTATATCTATTGATTTGTCTCGTTAGACCGAATATAACTCATCCATTATAAATTTTTTTTATCATCATATTATGTTTATATTATAGAATAAGAGATAGTTCCTTATGCATATATAATTGCGGATATATAAAAAAATTTTACATGATAATAGTAATCTCTTTTTTGGAAATATCTTTGAAAAGCAAAACGTATATAGGAAAATTTTGATTTTTAATATATTTAAAAATCATTGAAATCAGTAAAGAATTTTCTTTCTGAATGGTTATTGAAATGATTATTTGATTTATAATATTGATTTTATAAACAGTTGCTTTTGTATCTATTATTATGTTTACAAAATTTTTATTTTTTTTTAATTTTCTGATATAAATTATAATTAATTTCATTATATTTTATTTATTGTTTTTTTTTCGTTTTTTGAATATTTTATTATAATTAATTTTTGTTTGTATTATATAATATAAGATAAGCAATATTTATTATAGTTATATTATATTATCTTAAATTATATGTAGTATTCACACATATATAAAAGATTTAAGAATGTCAAAATATTAAAAAATATTAAGAAAATATGAAAAAAATTTTGAGAAAGAAAAAAAAAGATAATGAAATTAAAAAAAAAGAAAGCCGAATATAAAGAAAAATGAATTAAAAGAATTAGATGAAAAAAAGATAATGTAAGAAGAATCGGTGAAGAAGTTATTTTTAATTAATTAAATAATTTAAAAAGGTAAACACAAGATGGCAGTAAAATAATAGAGAGAGAAAAAAAAAAGAAGGAATAAGAAAGGATTTCACAGAATGGGGACAAATATGAAAATCGTTTTATAGAAATAAAAGAAAAATTAAAGAAGAAAATTTTTATATTGAAGAGATAAGAAAATATAAATATATAAGAAAATTTTGTTTATTATATTTAGATTATGTAACAAAGAATATTTTTGGTTTTTTAATTTTTTATTTCTTTATTTTTCATTATTTAATTTTTTATTTTATATTGAGATATTTTTCTTTCAAAAATATATAATAGAATCCAGAAGAATAAATGACTTTGATTTATAATATTAATGACTCAAATGTACTTTGAGTGTTTCATTCGACAATTCTGGACAAAATTTTATGATTCAAGAATTTACTACAAAGGAGGTATTTTATAATAAACATTATGAATTAAATTAACATTATGTATTTTGTCAGCTATTTTCATATAATTTCTTTTGTGATGTTTTTGATAATCTAATATATTGTAATAGAAAAAAAAAACATTGATGATTTCTAATCAATTTGATGATTTATACGAGAAAATGCTGCTAGAGTTTTTTCAAAAGAACATTTTCTCAAAGCAAACACTAAACATTTGTTAATGTTTAATTTCATAAGATATATTATTAATTATTATAAAATGAAAATGAAATTAAATCTTCTTATAATCCCAAATTTATGTTTATTTTAGAATTGTATATTTATATAGAATACTGCATAAATTTTATAAATAAAGATAGAGGATTCTATGAATCAAAATAAGATGAAAATAGAATATATTTTTTTTTTATGTGTAATTTTATTTTCAAATAAATCAAGTTTTCAAAATTTTCAAATAAAATCAATAATATTAATAATTATTTTACATGCGAAAATAAGGAAAAAAAAAAAAAAGAAAATGTAAAATAAAATTTTATAATCTATTTTTAGAAAAATCGAAATTAAATATACATATTCAAAGAGTTATATAATCAGTAAATTTTTAAAATTCTTTGAAAACTAATTTTTTATTTAAAAAAATGTATTCTATATTTTTTACTTATTTTCATATTTAAAATAATCCTGAACTTGTTCATATAAAAAATTAGCTAATTTCACTTATATAATATTTAAAAAATTATCAAATTGGATTTATTTGAAAACGAAGTTTTCCACATAATTTCTTTATTCTTGATTTTTATCTTATTTCAAGCCATAGAATCTTTTTCCATTTATATCATGAATTACAGATTATCCTATTCTTTTTCTGATCTGCAAAGCATAATTGTTTCAATCGATTCCAAAATAGCATCGAACATTCTAAATTTTTAAATTCCGAGAATTATTCCGAGAAAATTTTTATACATTTCTATTCGTTTCACTATCTTGTTTGAGATTTTTGAAACTATCAATATTAACTTCTATTATAATTATTACATAATATTTTTGAAATAAATATATTATTTTGAAATAAATATATCGCTAACTAAATGTTTATTAATTTTTATTATAGATCAGGTATATTATTTGATTTATAACAATCAAAAAGGAATTTAAGATAGCGGCAAATCATAATATTATTCTTTAGAAAAGAATAAAATGATTTGTTATTTCATTTTGTTATTAATTAAATGATATCTATTGAATGATTTCAAATAAAAATTATAAAAATTTATAGTTTTTTTGTTTTTATAAATTTTTCACTCGAATTTTTCGAATTTTTCACTTTGTGGGCAATTTCAAATAAAGAAAAATTAGCGATGTATTTTTTTCAAGCCAAATATTTTTTGTTGTTTATTTTGAAAAAATATTTTTACTAGCTAACAATTTTAATATTATAAACTATATTTCCATAGATAATAATTTTTATATTCTTAAAGATTTTTAATCTTTATATTTCTATAGATTTTTCTTCAAAATATGTATAATAATGAAAGATGTTTGCTTGCTGAAATTCTAAATATTATAATATAATAACTGTGTGTTTTGAAAAAATAGAGATTGAATCATAGCTCCTATTGTTTTCATTCTGATTTTACCAATGTTCTTAACTTATCACGTTGACTGCCGCGTCACCCATATTCGGGTGACAGCAAAAGTTCTCATCGAGCCGCATCACTCATATTTGAGTAACGCATATTTGACTACTTGTGAAGAATCTTCGTAGGTATTTGGAAAGATATTCCACAGGATATAATAAAATTATTAAATTGTTATTTATAAAAATAATAAAAAAATAATTTATTAAAAAAATTATTTTGAATATAAAATTTTAAAACATTTTATACAAAGCTGAGATTGATTCGGATAATTTGGACAAAAAGTTGTTGCCTTTTTTAAATTCCTTCGCGAGTTTGATGGGTCCGTTTTTGTCCTCTTTTATTTGAATGCATAATTTGCATGCACCTAATGCAGCTAATTTGCATCTAATACTTATACTAGAATTATTTTTCCGAACGATATTATGTTGACTCTGAAAGTTGACTGTTGAAAGTTTTGATAAGGTTTTGTTTTCAGATAATCCTAATAATTTTACATCTAATAATTCTCTAAATTCTCTAAAATCTTCTAATTTTTATATTTTTTTTTGTTGCAATTTTATAAATTATTAAAATATTTACAATTGAAATCTCTAGAAAAAGTTGAATACTAAATTTTCGATACGATTTAATCCCATTTCTGATTATACTAAATAATTGTATAAAAAACTGTTATCAATATTTCGATATTTCTATAATTATCGATATTTCTATTGCAGACACGAACAGTAATGATGAAAATAAATGATGCGAGACATCATTTTTGGGACATCAACTTGTATTATTAAAATATCGATACACTAGGAGTACAGCGATGTGCGTAGCCTGAACTAGATTTCGTTAGAAACATAGCAGTCAACATGTTATCGATTGATTCTCGCGATCTCGGAAACCGCTCGCACTTATTTATTCGACTGATATCTCTTTCTTCGCATTTTTTTTCATTATTCATTTTATTAATAAAAACTGTTGTAATTAAATTTCATATTAATAATTTACATGTGCAAAAATTAAAAATAAAAAAATTAAATAGATTTAATTATTAATTAAATATCACCTCATGGAATTAGTTTATAAAAGAAAATTGTTAATTAGATTACAAATTTGAAAAAATAGTTTTATTTCATTAAAATAAATTATAATAATTTATATATAGATTTTTGTTTTATGTATGAAAAGACTATAGCATGCATATGAAAAGACTTTTAATATGTATAAATAAAAAAAAAATTTTAAGTGATAGAAATGAGGATGAAAAATATCTTTTTTTTTTTTTAAATAAGATCTTTTTGTTTTCTGCGTCATTGGCTTCAAATCATGTTTCTCGAAACTTTTTCATTCTAGTTTCCGAACGTTGCTGCCTTCCTTTGTTTTTAAGCTTGGTTTATTAGCAAACGATTGTGTTTCTGCGATCTCTTCAAAGGTCACAATTTTCTCTTTCTATATTGATATTTCTAAATAAATTAGAAGGTTTAAAGAATAATTCTTTAACGTTGAAAATTTAACCGTATTAAAAACCAATACCAATATTTTTCAAAATATTTTTTTTATCTAGTTTAATAGATACAAAATGATATAATTTTTGTATCAATTTTTTTTTAAATATTTTTTTAAATATATTTTATAAAAAAGAAAATTCTAAATTTTTTCAAAGAATGATTTTATTTTTAAAGTCGAATTTTGGCACAAATGAAAAATAGAGTTGTTCTAGATGATTCTTATATATGCAATCTAATTCTTCTTATATATGCAAAATTTCATTTTTGAATTTTCAGATTGCCTAATTTGTTGTCAATAATTTTTAAATTAAATTATGAAAATTAGGATATTTAAATTTTTTCATAATTTTGATATTAATTATTAATATATCTTTTAATATTAAATATATGTTTCTAAAAATAGGAAATTTATCATAAATTGTAAAAAATGTAAAAATTTCAGAACATTAAAATTATTAAGAAATACATTACTTTTTTACATTTTATAATATGTATAAGATTATGTATATTTATATATATACAATTATAAGATATATTTTGAGATGCGTATAATATTTTAAAAGTATTGATAAAATCAGTAGATTTAATCCGGAAAAATTAAAATATAATAATTAAAATATTACATCAATAAAATCAAAATATTTTGAATTGATAACATGATTATCATTACAATATCATTTAATAATCAATATTTTTTCAACTATTCTATCACAGTTATATTTTGTTTCAAAATTTTATTTCATCAATTTTAAATAATATAAAAATAATTACAAAAAAAAAAATACAAAAGTAATAGAAATATACAGAGATATCAAATTGCTATATAAAATATCTATATAAGAAATCGAAGAATACTATTTTGAAATTCCGTCTAATTGATTTTTCCACCATCTTGACAATAATCTTGCTACAATTGGAGAACGATTATTACTAGAATCGCTCTTTAATGTAAAATAATAAAATTCATGTGCAATAGAATTGTGTGATAAATTTTTTGACTTTTCTTTTAAAATTAAAAATTGTTATTGTGTTATGCATAACATATCTTATTAGGGAAACAAATTTGAATAAATAAATTTGTCAATGAATTGCATAACAAATGTACAAAAATCATGGAGGTAAAAGAATTTATTATTATTACATTCAAATTACTTTTACAATTTTAATAATGTAAAATGTTAAATTGAATTTAAAAAGAATGAAACTATAAAAAATAGATATTTCTTTAGATATTTATATGTATAAATTAAAAGAAAGGAATTGTTTTCTAAATTGAATTTTACTAAATTCTATCTTACTAATAAATTGTTTAATAAAAATTATAGTTGTATTATAACCTATATTTTATTACTAATAATTTACGATATCTAAAATCTTATATTTGGAATTTTTTATCTGTTGTATATTAAATAATATTAAATAACATGGGCAAATGAACATCGAAGACAATTGAATCTGTTATTTCATACATTTTTTAAATTGCATATATTTTTTAAAAATCCTATTATTTTAAATAAATTTTGAGAAAAATATAAACATTAAAAATATAAAAAAAAAAGAAGCAGAAAATAACACGAAAGAAAACGTAATTATACTCGGAAAATATGAATAAACATTTCGAATAATTCTTTGAAAAAAGTATTATCTGCAAATTATAGGATAATCGAAAAAACATTAATAAAATATGTCAATTTGCCAAAACATTTAACTTATACTGTATATATATACGCATTGCTAGTAAGTTAGTATTATCTGAAAGATAATCTCAATATACTGTCCTTGTAATTTAATAAATTCATCTATTTTAAATGTTTTTTTTGTCTTTCTCTTTTATATTTTATATATAATATTATATATTATTTTCTTTTGATATTTTTTTTATAAGTTTTAATAATTTATATTTATTCATATTTTCATTAAGAATATCCTTGCATAAAAATATCCTTCTTTTTATTTTATTTAGAAAGTATTATGTATGATATGGAACATTATCTATCACAATTAAATTTTGTGGAATATGAGATAATAATAAGCTAATAAACTTTTCTTCAATCTATTTTTTAAAATTTGAATTTTATTTGTCCATAATAATCTTTTGTGATGCTTTGAAAATTAACTAATTTCTTTAATAAGTCCATTTTACTATTTATTTTTTAGCTTTTATAAATCTATAAAAAGAACTTGTATTTTTTAAGATATGAATTATTTCTTTGTTTACTAATTGTATTTTGTTTATTATCTATCTATTTATATACAATGTTCTTATATTGTCTTCTAATATCGAATTATCTTTAAATATTTTTCCTTTTAGATGACAATTTGGTTTTTCGATTAATCTTTTTCTTAATGCTGCACTCTTTTCATTTGAAACTCATATTTTTTAATAATCTATGTAATTTATAGATTTTTCATGTAAAATCTAATAGTCATTAATAATTTTTAAACCATTAGAAATAATTTTTTTTTCAATATAAAATTAAAAAATTATATTTCCTTTAATAATTTCATTTTCTAAGCAATAAAATTTGTCAATTTTGTGAGATCGTATTATTTGAGGATAAATCTGAATTTTTTTATTCTGCATATTATTCTTTTTAAAAGACTAATATAATTGTAAATTCGCATAGTAGAAATTTATAGATTATATATTTTATTACATTTTCTTATAACTCTTTTAGCTATTTTAGTGTAATTTAATTTTTCTTCTTTTGCGATATTCCATAATATTTTTAATATATTTATTATACGTCATATTTAATTGATAAATGAACGATTGTGAAAACATGATATTTTTATTATTCAATTAATATAGAGAATGTCTAGAGACTCCTGCCGTAAAAAAATTTATCAAGTGTTAATTTTTACTTAAACATTGATAATGAGTTCAAAAATTAATTCTACTGGATTAATCACATTAAATTTATCATTTCGTGGAAAAAAATAAGCTATCATATAACTTTTTAAAGAATAATGTAAACTGTGACTAAAACTTTTTGAAGGTTACTTAAGATATTTGGTAATATAGTATCAAAATAAATCATTGGAGATACCTATATCCTATATTTATTGAACTTATTTTCTGAATCCTTTTCTGAATAACGTATATATATTCAATAATAAAAATAAAAGAACAATATAGAAAAATAATAAATTCATGAAGATAAGCATAAAATATATATTAATAAAAGATAATTTGTCTTTGTTTATCAAAACTTACATTAATTGTGTCCAGTATAAATCAAATGTAAAATAATTCAAAGAAACTTATTTTTCTGTTTTTTATTTTTATATATAGGGGATAGAATAAATAATTTGAAAATATTGTTATGAATGTTAATAACTATAGTATAGAACAACATGACTAATGTAAACCACAACAAGATAATCAATGATTATCGATTTGATAGAATCGTTTCCAGAACAGAACGAATATGCTTTTCTTATTATAATTTTCCTCGATTGTATTGCTGTATAAATAAAGTATTAAAGTATAAATAATTGTAAATAAATAAAAATCGAAAATTATACTCTATGATAAAAAGATAACAGATTAATGGAATTTAATTAACTTTCTCAAATATAATTGAACAACAAAATTCTCGTTATATATCAATTTTCAGTAATAGATTGTACACGTCCAATGTAAATTTTTCCTTTTTGTTTATTCGAACAAAGTTAAGCCAAAAACATAAACATTAGTATAGGCTATTGCGTACCATGAGCTATACCTCATTTTTCCTTCTTTAGTTGATGCTAATTTGTCGAACTGTTCGCACGAGCAAATAATATCATGCGTGTTATAGAATCGAAATATTGTGAAATTTGAAACAATGGATTCGAGGTAAAAAATTGAATAATTTTGAAATAATACAAAATTTGAGAAAAGAAAATTATTCTATTATTAAAAATGCAAAACTAATGAATCGTAGACGCAAAATTGTTTATTTAAAATTTGTTAAAATATGCAAATGTAAATATAGGAAAGAAAAGAAAACAAGTCGTCCAAGGTAATCGATCATCAGCAACGTGCAATTTTAAAAATAAAACGATATAAGAAAAATAATTATAATATAATATTCTTAAATAAGAAAACATCCAAATTTTAGAGTGGCCAGATTTGAACATTATCGAAAATTGCTAAGCACAATTAAATCAGTATAAAAAACAGTAAAAAAAAAATATTTCTTTATATAAACGTTTATACAAATAAAAACATGGAATTATAAAATATTGAAATAATATTTTTTTATATACATTTTTATTTTTAAATTTTTTAAAAATTAAAGAAATTTTTATGTTATCTTTTTGTACTAATTTTTCGTTTTTTTTTTATTTTTTACATATTTTGCAATAAAATTTTTTCTTCTCGTAATAAATATATTAAAATAATTCATTATTCTAATTAAGTAATATAAATATCAAAAACAATTCAATATATTATTTCAATAATTAAAAAATATTTTGCTTATATAGTGTGCTATCTTTTTGTATCTTTTTGGCCGGTTTTGCAATAAAATTTATTAAAACGATAAGTTGTTTGGAAAATTATGAATATAAGTGATATTGAAATAATGAAAATAATAAAATATATATTATTCTAATTTTTATAATATACAATACAATTAATACAATATAATAATAATATACAATAATATACAATAAATACAATTAATATAATATATACAATTAATATAATTTGTGTGTCTTTTAGAGATATGTTTTTAATGTTTTGAGCAACATTTCTTTTGTTTGACTGTTGAAATACATTGCTAAAAAAAATGTCAATAATAACATTGTTTTTTATTGAAAATTTTTTTTTGTAATTCTGGTTTGTTTTTTCAAACGTGTTTATTAGAAATAATCTGTATTAACGAACTTTGATTCAAATCATAAAAACTAAAAAAATTGTTATATATTATATTTTATTTTTTGTTTTACGAAATTACTTATAATGTGAAAATTTTAATTTTGAGTGGAGAAAGAGAGTATCGATAGTTTACCTGTATATATTTGCATATTATATTGCATATGGATTTTCTAAATAAAGTTCAAATTTTTATTCCATATTAATTAGGATTACTTTAAATTGGCGAATAGAATATCATCTTTTGAATGCTACTATTTGTTGTTTATCGATAATAACATTATAAGATATTATAATTTTGATAATATAATTATCAAAATATATTATAATTAATATATTATAATTAATTAATAATTTTTATAACTAATAATTAATAATTAATAATTTATAATTGTTAATTTATCTGTTTCTTTAGATTATAATATATTATTGTATGATTTATTTTAGAAATTTCGTAGAATTTTTGCAAAGATATTATGAAAATAAATCTATTTCTATGTTATAAGCATTCTGTTGTTTTTTCATATGATTTGTAAATATTACCCGAAATAAGTTGATCAAAAATACTTCTAATTCAAAAATCAATATTTCTTGAATGTTTTTATCCAACTTTCATTCATAATTTTCTAATTATGTTCTATGCTGCAAAAATATATAAAAGAAAAATAGACTTTACATCTATGTTTATTGATAAGGCATATCTTGTAGCATCAGCTTTCTCAAAAACAATAATATTTTCTGTTGAAGGACGATCGATTTGGAGGAATTAGATTATATTAGACTATATTATTTTTCCGTTTTTTGATTCATATGTATTATTTGATTCTTCATTCCTACTTTATGTATTATTATAGATAATTTATGATATCGCACCATTTGTATAATTTTGATTATCAATAAACTGATTCTACTATCAGAGATTCTAGAATCATAATAACTCTATATAACTGATTCTATTATCAGTAGAATCAGAATAATATTCAAGATCGTTTTTGTTACTTTTTATCACAGTAGACAATCATTAAGTGATATATAAATATTTATATATTCTCTATTAATAATATTGATCACTTTAATATTCCATTAAAGTTGATGAATGAATTGAGAAATAAATTGAAAATTTATCAAATTTCAATATTATATTTCTGAAATTTATCATAAAAATAAAAATTTATTGGTAATTTTAGCAAGTAATATAATAAAAATGAGAATAAAGTATTTACATAATTCAATTTATATTGATTGTTTCATACAATAAAATACAATAGATATTTATCAATTATTATTCTCTATATATTTACGATGTTTAATGAATCATTTTACGACAGAATTTCTATGATATGAATCATAATAACTCGAACATAAAAAATATAATAATTTTGATTTTATTCAAATACTCGCTCAATTTTATAAAACTTTGTACAATATTTTAAAATAACATAAATACATAAAAATAAATCGATAAATCTAGTTCAATATTTCAATTTGATATAAAATTTGTCTAATAAAACAACAAGTAAAAAAGTTATAGAAGTATAAAGAAATATATAAATAAATTATATTGATGAATCAAAAGTCCAAAAAATAATTTTCAATAGACTGCTTAAGATATGTTATTTATAAAATAAAAAGATATCAATATTTAATTTTTATAAAATATTGCTATTTCAGTTTTTATAAATTTTTAAAATGTTTTTGTATTCAATTACTATCCGTTCAAAGATGCGAATCAAATAAGATAAATATGTATATGGAAAAGACAGTGTATTCACATAATTGTCAAATATGATAACATTTTTCATTTGAGATTCTTAAATTATCTTATTATATCAGATAAGATTATCTTGCGCAAGTTCCATATTTCTATTTTTTCCATTATATAGTTATTGAGAAATTATTTATTGTGAATAATTTAATCAATACAAAAAATAACTTTTAAGTAATGAATATTTTTTATTTTGAATCTGATTCTGTGTTTGATTTCAACTATTATTATTTATAATATTATTTAATATTATATATATTTAATAGTATTTAAAATAAAGATTGGATAGTTATTTGATTCTATTATCTAATTATATTATTTATTATCAAAATTTAGTTTCAATGATACATACTATATGTAATTTTGCTAATTTTCTTTCTTTATATATAATATATATATTTAAAATTTATACTTAATGCTTCGTAAAATAAATTTTTTATTTCGGCAAATTTAAATATTATATTTTTTGTTACAACATAATTTTTTATCTGGATCCATATCATTTCAACTTAATTCACAATGATATTCGAAGAATTATTTTTAATTTTGTTATTTTATTTATTGCGTAGCCATAAGTTTTCTACTGCTTTGTAATATTTAATAACTCTATTATTACTGTAATATTCTAATATTTATTTATTTATTAATTATATTATTTAATTTTAATAAATATATTATTTATTAATTTTATAATATTACTATAATATTTAATAACTTTAAATAATTTAATATTTTATTTTTTGTAGCATATCATTACAAAAAGAAATATTTTTTGATTGCAATCAATTTTATATGTCCACTTTTTTTAAAAAAAAATTATCGTTTGGATTTTTTCTGAAATTAATGTGAATGATAAACACTATCCATGATATCTATTACTGAATTTTTTCAATTTATTTGAAATTTTTTAAAATCAATCTTCAAATATTTTTTATTTCGTAATAATAATTTTTTTTTTCATTCAAAACCAAATATAAATTTCATAAACTATTTTTAACAAAATCGTTATCGCTTTTAATGTGCGAATATTTATTATAACAAGACATTTATCTTTGTCTTAATTTCTTAATTCCATAGATAATCTATTATAAAATGCATTAGGGAAAAAAATTACATTAATATCTTGTCAAAAACAAAATTTTTTATATATCCGGTGTTAATCCATATTTTATCTAAGTAATATATTTGATGCTTAATTTCCTTAAATTGTTTTAATTTTTTTAAATAGCTTGGTTGTATATATATATATTTTTTTTTAATATTTAGAAAACTGTTATGTCCTCTTTTTTCATATTTAAAATTCATACTTTCCATTAATTTATGAAATATTATTTTTTTGTAATTAGATAAAGTAGCATTGTCATTGATTATTTTTACAATTTTCTCAATTATCGAAAGTTTATTGTTTAATGAAAAAAATTGACGAATCTTATATTCTCATGGAAAAAAACTATTTATCAAAAATTTTTTTCGAAATTTTTGACTCTTCCTTTTATTATATTTTATATTCTATATATTGTCTAAGCGTTACAATATAAAATCATAAATTATCACACATTTGTCATATAAAATTAAGGAATACAAAATAATGCTTTTAGTATATCCTTGTTAGCCATTTTTTTTGTTTAAAATATTTTTTTTGTTTAAAATATATTTAAAATAATTTAATTTTTAACATCGATATAAGAATATATGATACGCTTTTTATTAAATAATGTGATTTTCGCCAGAAATATATTAATAATAAATTTACAACAACAATAATTTAATTAACAATAATTATAATAAATTCAAATGAATTCTGAAATAATTATTAATATTTATAAATTTTCGAAAAGACATTTGCATCTTAGATTTGCATTTAGATTTTTTATCGGGTTGCTTTCAGATTTTTTTTCGATAAGAAAATGGTATAAATGGCTATTTTATGATTCAAATGAATTTTTTTTTTTATTTTACCTATTTATAATTTCAATTATTCTATCAAAACTTGAGATTTGGATTTCCAAACTACATGACATTTTTTTTTAAATCGTTTTTTTCTAATTAAAATGATTGTGCTCTTTCTAGTTGGATAATTATCATCCATGCAGTGATATAATTGTTTTAATAGATTCTTTCAATGGAAAACTATAAAAAAAGGAAATTAAACACTACGTGTAGAAAGTGGACGCTGTATAGAAATACTTACAACTTATAAATTATTTGTTTTAAAAATTATATGGCGTAGAAAGAGATATAATACAGTATTATTAATTTCTTTAGTCAAGTTTTTTTTTTTTAAATAGAATCATATTATTTTTTAATAAAATACTCAATCTTAAATTTAATTTTTTCTTTTTACCAGGTGTCCAGGGGGAAATTCTGGATATCTCAGTCACCTTAGAAGGAGGTGGACTTTTATCGACTTTTATCGACTAAAACTCTCACACAGCCTCTGATGCTTTTTATACTGGTAACTCTAATAAACACACATCCTCCACTCTTTTCTTCTTTTTTTTCTCTTTTCTTCTTTAAAAATTTTTTATTTGTATGTATTTGTCTTGGCAACATCGAAGTCACACATTCTCTTTTTATGTTGCGCCATATGGATACTCTCTCTATACAAATAAGATCAAAACTTATGTTGTAGGGAGCGTGTTTTAATCGTGATTCATCCATTTGTTCAAAACTAGAAAATCACCCTTACTATCACCCTTACATAATTGGCGAAGTTTTGGAGTTCTTGTCTTCATCTTGTCTGCTCTAACTAACATTTCACTTTTAATCATATCTGCTGACAAATCATTTTTGCTTCTATGAAAAGAAGATACTTATATATATAGAATAACAGAGCTGTTAGCATTGTCACGTAAAAATAATACAGTATTGCTTCACAAGTCTGATGGCGCTTAATTTCCATATAATTATGAAGATTGGAATATCATCAAATATATGCTCTGTACAATGTTATACTCTGCTTAATTTTTAAGTAATCCAATGTGCGTGTTCCAACAACTTTGCTGTACATATCACGGGAAAAGAATAATTTCTTAATCTTCAAACCAATTAATTATTGAGAATGTTTTGTCGCAAAATAGATCATATCTAATAGATGTGATTGAAGACTGGAACACAGAAAATTTGTCTTTATCGTGTTCTATTTGACTTTGTTCATTCTTTTCGTGATAGATTTTTCTCCTATAAATTTTTGATGTGATCTCTTGTTCTTTGCAATCTTTTCAAGAGCACTTTCCTTTCTATTTTTGCGATCTAACAGATAACATGATCTACTTCTCTGTAATTTGCCATATTTCACAATGTAGAGAAATAGTATTTCTTTGTATAATTGAAAACGCTATTCCATTTTAGAAACAGAATCTTTTTCTTAAAGTTTTGACTTTGCTGAACGTCAAGTTCACATGCAATCTTTTTACATTCAGAATTTTTGATTGCAATAATGATATGGATGATGATATCAATCAGTGATGAGAATTTCGTCTATTTTAATATCGTTCTCCTGGTATTCGCAGGCCATTCGGCAATCGATTATATCACAATACGGAATCACAAATCCAGGATTCGTAGCTTTGCTGCTTTAGATGACAGGAAATTGTCTCATTTTCGTTTCTCTTAACCCTTTGTGCTTCAAACTTTTTTTGCTTGGCCGAATCAATAACACCAAATGATTTCCCGCACGGGAAAGTGAATTACATACAGTTAATTTAAAATAATTTCACACATATAATTATATAATATTTTATGTATCTTTACATATGAAGAAAGAAAATTTATTGAATATTAAAGTCTATATTGTTGTTTTATAAAGTAATTATCAAGATATATCCTCGGCTTGTTAGGACAAATATCACAATAAAAATGTCGTTTGATGTTTTTCACCTTTCTCATTTCGTTGGGAACAAACATTACAATCCGTTTTTATTCCTGTTAATATAATAAACGTGCAATTTTCCATTCGAATAGATTTCATCGGAATTAAAGAAAGAAATGTATTATGTATGAAATGAAATTTATACTTAATAGTAATTATTATATAGGAGAATTTTAGAAGAAGATTAGATATTAATTACATGTGGTCCACCTTGCATATATACATACATACACAGTTCGCACACGTGATCACTAAGTACTATTCCTCCTGACAGATGGCAATACTCATACTGCGAGTTGAGCGTAATATATACAATAAAATGGAAGTTTGATTCTGGCGAAAATCTTCTTTCAATTGGTCAATTAAAATTTTTATATATTATAGATGAGTAAACGGTTGTTCGTTTCCCTATTTTTTTTCTTTTTTCTTTTTGCTGATTTATATAGAATTGATCATATTTCTAAAATTCTAATCTCCTCCAAAAAATAGTTTTGAAAATAATACTTCTATTGCCACGACTTTCAAACTCGGATTAATGCTAAAGATGTAGTTTGATTCGCGATCATGAATAATTTGAAATAAAAAAATTTAGCCATTTGACAGTATTATTCTACACTTCATAAGATTAATAAAGAGCTTAGGAATCTATTCATGAAACGATATTCTAAAAATCAAATATAAATAAATATTGTCGCCGTTCGAATTCAAATGGTGCCAGTGAGCATAGTTGAGCAAAACTCTAATCCGATTAATGATTGAAAATTACGATTAATTTAAAATTATTAATTGTGACTACTGATTATTAAATAATCGGTAATCATTGATTAATGAATAAGGAAGGAATCAGAAATTGTTGTACTCATGATTGCTTTACTAATTATTATCATAAAACGAAATAAAACGATTATATTTTTGATTATGATTTAATTTGTGATTATGATTTAACTTTCGCTTTATAACAACACTGTTATTTTTTTTAGAAATATATACATATTTCACATAATTTTACATAAAAAATCTTTAGAATAAATTTTTATTTTTTTATTTATTTATTTTTAATATAATTTGCTTTTAATACAACTCGTATCTCAAACCTTTTATCTAATTTATGTGTTTTTATATAAAAATAATCTCTGAACACCTGCCAAAGATGATGGCAATGGTGTATTATATAATAATATAATATATAAAAACTTTTAAATTGTAAAAAAAAAATTATAAAATAAAAACAGTTAGAGCAAATATCAATAATAACATTCAATTTTTCTGAATTTTATAATGGCAATTACGATGATGCTAAAAATTTTATAAATTGTAATTCTTCTGTAGTCCAAGTATCGCTAATGATAAGCGGATAATCATTGAATGATTAAAAAATTACTGATCAATAATTACAAATTACAGAAGATAATTGTAATTACTGATTTATTTCAACGATGATTGACTAATAATTATTGATTAATAATTATAATTACTATAATTATATTAATAATCAATTATAGAAATCGATTACACAAGAATTAATTACTGCCCAACTCTGCCCAAGAAACATCTGTCGAATTATCGCATCAAAGGTGAGAGTCACGATTGAAGCGCAAAGGGTTAATATTTCATATAGGCAATCGATAAGCTGGTTCGTTTTCTCTATCTCTGAACGATCTCCAGTATTAATATCATTTCTAATAATGATTCGCTTCTATGTTCCCATCTTCTATGTTCCATCTCTGTTAGATTGATTTGGCACATTATGTAACATTATTATTGGATTGAACCAACATTTGAAATAATAGCCTCCATCTTGTCCAAATGTTATTGGATTGTTGGAGATTTGTTTATTTTCTTTTACGAGAAAGATCATCCGTCACTTCGATCTATATCATGTTCATTCTTCAAGTTGTCGATCTTATTGTGCTCGTTTTGATATCTTCTTCTAAACAGTGATCGGTTAGGATCTAAGTTTAGGATTATGATCTAATCTAAGCAATAAAGAAAAAAAATAAATTATATATAATATATTATTTATATATTATATATAATATAATTATTATTTATATTATTTATATATAATATAAATAATAATAATAAATTAGAGGTTAACTTAGTTAGATTAGATTAAAATGAATTATGGATTAGATTTGATCAACATAAATTAATTTTCATCGATTTATTATATAATGGCGAATATATTCTTATACAAATTAATGTAGATAACACAAAAGAAAAATTAATAAGTTATAAGTTATGAGTTAATTTACATTACAATTTATATAATTTATTGTGGAATTATTTTAATAAATATTCAATAGTTCAATAATTTCTTTTGAATTATTCAATTTTCGAATAATTCAAAAAATCAAAATGTTCTGCTTTTTTCTCGAATTTTTCAAAACTTATTATTTACTCTGAGATCTTTTATATTTTCATCTTGAAGAATCATGAGGTATATAAGCGATTAATGATACCGTGGATCAGTTGTGTGATATTCCAAACCAAGAAAAATCTTTAAAATTAGGTTATTCAATTTATAGAGTTCGCTAGTTTTAGGAAACTGATCTGTAAGTATTTATAATAATTGCTTTCAAGTAGGATGCTGATAGAGATTATATTGGAATATGATTGAAAAATATGACTGAAAAAAGTTTTAAGTTTTATGCTCATATTCTAATTGAAATATTTCTTTAAATCCTTTTCTTAAAAACGTTACTGTTTTCATGTTTCATTCAACATTACTCTTTGTTTGAATGATTTTAATAAATTCTTTTAAATAATTAGATTGCCTACTTCATTTTAAACAAGAATTAACAAATATTTAATAGAAGTTAAAATCATTTTATTAAACATTATTATTTATAAAAATCATTATGGAATATTAATTTTGTAACAATATATATTGGCATAACAAATGGCATAATAAATTGGCATAACAATTGGCATAATAAATTAAAACAAAAAATAAAATTAACTCTCTAATTTTTAAAATATTCTATAATGAAATATATCTTTTTATATACGAATGATTTTATAAAAATAAAAAGAACCAGGTTGAATAATATTAAATGAATGATTGAATTCAAATTTTTTTGAAATTTATATAGTCTTTTCATGTGAAATAATTACATAAAAGTTTTTAAGTCTATTAAAAATTTATTTAATAAAAAAATTCATTGTTTTTGAATTTAAATAATGAATTCATATAAATGCAAAAAATGTATTCTCAAATGATATGTATTCGCAATCTTGTAAAAATTTGTACACTTGTAATATATCAAGATATAACTTTTACTACTTTTATTTTTTTACTTTAATTATTTATATTTTTAAAATTATTAATTACTAAATGTAATACTATTATTAAATACGTGCCACATTTGACATGTATCATTAGAATATTATCTATATATTGTCATCTTGTAAAAGATTAAAATTCAAGATTTTCCTGAGTATCTTAAAAACTTGAAATCTATATTGTGGATAAAGTGTTGTAAGTTTTGACAATTGATCAATTATATAAAGTGAAACTAATATCATTTACTAATATAAACTAATATAAACTAATAATTAATAATAGATTTTGAAAAATAAAGAATCTCCGAAAAATTGCATTAAATAATAGAATAAGAAAAAAAAATGAGTTCTTTAAAATCATCAATGTTTAAAGCAATAGTTTCTTCAGAACAATCTTCTTCTATAGTATTGTATACTATTATTATTTTTAATTACTTAATTTAACATTTTATTTAATTTATATTTTTATATTTATATTTTTCTCTCTTTTTTATATTTTTATACTTTAATCTATTTTTAATTACTTTATAATCTATAATTTATTTTATTTTATTTTTATTTCTAGTTAATTTAATATTCAGATTTATTATTAGTATAGTATTTAAACTTCGTGTTTAAAATTAAACTTTAATGTTTAAGCTTAGTATTATTTTATTGAATTAAATTAAATGATATATTATGTCATTGCATAAAAAAGGGCAGACATGCATTATGAAGCATGAAATAAGATGCAAATCACAAATGAACGAAAAAACCAAATATGGTGTTCTTTTTCATTAATTTATTATAATCAAATAATGGGATCGCTAATTATACTACCAATCTCTCCAGAATCATAAATAAAATCTGCAAAGTAAATTCAGAAATATTATATTATATTATATTATAATTTATAGGAAAGAAATGATCTCGATATATTGAAAAAAAATTTCATTGTTTTGAGCAAACAGATAATAGAAGATGTTATTCATGAATTTTGTACAGAAAAAAATTATGGCCATCATAAAAATTATGATCATCAAATGATAATTCGAGAAAAAAAGCCGTTTCCATGGAAACGATTTAAATTATATATTTTATTAAATAAATTTCTAATAGAAAAGGGATAAAAATCTGCGAATAATTATTGAAAAACTAAATATAATGATAAAAAAAAGATTTAAAAGCTATTCAATGAAAAAGAAATATAAAATATAATATATATCAAGATATGGATGAATAATTTAATTTTTTAGAAAATATTGGTAAAGAAGAAATTGATATATTGCAAAATATAAGTTTTTTTCTATTGATGATTATTTATTCACGTCGATGAAAAAAAACGGATTTATAGAAAATGTAAATTTAATTTAATGATACAAATAGATATTAATATTTTGCAAAAAAAGAAAAAAAGGAAAATGAAAAGAAAAATGAAAAATGGAGAAAAGAAAAATTAATATTAAATATCATTGCTAATAATTAATAGATAGTAAAATAATTATATCATATAGTTTAAATTAAAAGAAATCTAATAAATATTCCAAAAAATGATGATTGTTAATTAAAAATAAAATGCTATCAGAATTATGAATTATAATTAATAGAGGCAAATAAGCCTCAAGAAAAATGCATAAAATTGATGAAATTTTTAATTCAAATATTTAAATTATAATATTAAGACTATCAGATTAAAATTAACTTGAGCGAAAATTAAAAAAAAAATAAAATTAAATAATATCGGAATGTTAATATTTATTGAATTAAAAATTTCGCCAATATTTTGAAGAAATATTGGAAAAAAATTAAAACATAAATTAATTTTTTCAAAATAACATGAAATTATTCATAATAATTTCATAAATTATTTTCATTAAAAGACTCAACAAAAAATTAATTATTAAATGATAATATCTTAGGCATAAAATGAAAAACTGAAAAAAATAATTAGTATCATTTTTATTTTGTTAATTAACACTCTGTTTATGAATCGAGTTTATGAATTTTAATGTTTTGAAATCATCGTTATCATATCATTCTATTCCAGTCGCACTCGATATCATCCATTTATTTTCTTCGTCAGGTGATTCGAAATTCCAAGATATAACTGCCTTAGTCAATTACGAAAATAAGCATGAAATAAAGATTTTATTTATCATTTTATCATGAACGAACACATAATATACAAAGTATTTATAAAAATTTGAAATATTTTTTGAAAATCTTATCGACAATATCAAAATAATTAAAAGTTTATACATATATATATATATATTTAATTAACGAGTGAAATGATAGTAGAGCAAATGTGTTCACCTAGATATTTAGTAATATTATATCGTAATAAATTTGCAAATTTATAAAATTTCTAAACACTGCAATTTTAGATTTTTTACATTTTGCAGTATTCATTATATTTTATACTAAAAAATTTTGAAATTTTTTATGAAATTATTTCTCTTTTTAGTCAAGTGCCTCTTAACTAAAAGACAATGGATTCATATCTTTTTACATCATTAATTATTTCAGAATTTTAATTCAATATGTATGCCAAACTAGTGGTTTTTGATGATTCAACTGTGAATTCTATCTCTCTTTATTTGTTCAAAAAAGGAAAAATGGTTCCTTTTCATATCTTCAAAGAATTTTTTCTTTGGATCTTATATGAGTTCTACTATCAAATTTCATTTTTTTATTACAACTTTTTTACTAGCTTTATATTTCACAATTATATTTCATATTTTCAGCGAGTAGTATAGTATTCTATTGTAATAATAATTAGTAGATATTTATTATATATAAATGTATAATAAATTGTCTAATATTTTTTTACAATCTCTTTGAATGCTAAAAAAATGATGCAATTTTAATTCTGTGATGATTAATATGAACAACTGAATCAAATATATTTTGATTCATGTTTAAGAATGTTAGGATAATGCATGATACTTATTAACGAATAAGTTGTATAAAATGATTTGATTAAAATAAATAAGAATATAAATAAGAATATATAAGAATATATTTAATAAAGAAAATAGGAATAAACTATGTTATATAGATATGAGTTGCGTCCATGCCTTTGTTCTATTGAGCTCACTATATCGCACAGTTCAAGAAAGAGAATAAACAAAACAGAATCGAAACAACGATCGCATCTAGTAATACCCAATTCACACATAAATATATACGATATGATTTTCACTTATATATATATATATAAACTCAACATTATTATTAATACGTCTTAAAAATGTAATATTTTTAAATATTCTTTAATGTTATTTTTTTAAAAAAAGTTTTATTTTTTAAAAAATCTAAAATTTTATAAATTTTATAAAAATTTTTTTATAAAAATTTCTAAAAACTGCAATTTTAGATTTTTTACATTACCAGTATTCATTATATTTTCTACTAAAAAATTTTGAAATTTTTTATGAAATTATTTCTCTCTTTAGTCAAATTGATAACATTGGTTGCAATTTTTAATTACAATTACTTAAGAAGAAATTCACATATGTTTCTTGATTTATAACACAATAAAATATTGAACAATTAAATGTTTTCTGAATCTTTTTTCTTTCATCGATTTTGTATTGTCTATAACATTATAAATATGTATAACAATACATATTTTTTATCTGTACATTTTTTAAATCTATGGTATTTAATTTGTTCATAAACCGTTACAAATATGTATTTCTCTTGTTATCGAATAAAACAAGTTTTTCACAAATTGAAAAATTTTTATTTATAAGACGTACAAAAATTAATAATTCATTTATATCATTAAAGTAATATTTATATTCATAATTGAAATGAAAAATACCAATAATTTTCTTTTTTAAGGATTTCAATTTTTGTTCCAAGTAATTATTATTTTATTACTTGCAAATGATTTTCTGTGAAATTAAATATTTCACTGCAATTTCATTTCTAAAGATTTTAGTTATTACGAAGACACATTTTTTATCACTATCTGAAAAGCAATTCTTTGCATATAATGTAATTTTTAATATAACAAAATATGAAAATGTGTAATTTTATTGTTGATATGTTAAAAATTATATGAATTATTCTGTGTTTTATTTATATATCTTTTTTTTAAATTTGATATTAATTATTATTCTCGAAATTAGAATATGAAACATTTTCGCAATATAATATATGCAATATAATATATACAATATAATATAATATTGTGAAAATTATTTCTTCATATTTGCAAATCTTATATTTGCAGATTAAATATGAAAGTTTATTTCAATGTTCTCGATAAAAAAGAAATCTGTTTCTTATTCGCATTTGATCTTTATAAATCTTTTTGACATTTTGATTACAAAATTGAAAAGATTTATTTTATCTGTTGTAAAATTTTAATGATTGTTGTTGAAAATAAATATCTAATTTCATCTGGAAAAAGAAATGAGAAAATTACTTTTACACATTATAAATACAACAAATTTTATCTTCAGAAAAGCGTGAAATAATATTAATAATAATGATAATAATAATGATATGAATAGTGACGAAAAAAATATTTATATAATTTATGAATAATTATTAATTTAAAATGATAATAACTTTTAAAATACTATTTTAAATCAAAAGTGATCAATATATTATACAAGAATTCAACTTTAAAAAAAGATGATCAATTATCTATTCGTTATAGAATTAATAATAAATAAAATAAAATTCAAAAATAATGAGAAAGTATTCATAATGCTTGTTCTTGTATATTTATGATTTAAATATATTTTAATAAAGAAATATTCTTAATAAAAGATTTAAATATTAAATTATTTAATTATAATAATATATTTTATTTTTATGATATCATTTTATAATATAATAATGAAAAATAAAAAAATGCATTTAAATAAAAAGAATTTCAAAGTTAGAAAAAAGAAATTTAATAATTAAATTACATAAAAATAGTAAATTCTTCAGAGAAATTGATGAAATTATGCAAAAATTTCATTAAAATATTGTTAATAGATAAAAAAATAAAATTTATTGTTAATGATTTATAATTCTCATAACGAAATGGAAGACGTGGCTTGAATATCGCTATTGGAATAAATTTAAATATGCTCCAATCACACAATATTTGCATAAATTAATTTTAAATGATAAATGTTATCAATCTTCAATAATAAATAAAGTTGCTATTGTTATTGCTATTGTTATATTTTCAAGATATATTTCATGTATTTCTATATATATATATATATATCATATATTTCTTGCATGTTGTTATATTTCTGAATATGTTCATATATTATATTTTTATATTTTTACATATGTTATTTGCATATTTCAATATATTTTAAAAGCATAAACATCTGCAGTTTATTAATGATTTAAATATTGATCTGGTAAACTGTGTTGAAATTAAGCCCAAAGCATGAAAGATTAGAAAATAAAAAGCAATTTTTTTTAAAAAGCTTTTAATATTATGAAAGAATTGAATGAAATATATGAAAGTAAAATATCATCAAAAATAATTATTAATTTCGAGTTTTAATAGAAGCAAATTTAAGATATGAAAATTAGATGAACGAATAGTAATGTACATAAAGAAAAAAAAATCAAAAGATTATAAATATTAACAAATAGATACTCAATGAAATATTAATTATTTATTATATTTTATATTATTCATAAAAATATATCAATACTTTTTTCACTAATTTCTATACTTTATTATATTATTTGTTATATATTTTATAATTATTTATTAATTAGTAATACATTTTTTAAAACTAAATTCTTGTTCAATATTTTATCATAAATATTTTCAATTTAAAATCATATTTCAAAAGTTATTATCATTTAAAATCAATTATATCAATAAAATCAAAATTAATCAATCATGTACGGATATTTTTTTCCTTCGCTATATATATATGAATCAAAAGAGGCAGAAACTATTTTTCTAGGAAATAAAAATATGTGCAATAAATTCTTATATTTCATAGAAAATTAAGAAATTATAAAAAAAAATTTCTTTGTTTCATTTGAAGTTTGTATGAAAATTAGTAGATCAATGAATTGCAGTTTTCGTGACGGAAAATTATCACCTGTCAGATGTTATGAAAAACCATTTTACTTTATAGACAGGTTCAGCAGATAAAACGTACATGTATCAAAAAATTGAAAGAGAAAAACATGCATAGTATGATCCGATTATATAAAAGAGAAACTTAATCTATTATTATTCACTTATACGCATAAACTGGAATTAATTAGATCAGAAAGTGTTTTAAGAGATATATTTTCAAATATTATAAAATATAATATTATATATTATGATAAAATTATTTAATTGAATATGGCAAATGATAATAATAATATCAATATTATGATTCAATGCATCATATCAAAATGGCATTAAAATAATTAAAAGAATTACTATTCTATGTTAATATATCTTACTCTTTTGGTCGATTCTGGAAGTCAAATACAAAATTTGATATACAAAAATTTACAAACCTCGATTAAGATTTATTTATCGAATTATAATTAAAATTACAATTAAAGTTTGCGTTAGACAAGCAAAACAAAAAAAGAGTGAGATCATTTTATCTCCATTATATTGTTATTGTAACGCGAATTTAAATTAGTTATAAATTAATAAATAAGATTCGATCGATATATTTTTTTTTTGAAACTTCAGAATTGATTCTCCAATAATATTCCACGAATAAATTAATATTCTTTTTTATAGACATTTAGATAATTGTTTTGATATGAAAATAAAATCATTAAAATTATGAAAATTTCTCATTTTCAAAGCAATATATAAATATTTAAGAAATTTAATTATTATTAAATTTAAAATATATTTTATTCTATTAATTTTTATTTTGTTTTGATTTTTGTTGATTATGTTTATTTTAAAATTGTAAAATTAAGTCTTAAAGATGACAAAGAAATATATTTTAAAAAAACTTTATTTTAAAAAAAAGACATATCTATCACTCACACATATTACTCTCTTTTTTTTTTTTATATATATCTTATTGAATCTGAAATTCTTTCTTAGCGGTTGTATCATAAAAGAAACAATTTATTTTCTTCCTTTCTTTTTTTAAGATTTTCTTTTATTTTATTTGATCAATACATTCCACAATATTAAATAATAATATTCATATATTCATATCTCTTGAAAAATTTAATTATATTAAATTTAATTATAATTTCGAAAAAATTAAATTTTAATTAAGATATTGATAATATTCAATCTATATTATTTCCTTATAATTTATTTTAATTAAAAAAAAATAGTAAAAGCAATATAAACATCTAAAGAAAAATTATTTATTCATAATTATTAATTGCAAAATAAAATAATCATTTTTTTTTTAAATTTACTTTATATATAGAAAAAAATTAAAAATCGAACATTGATGAAAAATATATATATATATATATATATATAATATATATAGCAAACTGTATTTATTGAATAAACCATTCACAAAATGATTGTCAATGTTTTGAATATTTACTATTGAAATATATGCAAAGAAATTGGAACTAAGAGCATGTATTATCCTAGAAACAGCTACAGAATTCCTGAAAATAGAAAATTGTATTCACAAAGAGATACAAAGTTCTTCCTATTCAACTCAAGAAATATCGAGACTGAAGAAAATAAAAAGGAATGAATTAGCTTAAATGTCAAATTTAAAGAATCAAAAAGAATAAAAATAAAAAAAAAAGAATGAAGAAAAAATTATGTGGAAAATTATGTAGAATTATAATCGAAATTTGAGAAAACAAATTCTAGAAAAGGAAATGGGAAAGAAAAAAGCCAAGAGTAAGAGCATGAGAAAATCAAGAGCAAGATGAATTTCAGTTAGATATAATGGTATTGCATATCTGCTATATAGAGCTAAGCCATGAATAATTCAAAATGGAGGAAATAAACAACAATGAATAAGGAAAATAAATCTTTGAAGCAGAACAAAATTTGGAAAGCAATAAATAAGAGAAAGGAAAAAAAAATTGAGCTCTAAGTGAGTAAAAATTGAGTATCAAAAATAAAGAAAAAAATATAGAGATTAGTATTCAACAGTTGTGAAAAGTTCATGGAAAATTTCTTTGAAACATTCATTGATAATAATAATCTAAAGAATAGAAATAGATAATCATCTTCAATATAAATTTTGTTTTCTTTTATATGGAATTCGAAACGAAGAAATATTTATAAAAGCTAGAAGATTTGAGAATATTAATATGATCTACAAACTAAATAAAGCCATATATGATTTAAAATAGATATTACTCATAGATATTACTCAATCTTCAATTTACAATTTTTTTAAAGAAAAAGCTCAAACTTCTGAATTCAAAATCATATTTTTATAAATAAGAAGAAGATACTGATATTGATAATATACATAAATGGCTTGTTAATAGAAAGTATAATAAAACAAATGATGGATTTAATGAAGGAATTGGATAAAGAATTTAATTTAAAATAAAAATCTGGGATCTGAATCCTTTCTAAATATGAAGCTATAAACAAATGGAAATGTAAAAATATAAAACTGATCCAGAATCATTATGGAAAGTAGATTTTAGAAGATTACAAATATTAAAGTAGCAAATGTCTCATATAATATGAATTCTAATAAAAATTTAATAGAAAACGCTAGTTCTATCTGACCAAATTGACTGGATCTAGCAGTTAATTAAAAGAGCAAATGCATCAATAAAAACATTGTTGGAGACGTTTCTGAAAAAACATAGAAATATTTAATAAATACTTTTAATATTAACATAAAATGTTTTTTAGAACATTAAATGTTTTTTAAAAATACAGAAATTGCTACTTATGGATTTTGTTGATTCAGAATCAAAGAGAATCAAATATGGGATATGTGATTTATCATAGTGGAGACTTTGTAAATTAAAAACAATAAATTGTAATACTTACATTAAAATTTGTAGTAGCAGTTGAATGCATTAAAATTACAATATATTTGAAAAAAATGATTAAAATATTCAAAATAAATGATTAAAATAATAATTCAAAATAATAAGAATGACATAATTAACATTCGAAATATATGTATAAATGTTAGATATCATTTTATAGGATTTAAATTTTTCTATCTATTACAAAAATTCCTTTGAATTTAAATTATCGAAATAGAATTCGAAATAGCAAATAGGATAAATTTTTTCGTTATTAAAATTACAAATAAAATTTTAAAGAATCTATTATTTAATAAATAACTTCATATTAATTCTTAGCATTCTAATGTTCATTATTAAAATAACGTTGTTGAAGTACAATATGAAATTAATTATAGATATGATAAATAATATTTCAATGATAATTATTGATCAAATAAAATAGTTTGAAAAGAATTAAAATACACGAAATTAAAAAAAATTTAAATACAAATAATCATGAGTTTAAAAGAAGATTAAATGAAAATTTTTTCTAAAAATTTTTTTTATATATGAAGATATAAATATGAAAATATAAATTATTATATACAAATATACAAAAAATTGAAACAAAATATTAAATTAAATAATTAAATTAAAAATAATATAAAATTACTCGATATTCACAGGAAGTACTCTAAAAAAAAGTTATTCTTTTTTATCACTCTATTGTTCAATGAGATTTTTTCGATTTTTTTTTTATTTTCATTTCACATCATCATATCACATTCAGTTTTCAAACTTAAAATTCTCTATGTTTGAGAGAGATGTAAATCCTTGAGTTTGCCATACACTCAAGAAAAAACTTCAAATATTTGACTTGAATTTTATTAACTTTTAACTTTTTCAAAATATAATTGTAAAAAATCATATAAATGGAATATTATATTTATAATTAATTATTATTTGATAATAATTATAAAATTAAAACTATATAGAAACCATTTCAATTTTTGTAAAAATTTTTAAACTTATTATATTAATTTAAATATTATATTAATTTAAATATTATATATTAAGATATATGTAATATGATATAATAACAAAATATTTAATTTAATTTATAATATATATATATCTTATTATATATATAATATATTTTTTAAAAATCATCAAGTCTAATATTTGATATATATCATTAAAAAATATCAAAATGTTATATTGCAAAAGATTTATTTTAATTATAGGTTGAAAATTGTGAAAAATTGTAAATTTGAGTACTTTCGATCGTTTGTAGCTCATTGCTTTTTTTTAACAATATTAAACGATTTTAATGAAACTTTATACATGTATATAATTTATTTACAGAGGAAGATTTTCTAAGTATTAATAATCTTTGATAAAATTTACAGAAGATATACTTTTTGAAAAAATATTTGATATATATTTTTTTTAATATATATATTTATATTATATTTAATATATATTTATATATTTAATTATATATTTAAATATATTTTTTAATATTTAGAAAGTAAAAAAAATTCTCAAAGTTATAAAAAATATTTTTTTTTCAATAAGTTTTTTATATAATTTTCAATAAGTTCAATAATTTAAAAAATTTTCATAATATAAAAAAATATAGTGAACAAAAATTATTTGTTTTTTAATAGAAAATATGATTACATAAATTATTTTTCATCAATATTTATTTAAAAATTAATTTTTTTTCATTGTTTATTTAATATTATTTTTGTCTAGATTTATTTATTTATTTAAATTATAAATCAATATAAAATAGATAAATATTGTAAAATTTTCTGTTATAAATTTTTTTATTAATAAACTTCTCATTAATCTATATTGAATATTACATTTATGTTATTATCTATAATCTTGAACGTTATAATTTATTCATTGTTCCTGTTACAATTCGATATAATTTTTTATCGATAAAAATATTTATTATATATATTTATTCATCATCTGTTTTTTCGACATCTATTATATTATAGTCAATACTATCATTACAGTTTTCCCTATTCCTTTCCTTCCTCTCGTAATTGACCAATATTTTTTAATAATTCGTTAGTAAAGCTGTAATGAAAATTTTTATAAAGAAAAATGTTGCTTAAAACTATTTCAAAAATCTTTATTTAACTTTTGTTTCTATATTTTTTGACACTCTGTATAATTTATGTATTATATTATTGAGGATTATAGGATCATAAAATCAATTCTATAGTATTGGATTGGCAACTAAGTAATTGCGGATTTCAGTTGAAGTTGATGACGACCTAATCAAAGCAATAATCGATTCGGATCGTCACAGTACAACTGGTGAGATTGCAGAGAAGCTTCATGTATCACATACATGCATTGAAAACCACTTAAAACAACTTGGCTATGTTCAAAAACTCGATACATGGGTTCCTCACGAACTGAAAGAAAAGCATTTAACGCAACGCATTAACAGCTGCGATTTGCTAAAGAAACGTAATGAAAATGATCCATTTTTAAAACGACTGATAACTGGCGATGAAAAATGAGTTGTTTACAATAATATCAAGCGGAAAAGATCGTGGAGCAGGCCACGTGAACCAGCTCAAACAACATCAAAAGCTGGTATTCATCAAAAGAAGGTTTTGTTATCAGTTTGGTGGGATTACAAAGGAATTGTCTATTTTGAACTCTTACCACCCAACCGAACGATCAATTCTGTTGTCTACATTAAACAATTAACGAAATTAAACAATGCAGTTGAAGAAAAGCGGCCCGAATTGACAAATCGAAAAGGTGTTGTATTCCATGACAATGCAAGGCCACACACATCTTTGGCAAAAATTATTGGAGCTTAGTTGGGCTTGTTTTGCCACATCCACCATATAGTCCTGACCTTGCACCATCTGATTACTTTTTGTTTCGATCTTTACAAAACTCCTTGGTAAAAATTTCAATAATGATGATGATATCAAATCGTACCTGATTCAGTTTTTTGCTAATAAAAACCAGAAGTTTTATGAACGTGGGGATTATGATGTTGCTTGAAAGATGGCAAAAGGTCATTGATCAAAATAGGCAACACATTACAGAATAAAGTTATTTAGTTCCATGAAAATTTGTCTTTGATTTTTTAAAAAACATCCGCAATTACTTAGTTGCCAACCCAATAAATCTTTCGAATTATTTTATATAATCAATGATTATTTAATTTTCTGTAGAATTATTCTTTTTAGATGTAGAATAGATGAAGATGTAGATGAAATATGTAGAATTATTAGATTAAGTAATAATTCTACATATTTTTCTTAAAAAGGATTAACATGTTTTTTTTATAACTTTATTAATTAATTGAATCTTAACAAATCATACGTGTCATTCCAGATTGATCATATTTGATATCTAGAAACTATCAGATTTTCTATCCTAACTTTCAAGCTTTTTTGTTTTTAATTTTACAATAAGAGAGAAATTAGTCACCATCTGATAATTAATGGCAATAGAAAAATTTTGTCCATTAAATTTATTTAATTTATAAAGCTAGTATGACTTAATATATGTTGTATCATTAATGTATTATGTAATGTATAATATAAGATAAAATAACGTAAAATAATATTGTTACGAGCATTGATAATCATGGTGTGGTATATCATGGTTGCCGTATGGAAAATTATAATATCAATATCAGAAATATTGATTAAATGAAATTTCGTTTTCCAGAGAGCAGAATATTATATCGCATTTCTTTCTAGTCTTCGAACGAATATTATTTGTTTATTCATTATACAAAAGTATAATGTAAATAATTAATAAATAAATCGAATTGATTATAAAAAAATCTGTAAATAAAAAAATATTACGAGAAAATGTCGAATGCAACAATATAAAATAGTATGAAAATATAGTATAATATAATATAATATTAACGGATATAAATTATTATATTAATATAAAATAATATAATATCATAAAAAAATAATATAAATTATAAATATTAATTTATATAAATTTTACAATAACGATTTTATAAAAAAAAAGTGTTCCTTGCATTTGACTACTTTATTACTATTATATTTGCACATTGGACATAAATTATTATAATATATAATCATAAAACAAAAGTTTACTTGATTTTTAAATATGTTATCTATTGATAATATAACAAATTTTTATATCAATAATTAATTATGTTCATTATCACATATTATTATTATCAATCTATTATTGCTCATTTTTTAGTATATAACAAAGAATGATATTGTTAGAAAATTGTCATTTTTGCGGGAAGTATTTAAAAAATATTTAGAATTGTTATTATTGTTATATATTTGTTATATATTATTGTTATATATTTTTAATATTTCATTCTGGCTGAAATGCAATATAATCTTGAGACCTGGAATGAAATCCTCTAATTATGATAACTTCAGTAATCAATATCAATATTTATCTTATCATACTTGTCTTGATGGAAATTTTATTGAAATCTTCTTTTTTCTGCTTTCTTATTTCATTTTTTTAAATTAGCTAATATAGCTTGTTTCAAAGCAGATGACTAATATTCTGGTAAATTAAAAAAGATTAGAATAAAACTTCGTCATGTTTTCACTTAGACATCGAAAATAATTGAAACATTAGAAAGACCTGGAAAAGCTACAAAATACAAAAATTCGTAACATAAATATAATATGTTCGGTTTCATTATAATTCATTGCAATTGCTTTCATTATATATATATATATATATATATATATATATATATATTAGTGTTTATATAAATTAACAAGACATTTAATAAAAGAAAAATATAAATTTGAAATAGAAAATTTTACAATTCGTTTATTTTATATTGGTTTATATCTTAAATAAATAAAATTAAACAAAAGTAGCATTATAAGAAAAATTAACAAAAAATATTAATTTTTAATATAATTTTGAAACAAATAGATATTTTAAAATAATTAACATAATTATATTTTCTTTTTTAAACAAATAGTTTTTATTTTGTACTATGAAGAATTTTCAAGCTATTGAAAAAAATTCTTTTTTTATCTCCAACGTCAAAGGCTATTTTCATTCTTTAAATATGCATACTTATATATGGTCAATAAAAAAAAAAAAAATACAGGTCAAATATTTTTTTGAAAATATAAATTTCATCAAAATCGATTATTAATGTTTGGAAATTTTTTTTTATTAAATATAGCAAAATTATTTTAAAATTTTTTATAGGTTCAAATAAAAAAGTTAAAAATTATAATTTTTGTCTTTCTCTTTTTTTTAAATAGCAATTTTTGAAAATATTTTTATATGTTATCTAATACATCATAAACTAATTCTTGTAACAAAAAGATTCAAGTATTTTAATTCAATTTTTAGAAATTGAACTAAAAATTATTTCATTTTAAAAGACGCTTGATTTTCACTATAAATACTATATTGATATAAATAATAATCTGAAGAAATATAGGAATAAAATTGATGATTACAATTATTTTTTTGATGAAGAAATTAACATATAACAGTTTATAACAGTTTATTCGCTACAAAAGTTAATTAGCATGAAATGAATATTAAAATTTATTTTTTATCTTAGGATAAAAATTAATGAAAATAATTTGAAAAATATAACTTTTAAAATCAACTCTAAATTTTGAATGTATATTTTTATGTATTAGGGTGTTCCATAAGTTTTTCATATATAAATATATAGACTTATCTATTTACTGTTTATAGCATCGATTTCAGTTATCCTAGAGCTTTTTTTTTAAGTACGTTGGTGGTAATACGTTTTATTGGTGATATAGTCTTTTTTAAAACTTTTTTCTACACTGTTCAATAATAGCAAAAGAAAATATGCAGCATGTTATGCTTTATTGCTTTAAAAAAGGTGATAGTACAAATGATATTACAGATGAAATTTATACTGTTTACGGGAATGATGCTACTATTACGATCATCCATAATTGGTTTAAGAGATTTAGAGATGGCAATTTTAACTCGAAAGATGAAAATCGCAGCAGTTGTCCAGCAACGACGAAGATGGATTTTATCAAGGCTATACTCGCTGAAAATCCGCGATATAGTGTGCAAGAAATAGTGAATGCCATTAACATTTCCAGGAAAACGGTAGATAATCACTTAACCAAGATGGAATATGTCAATCGATGTAAAGTTTGGATTTCACAGCTATTGACGAAGACCAACTTTATGAACCAACTTATGACTTTATATATCTTTATGTGTGATTTCCTTTTCTAACGACATGAAAGAGATCCTTTTTTAAAGAGATTTATCATTGAAGATGAGATTTGGATTTTATATTAAAATGTGCATTGAAAATGCACTTATTTTAAGGATAATAGAAAGTTTTTTTTATTCATTTGAGGGTTGGAAAAGTGTAGTCTACTATGAGCTTCTTTCTCAAAGTGAAATCATCAATTTTGGAAAATATTGCAATCAGCTTGATAAATTGAAATATGCCAGAAAACGAAACTTAGCGAAGCCATCATGATGAGACCACGACAATGCAAAACCACATGTTGCAATGACTGTAAGAGAAAAGCTGTTATGGATTGATTGGGACATTTTATTGCATCTTCTGTACTTTCAGATCTTGTTCTGGATTGTCCGATTATTACTTGTTCCTGTTATTAAAAAAATTTTCTCCATGATAAACGGAGATTTCAATTTCTAAGTGAAATAAAAAGGCATTTCGAGTAATATTTTGCAAATAAACTCCAACAATTTTGGAAAAAAGGAATAATGAGGATTCCTTAGAGATGAAAAAAAGTGATAAAGCAGAACAATTCATATACAATACAATAAATTAATTTTAAACAAATATCATGTATTCATTTCATATCAAAAAAAAGAAAGAAACTTATGGGATACCTTAATATATTTTGTATAAAAATATATATTTCAATATAAATAATTATGTAATATTCACTATTTAAATATTGGTAATTTACAAAATATTGTACCATCTTTTATTTCATACGTTTCAAAATCTATTATTTCAACTAGTTTAATTTTTATGATGTTTTCCCATTCTTTTTATTTTTCTTCTATTCTCTTTTATTTTTTTATTCTCTTTCCATCCTTTTCTTGTGTTCTTTTTTCTCATAACTTCTTATGCCCTCTTATTTGAAATAAGCAATATTGCATTTACTCTCAAATATTTTTAAATCAAATATATTTTAAAAATACATTTTTAAACCAAATACATATCATGAACATTTTATACAAAATATAAAAAATTAAAAATTAATACGATCATCTTTTTTTGTCTTTTTCTTGTCTTTACTTTCTTTCGTCTTTCAGTTTTCTTTTTTCATTTTCTTTGTTCTTTTATTTATAATAATCTTCTTTTATTATTTCATAGCTTCATTCTCTTTTTTCCTAGTATCTACCAATTTGTCAATACAGCAGATAAATCAATTTTCTCTAAATTAGACTTTTGCTGCAACATAATATCCTTCACTTGAGAAGTCACTTGCTGGCTCTTAATAGCACTATTATCAAACTCTCTTCCCTAACTTTCTTTCCCTTTTTAATGGGAATTTTTGCTCTCTTAATTTTGAAAAATTTCTGACAATCTAATAGACAAAATCGATGCATCTTTCTTTTTCTTGCTAATCTCTAGATGAACGGATGATTACTGCCTGATTTTTCTTCTTAATCCTTTGCATTTTCGGATGACTAGCAACAAATTGTGCCTCATGATGGTTCTGTAACCATCTCCTTTTCCTATCTTTTCTCTCTTCTTGTATTATTTTTTTTATTATTTTTAAAAAAGAGCATCCATGTTCGTTTGTCATGAACATCGAGAATATCGAGATCCTGGACAAAGCCGCCATACTTGAACTAGTTACATTGACGAGATAGTGATGGTGCTTCTGATTCGTACACTCACTGATTCATTCTGCTATGACTCGTGGAAAGAATATATCGCGCGCTATAACTTGAAGTTGAGAATTTTTTTATAAAGATTGTTATTCTCGTGGTTCAATCGAGAGGCAAAAGGCAAAATCTTTTGTAAAACATTTTGTAAAACATATTTCAAATTTATCAAGAATTTTACGCAATTCAGTTTTTTCTTTGCACGGCAAAATTTATTGATAGCGTGTCATATATATAAAAATTATATATTTGTTCATCTTGTTGCCTTTTACAAAGGGTTATATTTTTCTGATCAGAGAGTTTGCGTCTATTAACTCTTTGATTAGAGATTGTTTAATTGGTGCCGTCATATCGCATTATCGCGATTTTTCCTTAAAGATATCGCTTCCCGATAAGAACATCAATTTGTTATTGGAGATGTCTGGAACCTCTAATTGTATTGTAAATCTTAGAAATGGTGCGCTTTGCTATCTTAACTTTTGTATACATATACCCTGGAATCTTTTAGATTTCTTTAATCGACTTCAATATCGAGACGCTCTTGTCGAATATCATCTTCCACTGCCATGTTCGATTTCGAGGCTCATTAATATAATAGATCAGGGCTAACTTTTTTTTAAATCGGCATTAGGAATTTCATCCATCATATTATCAATTTGACATGTGTTCTTTTCGTCCTTAGGGCATGGTTGTATCATGTTATGATATAATATTGCAGGGCTGCCGCATTTAAGAGAGTTCACAGTTCCAGGAGATGTTTCCGAAATTTTTTCCAGTTTGCTTATCTTTGAGTTTCATCTGAAAAGGATTTCATCCACCACATTACCAATTTGACATGTACTCCTTTCGTCCATAAGATATGGCGTCGTGATGTAAGTTTGCAGGACTGCCACATTTAGGAGAGTTCATAGTTTCAGGAGACGTTTTCGAAATTTTTCCAGTTTGCCATTTTTGAGTTTCATCTAAAAAGGATTTCATCCACCACATTACCAATTTGACATGTGATCTTTTCGTCTTTAGGACATGGTTGTATGGCGTTGTGATGTAATTTTGCAGAATTGCCGCATTCAGGAAAGTTCACAGTTTCAGGAGATGCCTTCGAAATTTTTCCAGTTTGCTATCTTTGAATTTCATTTGAAAAGGATTTCACCCACCATATTACCAATTTAACGTGTGATCTATTCGTCCTTAGAACATGGTTCTATGTACGTTGTGATATAATCTCGCATGACTGCCGCATTCAGGACAGTTCACAGTTCCAGGAGATCTCCGAAATTTTTTTTAGTTTGCCATCTTCGTTTCATTTGAGAATTTTATCCATCATTACTAATTTGACATATATTCTTTTCGTCCTTAGAACATGGTTGCAAGGTCGCCATTGACTTAATCCTATAGAAGCTGCCGCATTCAGGACAATTCATAGTTCCAGGAGATGTTTCCGAAATTTTTTCTAGTTTGCCATCTTTGTTTCATTTGAGAATTTTATTCATCATATTACTAATTTGACATATATTCTTTTCATCCTTAGAGCATAGTTGCAAGGTCGCCATTGACTTAATCCTATAGAAGCTGCCGCATTCAGGACAATTCATAGTTCCAGGAGATGTTTCCGAAATTTTTTCTAGTTTGCCATCTTTGTTTCATTTGAGAATTTTATTCATCATATTACTAATTTGACATATATTCTTTTCATCCTTAGAGCATGGTTGCAAGGTCGCCATTGACTTAATCCTATAGAAGCTGCCACATTCAGAAGAGTTCATAGTTCCAGGAGATGTCTCCGAAATTTTTTCTAGTTTGTCATCTTTGAGTTCTATTTGAAAAGGATTTCATTTACTACGTTACCAATTTGTGACATGTGCTCTTTTCATCTTTAGGGCATGGTTGTATATCGTCAATGATGTAATCTTGCAGGGCTGTACTCAAAAGAGTTCATAATTCCAGAAGTCGTCTCCGAAATTTTTTCTAATTTGTCATCTTTGATCTGGAAAGAATTCTATCCATTATATTGATGTGCTTTTTTCGTCTTTAAGACATGATTGTATGTAATTTTGTAGAGTTATTATGCTCAGAGAAAGTTCACAATTAGGAGACATCTCCGAAATTTTTTTCCAATTTGCCATCTTTGACTTTGATCTGAGAAGAATTCCATCCACTAATTTGAGATATACTCTTTTTGTTTTTAGGATATGTTGCATGGTGGCTATCTATTTAATTCTGCAGGATTGTCGCATTCAAAAAAGTTCACAGTTCTAGGAGACGTCTTCGAAATTTTTCCAGTTTGCCATTTTTGAGTTTCATTTGAGAAAGATTCTTTTAGCTCCAACTGTTTCTGAAGCTAAGGAATATAATAATAAAATTAATTATTATGAGTTTGCTGTTGACAAGTTCGATTCATTACATGATGATCAAACGCAAAGTCCGTATACCAATACCGATGTATACCGACGTTTCATTGTCGAAGTTCAAAGAATTTTAATTCCGATGTTGTAATTCTAATGTTCTGTAATTCTATTTAGTTCTTGTTTTATAATTCTCTTCAGCTTTTAAGAATTCTCTCCCAGACTGCTACTTTCTGAAGCCTTCTACCAAGTTCCACTCGTGAGCTTGCAGATCGTCAATAGGTATAGATACACAAGTAATAATGCTGAGAACTAACAACGCCACTGACAAATCCATTATTTTCTCAAAAAGTTATTTTGCACGTGTTTGTATTTTCTCTCAATAGAACAACATTTGAACAATTGAAGAATTGTTGTTGAGATTATGACATGATAAATGTCATTTCAGGTAACAAGATCATATTCATATAGAAGAATACTGAATTGTTTCTGCTGAAATGTAAAATAAATAGTTAACAAATTTTTCTCTGAAAAACAGCATTGTTCTTGCAGCATCATCTTGTGCATGTTTGGACACTATTTGTTTAGAATCTGAACGAGTTTCATTCACTATATTATCAATTTGACATATGTTCTTTTCGTCCTTAGGACATGGTTGTATGGCTTCGTGATGCTTCGTAGAGCTGTCGTGTTCAGGAAAATTCACAGTTCCAAAAGATATTTCCGAAATTTTTTCCAGTTTATTGTTCTTGCGTTATATCTGAGAAGTATCGCTGATAGATTATACATATATATGACGTTGTGATCTATCGTTCATTCTTCCACGATAGATCAGTGCCTGATGTGTCTCAAAGTGCCTCAAAACGCCAGGATTACTTTGGTCATGAAGATCCTCGAGTGGTAACTCAAATGGAAGTTGAGGACTCGTTCGCTTACAATGCTAGAAGAGAGATTTCGCCTTTGCTTCGACTTTTATGATTTGAATTCTATATTTCGAATATATGATTGTACAATTTGGGACTACTGAAAGCGCATAATCGCCTAATATATACTCGATCACATACAAAGTAGTTGACGCATAAATGGACTAGCTTCGTAGTTGTGACTATTGAATACTAGCCTAAATCGTGGAAGATTTGCTTCTGAAAATTACGAGAATTCAATGAAGCATCTTAGCATCTTTTAACTGTTTGCATCAGTTTATATTTCGCAAATGCAAATCTATTTATGCAAATAATGATATGAATTTTTTCGAAGCCAGAATTGAATTATTTGTTTTCGTATACGTATTACACTGTAAATAAGTTAGCCAAGAATCATATAAAATATATGATATTATATAAAATGATATTTTTGAATCTACAATATTAAATTTGTAAAAATACAAATACATTTGAACATATTTAAACACATTTGAAACGCATTAGTGCGATAATAGAAAATGAAATATATTTGAACTCACGATATCTGATTATATCTTATCATGAACATTTGCTCAATTTTGTTTCATTCGAAACAAAATAGACTAAGTTCCAGTAAATGGAATTTCAATTTTTGAAAATATTTTTGGAAACGATGTACTGCAAATATTTCCATGTATTGCAGCAAATGGCGAATTAATGTAGTAAAGTTTGATACCATGATATTAGTGAAAGTTGACAATCTTATGAAGTGATAACTGGAAAATCAAAAAAATCAATAGATTCAGAAAAGATGTTTCTTTATTTGATCATCTATTCAGTTATCTAATTATATAATATAACTATGTATATTAATTGTACAATGATTTATCCAGAAAATTAGATATAAACTTTTTTCCTTTTCTTATGATATTTCACATTCCTACATATATAATTTAAAATTATTCATTATACGAATTGAAAACAAGCAGAAAATGTTTTACTTTTATATGTAGAACATTTTGTATATCTTTTAGATTTTTAATAAAACATAATCAAAACAAATCTGATTTATTTTTTCATGACCATGTTACTTGTGAGCTAATAATGAGTAAAAATCTGTTATATTATTTAAAAAAATGTTGGACAAAGAATTACTGCAGCCAATCAATTTATGAGATATTTTATGAGACACAGATTATCTTATTGTTTGCTCTAAATGCTGCTTATTTTGAATACACTTCAATATTAAATAATGATTTGATATATTATTAATTAAGATAATTAATATGAAAGTTTATAATATATATTATAATACATACCTCACTGAACTTATAATTATTAAAGGATTATTATTTTGATTCATATATATGCAAAATCTTTGTGATTTTGTGATATTATTTGACAATTTTGATAATTTATTATCATTATTATATTACACTCTATGATTGACACTAAAATGTAAAGCCATAATTCTGCTTGGATTTCATTGTAAAGAAAGAAGTTTATTGTTTTTGATAATGTCTTCTTTATTATTTTCTGAAATGATTACTTGTATCTTTGTTGAAAATAATGTGTTTTTTGCCATCTTCGTCAGAAGTGTTCAACTAATTAGAAAATAGCTAAGAAGAAAGATTTATTGAATCTTATGACAGCGGATTTATTCCAAACATTGAAATTTGTACCTTAAATCTTTTTAAAAATTATAGTAAATAAATTATATTAAAAAAATTATAATACATAAATTTATTTTTTCATTTATAATATATAAATTATTTCTGAAGAAGTTGTGTATTTTTTTTGGATAAAAAAATTAAAAAAAGAATAAAAATTTTTGAAAAATGATGTAAATGTAAAATGAAAGAAAAAGAAAGAATTAGAAGGTGAAAATTTTATAAAAAAATTTTTTAAAAAATTTTTAAATTATTCACTGAATATTTTTATCTATCTATTTTTATCTTTTAAATATTTTTCATAAATGTAATATGTAATATGTAATTATAAATGTAATTCATAATTAATCCAATCAAATTATTTTCTGAGAAAGCATCATCTTTAATGATATTTTTAAATTTATTAGAAGAGGCATACAAAACTTTGCATCAGCCAATATTCACGATTAAAAGGAATTATTGTTACAATAATAGAAATGCAATTGCAAAATTTATTAAATAAAATTCAATTAAATTGATAGTGAATATAATATCTTTATTGAAATATCATTTTTTAATTGATTATGAAAAAGTTTTAACTTTATTTATTTATCATATGGTGTTTCGTTTATATCTTTTCAATTTATAAATAAACAAACATATATAATTTTAAAAATGTGCAATTCTTTTTTTATTTTTTTACTAATTTTACTTCAATTGATAGACAATTGATAGACAAAAGTTATAAAAATATATATATATAGAAAAATTTAACAAAATTTATAATTCACGTGTTTTTGCAAAGTTAGAGAATTCAGTAGTTTAGAAAAATGGACCAAACATTCAAACAAGAAAGTATATATGTTTTGTTTTATATGTTTTATATGTTTTAACCCATGCAAATTATCTCCTAAATTATGCTTTATTAAAAAAATATTTTGAATAAAATTTACTATTTTCATATTACTCAAAGAAAATATCTTATGACGATTAAATTTGTCCAGATAAAGATATTTTTGAACTTTCAAACTCTTTATCTTTTTTTTTTAAATAAAACTACTCTAAGATGAATTTATTAATTTAATTATGTTTATTATTTCATTTGAAATTTATTATTATTATTTATATTATTTATATTTATTATATTATTATTATTATTTTTTTTTTTCTATTAACTATTAATTATTTTCTATATTCTATATTCAAAACAATAATCTTGCACATCAATGCAATAATTTATTCTATTATAATTAATTTATCATTGATATTATTCTATATCCTAATATATGTATTAATGGTTCTTTTTAAAAAATTTTTTCCTTCATATAGCTCCACAAAAAAAATTGAAATAATAATCCTAGCAGAATCTTTGATTCTTTTTTAATATTATTTCTGTAACAATATACACATCTTGTAGAATTATTTTTTGAAGATGTGTTTAGTATGTAATCTGGAAAATATAATTCAGTTTTCACAATCTGAATTGGATACGATGCAATTGCGTTTTCAATGCATTATGCAGCAACAACTGTACTTGCATTTTCCATTGTTTTTCTTACATAATACAAAGCAATTCGAGCAAATAATATCTGAAAAGTGAAGGAATATCATCTTAAAATTTACGAATATATTTTAATTTTAAAATTGCAATTTAAACAACAAATTTTAACTATTTTTTACGTGACGTGTATATTCATCAAAAACAGCTAACTGTATTTATTGATAAGTATCTTGTTTTATATTTCAAGTAGCACAAAACTATAATGAACTGAGACAAAAATTTATCTTTATATTTGCTACTATATTCAAAGATAGGTGGAAAAATTTTAACAGTTGAAATTATTAAGTTACTTCAATAATCAAAAATTCAAAGTATTAAATTAATTAAATTATTCAAATTTTAAATAAACTTATAACTTAAAGTAACTGTATTCGAAATTTTAACTAATTATTTTTTTTTTCAAGTTAGTCTGCAATTTTGATATTCAATTATCTCAGTATTTCTGTCCACGTTTCCAAACCATGAACGCATCGTATATAAATTTTTTAATATCAATGCAATATCAATTTTTAATTCAATAGCCTTCAAAAGTAATAAATCTTGGACCAGTAAATTTGTTTAAATTTAAATTTTCATAATCATATCTTGATATTATCTTTATATCTTGAACAGACAGTGAAAAGAGCAAAGCCGAGATTGCATCAAAGAGAAAGATCTCTTGATTCAAAATTCAAAAACAAATATTGCCAAAAAAGTTTCTAAGTTTCCATCTTTATCTCTGATCGAGGATCTCTCGTACGACAAACATATGTCATACGACAGACGTACATACTCTCGTACATAAAAAGTAAATCCGCCTCCGGGTGGGCTCGAACCACCAACCTTTCGGTTAACAGCCGAACGCGCTAGCCGATTGCGCCACGGAGGCCACGTGGATCGGTGATCGAAGAAAATAAGGAAATTTTAAAAGAAGAAACAAACATTATTAATTAAATGAATAAAAACTAAATAACAAAAAACAAAGAAAATTTTTAAAATAATATCGAAATAAAATATGTTATGACGCTTATTATGATAGATATATAATAAAATATACAATTTTATTGCAAATATCTCATTTACGATATAATGTTAATATTTATTATATTTGTCAAGCAAAAGCTATCGAGATGAATGTAGTTTTGAAATTCATTTGACATGTCTTTATCATATGCATGAATTTTTAATAGTTATTGTACATTTAACAGATAATATAATTTATCATTCAAGATAATTGCAAATATATCATAAAAGAATAAGTGTAAAGAAATTTAAAGAAAAAGTGAAACTATATTTTGTAAAATAATAGTATTGATTTTCTTTTAACGTTAGACATTATTGAAATAACTGGAATGTGATACGATATTAATTAAAATAATTTGCAGATAATTTCTTCTATAGATTGAATCGATGTTAATAAAATTTTAACAATATATGCAAAATATTATAATTCTATTATAATTTTATCAAATAGATTATGAAAAATAGGAATTAATGTTAATTATAAAATTTCATACTATATAACAGATTATTTCATATCTATATAGAATAATTAAAAGAAATACACATAGAATAAAATATTTACTAGTATTATATATATATATATATATATATATATATATATATATATATATATATATATATCATATATTCATAAAATATTAATTCATGGTGATAAAATAATAAAATATATTTTAGAAAAAATAATTAATAGAAAGTTTTAGATATAAAAATTTTAAGAAATTTAAATATCGGGAAAACTTTTAAAGTTTGAAATGAAGATTAAGTCACAAAGAAATCAAAACAAACGAAAAATTGATTTACAACAATATCAATTGAACTTTATTTATTAAATTATAAGCAATTTAAATTTATATTAAATAGAGCAAAATAATGAGTTGAACTATAGAATTTTTTTATTATTGAATATATACATATATTTCATTTTATGTGTCTTATTTTGTCTCAATTTTTTATAAATAAAATCTTAAATATTTTTGTATACAACTTGGGCATATTTATTAGACGTTCGAATTTCTAGCTAATTTAAAACGATTTCACACACAAATTAATGTATAAAACTTTTACATTTTAATATTTTATATATCTTTATATAAAAAGAAAGAATATTTGTTGAATATTAAAGTTTATATTATTATTTTGTATGATATTTTAATAATAAAGTAATTACTAATGCATTCTTTGTCAGAATAAATCTTATAATCTCAATAACGTGCTCTTACATTCATATCTATTATTTTTATTTTTCATCTTTTTTTATTTCATTTCTATTTTCATCGCTATTTCTTCTGTCTATCGTCAATTTCTTAATGAATAAAATTAATTTCGTTATTTAATAATGAAAAATCAAACTCATCTTCACTTGAATTAATTTCATTACCGTATTCCATGCTTACAAAACTCAAAAACTTTGAAAATAATATTTCTATTTCCACGATTGTCAAACGCGGACTAATGCCGAAAATGTAGTTCGATTCATCACGGTCTAATTTGAGATAAAAAAAATCTATTTGATAACGAAAGTATATTTGATAGTATATTATTCTACACTTTATAAGATTATATATAAAGAGTTTATAAATCTATTCGTGAAGCGATATTTTAAAATACCCAAACATAAGTATATCAGACTCGTTCGAATTGCCGCCTTAATCCAAATGATGGCTGAGAGTCATTGGAACGCAAAGAAATATTAACTCTTCCAACCAATAACTCGAGAATTTTCGATGAATTTCTCGCAGAAAATTTAAAATGATTTCACACACAAATTAACGTATAAAACTTTTATATTTTAATATTTTATATATCTTTGGATATAAAGAAACAAAATTTATATTTGAATATTAAACTATTCATGTTGTTTTGTGTGATATTTTATAAAGCAATCGCCAAGATTGCATTCTTAATTTGTCAGAAAGTATCACAGTAAAATGATGTCTTTCATCTTCTTATTTCGTTGAAAGCAAACGTTTACAATCCTTCTTAACTCTTGTTAATATAATATATTTTCACATTCATTATGTATTATTCTTATTTTTTACCTTTTATTTCAATTCTATTTTTATCACTGTTTTCCCTCTCTCTCTTTCTCTCTCTCTCTATTATCAATTTCTTTATAAATAAAAGTAATTTCAATAACGAAAAATCAAACTCATCTTCGTTTGAATTAATTATATTCTAATTATCTTCATTATCATATTCTATTCTTGTAAAACTCAAAAACTTTGAAAATAATATTCCTATATATCCATGACTGTCAAACTCGGACTTAATGTCGAAGATGTAATTCGATTCGCGATCACGATCTAATTTAAGAAAATCTAGCTATTTATATTATTCTATATTTCATAAAATTATACGTAAAAAGACAAAATTAATTTTCAAATTTATAAAAAATAATTGTTTCAATGTAATGTAAATAACAATTATATATTAAAATTTTTAATCTTTTTTTTAAACATTTATAAATTAAATAAAATACACGTATATATAGGCAGATAATTAATCGATAAAATTGATTGGTTATATTTCAATAATTGAAAAATATTCTGTAAATTTTTTAAAAAGCATTTAAATTTTAATTTTATAATGTCTAAGAATATCTATTTTAATTTAAATCATTATAAATTTTTTTGTAAATTAAAATTAAAGTTTAAGTAATTACTTTATATTAGAAATTTAATTTATACAATGTAATGATTTGTGCAATTTTTTTTTTTATATGTTCTGCATTGTTTCACGCAAAAAAAATCGAAGTAGAAACTTTCTATTTTTTTTTATTGCTATATTTGATTTGCAAAACTTTGCAAAAATATATTAAAATTAATTTTAATATTAGATTAGGCTGCCCCTTATATATATCGATATTATTTTTATTGCTTTCATTATTTTGTTATTTTATCAAATTATTACTGGTTATTATGGTCCATATCTATCTTGTTTCTTCAAAATATTATTTTCAATTCTCAAGATCCAATTTATGTTTCATTATGTTTCAAATTCGAAGCACTTTCCAAATTTATTGTCTTCTATAACTTTTTTTGTCACTCAGATATTTTTATTACGCGGTTTTACTTAAAGCTTTAAATCAAATAAATATTTACTGATTATTATGTATTATGTATTTTTTTTATTCTATACTAATTAAATGCAATGTTAATTTTTTTTTATACATATTTAATCATATTTTTTAGATATTGCACATTTTTAACGAAATAATAAATTATAATGAAAAGCAGTACTGTTTTTTAAAAATTAATCTAATAATTATAAAGCTCAAAATCGGAAAGAAATAATTTTGAATTTCATTAGAATCACTGTACGCCTGTTTGGCAATAAATTTCTCTGAAATTATTGAGAATTATCATGGCCTTATGGTGACGATCTATAAATTAGGGAACTTTCCAATTTTCTAAGTATTTGAAAACAAATTCTAAGAGTTCTGTTTGATCTTACCACAAGGTTACTCGTTTGATCTAACAAATATGTATTATTATTTCATAAAATTTCGAATGATTAACAATATTAATAATATTTATTGAAATAGAATAAGTATTGCATTATCGAAAGTATTAGAAACAAAAAGTAAACAAAAAAAAAAGATGAGAAAATAATATTCGAAATCGTGTTTTAATAATTTTTTTTGTTGCCAGTATTGTTTTGTTTTGATTTTGATTCGTTCCTTCATAAAGTATATTATAAATGAGAATGCAAGAAAAAAAAGTTAATCAATTTGTAACGTGCGTTTGGAATATAAATAAAAAGGACAGTATGTAATATATATGCATTTTTTAAAGATTCCAACGATATTAATTTGAATTGTCAATGTATGAAATAATTGTTAAATTTTTTCTTCAATTCTATAATCTCGTATAAGAAATTTGATTTAATTAAAATTTATTGAAGAATAATTAGAAGAATTATTAATATATTAATAATTAATTATGAAAATTAAAATTTAATTTATTATTCAAAATTTACTTCTTCAGTTTATAATTTTCAATAGTTTAGCAATAATTTTTGAGCAGATTATAACATTCACAGTTCTCTAATGTTTTCCAAATTCTTAATCTAAAAAAACATATGAGAATAACAGTCATTTCACAAGTCACACTTGCTTAGTTACTTTGCGATCTTGTTTTGAAAGTGAAGGTTTTCGAAACCGCCTTCCAATGTAACTATTGGTTATTCTAACTTCCTCTTAGTTTATGTTTTCATGAAAAATAATGATTGAAGGACAAACTAAGCGATTCTAGATGAGACTAGTTAGAAAAAAAAAAAATAGAATTTAGATTAGATAGAATGATACAGATTGAAGTACAATTAAAATTATTACAATCAATGATCAATTAGCCATAAACAGTTAAAATAAATCGCCATTCGTTCATTATCGTTCATATAAATGATCATACGATCAGTTTTAACGATCGACAGTAAATGATCCTTCGAGATTATGATAATATCATCAGTTCAGATATTCCATTTGTGCAATATTCAAAATTATTTAATTTAGACTTTAACAGAAATAATAATCAAAATTTAATATTGATATTTTAATTAACACTATGTTTTATGTCCATTAATAATTCGAATAAATTCGAAAATTATTTTGATAATCGAATTACTAATTATAATAAAAAATACATTCATTTTACTAATATGAAATTCTATGGAATTCTATGAAATTTTGATTTGTACTTACGGTAAATAGCTAGATAGAATATTATAGTATAATATAATTTATCTATGGATTTAAATAAAACGTTTATACAACAATTTACTATAAATTTATATATAATATCATATAACGCTTATATATAATGTCATATCTCGAAATTTGCTATAATTTGATATATAATTAATAATTTTCATAAATATTATATATATATATATATATATATATATATATATATATAACATATATATATATATATATATTGCATGTTATTAAAATATCAAAATATTGTATTATATTAAAATTCTTTATAATTTAACAATTTCCGAGATTATCAATTCCAAGTTCTAAGAATTCAAAACTCAAAATTATTCTCTCATTTATTTTCATATAATATATTGGAGAGTTTTTATAGAATATCAAAAAATTTTCTTCAAAAATTCAGAAAAATTTTTTTTCTTAATATTTCAATTTTATATATGTTGATATTTAGTTTATAAGTTTATAAGTTTATAAGTTTATAATATTTATAAGTTTATAATGTTAAAAAAATAATGTCAAAAGTTTCTTTTAGTTTTTTCTGTTTTTAAATGTTAAACTTAATTAAAAATACTAAAAAACGATAAATATTTGTGTTTCTTCTAACTGGATGCAATTGATTTGTATTGTATATTATTTTCTTCGAGTTTATTAAATTATTTTAAAAATTTTATAAACTTTTTTCAAATTATTTAACAAATTTATTTGTTTCTTGTTATAAATTTACATTAATAATTATAAAATTATATAACCATTGTTTATCATTTATATTCTCAATTTATTTTAGGATATTTATTTTATGGTAAATCCTCAATTCTAATAATAAAAGATTATAAATATATATATATTTTTTATCATATACTCTTAATAAAATTATATCGAATTTTATTAAAATATTTCATATATATTTCAAGTTACATTATATAAATTACAATAGCGTACAATTTCATTTGAAATCAAATTAAATATAAAAATTACTCGTTCAAGTATTAATAATTGTGATTTAACAATATTATTTGAAATAATATTAATTATAATTATAATACTAATAATAATAATTTAAAATAAAAATTATTTTTAAAACATAAGTACAATATACAACATATAAAAATTATTATAACTAGTTTAGATTAATTACATATTACACAAATATTTTTCTTTCGAATAAAATTTACATATATTATCATTCGAACAAAACACATCCTCTTTTATTCATATCTTCCAATTTCTTCTTGTTACTCCTATTGAATGAAATAACGATATGAAGTATTTATAAGTGATATAAGCAAGAAAGAAGTTCTCTAGTAGAGTAACCGAAAGATACTATTTATACTCTCAACACTTGGAATGGAAGAGGAAAATAAAAAAAAAGACTGAAGACTAAAATAAATGATAATAAAGATTAATAATACAAACAAGAAATTTGAAAACTATAATTTTCTTGAAAACAATATCTATTATGGAAAATCTCCTTGCAGAAGATATGCATAAAATCGATCGATTGTAATTTACTGCAATTGTTATATATTATACTATTACTATTATAAAAAAATAACACTATGAAAATACGAGAGAGAAAAATAAAGCGTAAATAATATATGAAGCCGAGGTATAGTCGAATGATTCTTGGAGTTCTATATGACAGTCTATATCTGACTAGAAATATGGACGTATTCGACAAACACTATCACACCTATTGTACTGTGTTGAAAATCATTGGACTATGGCCGTACAATAATTCAATCTATGTATGGATTCAAAGATTATGGATATCGACATTATTTCTTGGCAATATAATATTTCAGGTGACGAAAATTATAATTTTCTTTTATATAATTCATTCTACTTTATACTGAAATATTTTATAGGATATTTCGATTTATTATAGTATATTAGTATTCTTTTCCATAAATTAATAATATGCATTTATTATATTATTATGAAATATAAATAATGTGTAGTAATATAATGTATTATGATTTTAAGTTTTGAATAAATTATGTACGTATATTAGCGTGATATGAATGTATGAAATCATGATTGTATAATATTCAAAAATTATCACATTTTAAAATATGCAATGTCCAATTAATATATACACATATATAAAATATAATAATATTTTATTAGGTTTAGAAATTAATTTTCGAAATAAGTGAATTTTAAAAATAATAGTAGAATTGTTCCTCATCAACACGTATATATCTCTTTAAAAAAAAAAAAATTAAAATTCAATTCTACATTTTTGTTAATTTTCATGTAATTGAATCTTCTTTTGTAATTTATTTGTATTTAATTGAAGATTTAATTAAGATTATGCAATTACTCTTTAGAAAATTTAATTTTTTTGAAAAAAACAAAAAAATTTTATTTTAATTTTTATTTCTTATTCCCTTATATATGCTATTCACCTTTTGTATATATATATAAAAAGAACATACTATTAATATAAAATTAATATCTATGTTTTTATCTTTTCACATCTATATTTTACTTTTATTTTTGATTATATTTATTATTTTACAACAACTGTAATATTATATATATTTTAAAATGATAATAATGATAATATATTTAAGAACACGATTGAAATATTATATAATTTTTAATTTAAAATTTATTATTTTTAACATATTATAATTTAAAAAATTTTAGATATTATCACTTATAAGATCTGAAATTACGTTACGAAACTGTATTTTAATATTGTCTACGACTTGTCCACTTACAATAATTTTGTTACGATATATAAGCTTTATAATATTTTTTCCTATGGTAAGTAAAAATTAAATTATTTTAAACTTTTTCATGGAAAAATATTTTTACATATTATTCTTTTTTTTTTTTGACATAGGTAAAACTTTTATTTCATCATATATGTATGGAGGAAAATGTAGTACAAGATTTAATAGAAACACACATACGAACGAAATACATCGGTGATTGTCGTTATATGATCGAAATACTTTTGCGTAAGAAATGTGTAAATTTCATTGATGATGTCAGAATATAATATTAATATTGTCATTGCAAGAACTTATATATTTTTACATCTATCATTGTATTTAAGTTTTTATTATATGTATGTATATAACTATAATATTTCTAATTTTTTTCTTATTTTTTAACAAAAATATTATTTTCTTATTTTTATAACAAAAACAGTTTTTCAATGGTAATATTATATTAATGTTCCAATTTAAACTAATTATTGAATAGTTGATTAATTTATTGAATGGTTTTTTCAATTTTTAGATATGGTTTTTTCAACTATTATATTATTTAGTATATTCTTATTGTATTTTGTAACAATGGATTTCATAATGCCTTTGAACGAATCTCGCAGATATATTCTTCGTTACATTACATTATTTTCTGCCAATCGAACCATATATTTTTATATTTTATACTTGGATTTTTTATTTGTTATTATATTTGGATTATTATCTATAATATGTACGGAATCGATAGTTGGACTTTGTAGTTATCATACAAGTATGTTGTTTAAAATTATTAGGTAAGTAAAGTTATAATAATTTTGTATATATTCATCAATTCCGTGATATTTATTATGTAATAAATACTAATTATTATTATATTTACAATATTTTTTACAATATGAATTAACATTCATAAGATTATAGTTGCAAGACATATAATTTTCGTATACTTAATACTATTTGAAATACATAATATATTTTCCTTACTTGTTATATAGAATATTAATATACAGCATGTGTTAATATACATTAGTGTTAATATGCATTAATGTGTTAATAAACACATTGTTTTTTTTTAAATTTTTTGTATATATTATATTTTGTATTATTGTATATATTATACATATATATATATATATATATATATATATATATATATATATATATATATATATATATATGTATAATATACAAAAATTAATGTATCTAATATTTTTAAAAAAAGAAGAACGAATTTAAAACATTAGATACAATTTTTAAAAATATTATCGTGGTCTAAACAATGTATTTTCTTGATCAACTGTACAAGCATATACAAAACAATTTTAAATAATAAAATTATAAAGTTCTTAAATAATGTGTATTTACAAATCTTTGCTTTTAGCCATCGAATACGAAAGATTATTACATATTTAACTATGTTTAATGTCTCATCATGAAGCAAATTGATTCGAAACTCGCAGAACTTCATCATGTAGTGGATATTCATAATCAAACTATCGGGTTGGTAAATTAAAATATGATATTAATAAATTAATTAAAATAAAAATATACTTATGTTATATATAATATTCCGAATATTTCGCGAATTTCATGTGACAATGAAAGATTTATCAATATCATGATAAATAATTCAGGAAAACAATTTATGATGTCTACTCTTCTAAATGTGATTTCAATGACTATAAATCTACATCGAGTAAGTATCTTTTCTTTATTACATAATAATAATAAATGAATTCACACATGCCAGAATTTTCAATTATACCGAATATTTTATTTCAATTTATTCATACAATTAATCTCTTGAATTATGTATATAAAAAATATGTATATGTATATTATTCAAATTAATATTTTATAGGACATTTGTGTTTAAAAAAAAATATCTTTTGTTAGCTCTTTGATTTGTCTAAATAGAGACTTTTTCGAATTTTCAAACTTTATAACTTTATATTTTCAAATATTATATTTTTTTAAATAAAATTATGTATTTTTATGTAATAAGAATCGTAATTTATTCCAAATTTATTTTCCTAATTATTTCTATTATGATTTTCGGAAATCATTCAAGATTATTCGTTATTATTCAATTTCAACATTTATTATTATTAATTAGTAGAAATTAATACTTTTATCCAATATTTTAAGAAATATTCTTGCACATCGATACAATGATTTATTCTGTTCTTAAATTACAGTTCTTTTCACTCAGAAATATCAATTAATTTGAGACATTTTTTATGCGATTCTTCATATAATGGTTTCTTTTAAAAACTTTTCCATTTATGTAACTCTGAAAAAAATTCAAATTCTATAAAATAGAAAAGTAGAAACTTTAATAAAATATTTTATTATATTTTATTATTTATTAACTTTAATAAATAATAAAAACTTTAATAAAATATTTTATATCGATAAATATATTATTGTTTATATTAATAATTTATTTCAATCATAAATCTTCTGGTCGCAAACAAAACAAAATTTAAATAATTTTATGTGATCTTGAACGAGTTTTAGTGATCAACATAATTTATATAATAATGAAATAGATTAAAATTCTCAATAAATGCATGTAGTTCCATTTAAAAAAATTATTGTCAAATCTCAACAATTTAAAAACATATGATAGTCATCATAAGAAGATCTTTTATATATATATAAATTTTATGCAAAAATATATGCAAAATTTTTTTTGAAATAATATTAAAAATACATAATTTAGAAGATATTAATAATTTAGAAGATAATTGTGCGAATAGAAATTAAAATGAAATATTCTGTATATTCAAAGATAATTTTGTATAAGAATTTTTTTATTTTTTCGAAATTATGAAATTAAACGAAATTTATGATACTAAACAAATCGCTTCGAATTTGTATATATTGAATAAATAATAATAATAAATAAATGTAAATCAATTTAAAAATTAATCAAATTATTATATCGTATTGAATATATTTAATTTTTTTAATTATTAAACAGCTAGTAAGTGCGATTATAACTAAAACGGATCAACTGGAAATTTTAATTTCTCTTATCTTTTATTTCAATCAATTAGTAATGATATTTTTAAAGAACCACAATGCTCAGATACTTATAAACAACAACGAAGAATTTTTTCATGAATTGTAAGTTTGAATTTTTATTCATTAAATTAATTACAATAACATTAAAATATTCTCTATTTAATTGATAGATATATCCCTGTATGGTATTTTGTACCGTTAAAGATACAAAAGATTTTATTACTTATTATGATACGAAGCTCAACTGCATGTATATTTCACATCTTTGGTGTGTTTATTCCATGCTATGTAGGATTTACAACGGTAATTTGTTTAAATAAAGATATCATCATTTTAATTCAAATTAATAAAAATTGTTTCATTTCAGATGTTAAGCACTTCGTTTTCATATTTTACTTTGATATACTCGATACAATAAAATTGATAATATCATATTAAATGTATTGAAATATAATATTGAATATTGAAATATAGTATTGAATATTAAAATAAACAATTATTATTATTCTGTACTTCATTTGTGCTTTGTTTTATTTGTTTTTTTTTGTTAATATTTTGAAAAATCTTGAATTGCTAATTAATCTATATTATTTGTTGTTGATCATTTCTTTATCATTACAATTAATTATTGTTTGAAAATAATGTAATGTTATTGAAAATAACACCATTTCATTTTTAATATGGTGCTTGAACGTATCATATATGTTAAATCATATAACATTTATTATTATATAATTATATAAATAATTAGTATATTAAATCAGTTGCATCAATTTTCTTTCATAATATTTAATTAATTCGAATCAATAGTATAGTAAAAATCTATATCTAGAAAAAAATACGAACAATTATATTTATATAATGAAGTATGAAGAGAAAATTATTATGACGGGATAAATATTTAATTTTTTTAATTCCACTGTTGTATTCTTTCATATTTTCTTAGATTCCTATAATAATATATTTGCATAGTAATTTTTAAATAGTGGCAAATTTTACATAAATTTATATACATTAAATTAATATTTTGCGAAATAAATCAACATTAAAATCAAACTTATAGTGCGTATCAAACTTCGGTAAAATTGATATTCATAACGATAACTTTAATATTAATTTCATTCTTTAACTAGCATTTTTTATTGACCTATCTTTTCATATATCGTTTATTTTATTAAAGAAGAAGACCAAAATTATTTTCATATATTTTTAGGAATGAATGCGAACATTGCAAATGATCGTCAAAATTTCTAATATGATGAAAAAGAAAAATATTTTTTCACTGTTAATGATTGCGCTTCAATTGTTATTGTTTATTTTTTATATAATTTATAATCAATTTTTCCTGAAGAAAAGCAAAAAGTCTGTATATTATTTAGATAATATCGTAATTTTTTTCAAATTAGTTTTGGAAGGATTTTATCTTAGAAAATATAATAAACTAAAATTGACTTTTGATTTGATAAGATTAATAAAAAGAAATAATATGTTTCGATTTTTCATCTTACTGATACATTCAATGAATTTCGATTTTTATAATAAAATGAATATATTCGAAATAATAATTATAAATATTCTCCTGCCAATTTGAATTTCTATAGTTCAGTGCATCAATTAAACAATCTTTACTTTTATCTGATTGGAATTCAATGTTTTTTATTCTAATATGAGATTATTAAACAGAAAAAATAATATTCAAAATTCTTTCAATATCTATATTTTAATCATATTATTAATCATATAACACGATTATTATTTTATTAATATTCATTAAAAAAAATCATAAACAGTAATGATAATAAAAGATGGAAATTCGTTAGGTGCATATATTATAGATGTATCGAGTGCTTTTTCGAAATGTATATAAGTTAGTGCTTGTAACCAATGCTGTATTTTCTTAACTATAAGTAGAAATATTACAGGAGCAGTACGCACCTATTTATACGAGAACTAGATCACTTACAGTGTCACAGTAGATGATCCAGCGGTTAGGGTTTGCAACATTAGTGAGGACTTTCAGAAATTTCTTTCAAGTTCAATTGAGAGAGGAAGCACGATAATAGTCAATAATATCGCAATTGAATTGAATTAATATTGCATAAAAATATCAAGATGACCAAGAATTAAACAAAATATATTTATTATAGATTTTTCCTAACTAGAATAATATTGATTGTCATTGAATCGACTGTATCTTGAATATATCTTGCGATCGATTTCTGTTTCAGCCAGGTATGTGAAAAATATGTAATTGTAAATATCGATTTAATTCTCTTCAAAAACGATAATCTTCTTAAGTAAAATTATTCTTTGTTTAGGTTTAATGAAGATCGATAATAGTGGATCGACAATAATGGTAAAAGATTTCTATGTGAGAAACTTCTTCGAATAAACTTAATTATAAATCTTAAGGAAGCAATAAATAATGAATTATTTTTTTAATCGAAAAATTATAAGTAAATTTTAATTTTTAATTTTTGCAAGTATGTAGATATTATGTATTATAACTATGGAATAAATTTATGTTTTTTTAAAGAGGAAAAATTTTACTTTTAATTATATAAATTAAATTTTATTCTATTATTCAAGAGTTACTTTTTTAGCTTATTATTCTCGATGGTTTAACAGAAATTCACAAGTAGATAGATCTTTAATCTAAATAGAGATACAAAAACAATGGTCATTTTGCAAATCATTTGTTTAGTGCTTTGCAATTGATTACGATGGAAGCGGTCGCAGGAGTTTTGATCCCCACACGGTGCAATGCTATCTCCTTCGAAACACCCTCCAACATCATTATTAATTGCTTTAGCTCTCTTTTAGTTCGCGGTAAATAATGATTGGAATCAAGATTTTTAAAAGTTTTCTAGATCAGATCAATTAAAAAAAAAAAAATAGAATTTAGATCAGATAGAATTTAGCGACAATATAGATCGAATTATTATAATACAGTTAGAATTATTATAATCAGTTGTTAATTAGCTGCAAACATTAAAAATAAATCATTATTTATTCATTCATTCTGGTTCTTCGAGTAATATTATCAATTCAGACATTGTAGAATGTTCAAAATCATTTAATTTAAACTTTAATAGAAATAATAGTCAAAATTCAGTATTTTAATCGCATATTTATGCGTCCATTAATAATCCATATTATATATTTTTTTCACAATATCACTGCATTCCGACGTTATTTTCTTTCATTAATTTCTCCGAATAAAATTATTTTGATAATCGAATTATTGTAATAAATTTTCGAATATTTATAACAAAAAAAAATATATTCATCTTAAGTAATTTGAAATCTTATGAACTTATCAAATCTTAAAGAATTATCAAATATGTAAATATGCTAATTTATAACTTATTTACTTTTAGTTTTAAGATTTAATGATTGTTTATACTATCATCATATTTTTTAAAATCGATGATATGTAAAATGATATAATTTTTTTGTCTCGTCCAATATCTCGTTGTCGAACAATAAATATAAAATATTGGATTGATTAGAAAGTAATATGTGTTTTATAGATCTAAAAAGTTATAAAAAAATATATATTTATTATTATTCTTTAGTTATGATGATGATATGTGATTTCACAATAGATGTTTTCGAGATTATCAATTCCAAATTTTAAGAATTCAAAAACCAAAATTTTTCCCTGCATGATTTTTTTTCATATAATATATTGAAGAGTTTTTCAGAATTTCAAAAAGTTTTGTTTAAAAAATTCAGAAAATTAAAAAATTTTTTTCAACTGTTTTGTGATTAATTTTTAAAAAATTTTTTTATTTTTTCTTAATATTTATATTTTATGTATATTTGATAGATTATATTTGAAGTTTATAATATTAAAAAAAAATTATTGAAAATTTCTTTTGATTTTTTGAATCTTTGAACACTATAAAATTAATTAAGAATATTAAAAAATTATAAATATTTGTTCTTTTAACTCGAATTAATTAATTTAGAATGTTTATTATTTTTTCGCTTAAAAAGTTTTATAAATATTTTTTCGAATTATCTTATAAATTTATTTGTTTTTTATAAATGTTACGTTAATAATTAGAAAATCATAACCATTATTTATTATTTATATTCTCGATTGGTTTTAGGATATATATTTTATGATCAATTCTCAATTCTAATAATAAAAAATTATAAATTTATACATATTTTCTATCGTATATATATATCTATCATAATAAAATTATATTGAATTTAAATTATCAAAATATTTTGATATATATATGCTTCATATATACTTATTTCACATAAATTAAAATAGTGCACAATTTTGTTCAAAATTAAATTAAAGATAATAAAATTCTTCTTTCAAGTAATTAAATAATTAATTGCATTCTCTAAAATAACTTAAAATGATAATTATTTAAATAATATTAATACAGCATTCAATATCAAAAAATTACTTTCTATAATAATTAGTATAATATAGTATTTTAAGATATTATGCAAACTTTCTTCTTACATTATTACTATTCAAACAAAACACTTCCTTTTTTATTGACTTCTTCCAATTTTTTCTTGTTTCTCTGATTAAATGAAATAACAGTATAAGATATTTGTAATTGAATAAAGTAACAATACAAGTAAGGAAGATGTTCTCTTGTAGAATAATCAAAAGATACTATTCATGGTCTCAACACTTGGAATGGAAGAGGAAAATAAAGAAAAGATTGAAGAATAAAATAATTGACAATAAAGATTAATAATACAAACAATTGGAAAACTATAATTTTCTCGAAAACAATATCTATTATGGAAAATCTTCTTGCAGAAGATATACATAGAATCTATTGATTGTAATTTACTGCAATTGCTAGATATTATACTATTATTATTGTAAAAAAATAATACTATGAAAATATGAAAAAGAAAAATAATAGCGTAAATAATATATGAAGCCGAGGTATAGTCGAATGATTCTTCGAGTTCTCTATGATAGTCTATATCTGACTAGAAATATGGATGTATTCGACAAATATTATCACACCTATCGTATTGTGTTGAAAATCATTGGTCTATGGCCTTACAATAACTCAGTCTATGTGTGGATTCAAAGATTATGTATATCGGCATTATTTCTTGGCAATATAATATTTCAGGTGACGAAAATTATAATTTTTCTTTATATAATTCATTGTATTTTTACTGAAATGTTTTATTGGATATTGCCTATTCATTACCTATTAATGTTACCTTTCATAAATTAAAAATATACATTTATTTTTGAAATAATAATGTATTATGATTTTAAGTTTGTTAATAATATAGCTGTATTAGCGTGATATGAATGTATGAAAATATATTTATATAATATTCGAAAATTATTTAATTTTGATACATATATAGTGTCCAGTTAAGAAATACACATATGGGATAATTTTATTTAGTTTAAAAATTAATTTTTGAAAGAAATGAATTTTAAAAGTTGTAGAGTTGTTCTTTATCAACATATGTATATAATATTATTTAAAAAGAAAAAGACTTAAAATTTTATATTTTCATATTTTCAGATATAGGAGTATTTTCCTATATTTTAGAATACCGATTAAATGATAATAATGATAATGTATTTAAGAAAACGATTGAAATATTATATAATTTTTAATTTAAAATTTATTATTTTTAACATATTATAATTTGAAAATTTTTAGATATTGTCACTTATAAGATCTGAAATTACGTTACGAAACTGTATTTTAATATTATCTACGACTTGTCCACTTATAATAATTTTGTTACGATATATAAGCTTTATAATATTTTTTCCTATGGTAAGTAAAAATTAAATTATTTTTTCATGGAAAAATATTTTTACATGTTATTCTTTTTTTTTTTTTTTTTGACATAGGTAAAACTTTTATTTCATCATATATGTGTGGAGGAAAATGCAGTACAAGATTTAATAGAAATACAAATACGAATGAAATACATCGGTAATTCTCGTCATATGATCGAAATACTTTTGCGTAAGAAATATGTAAATTTCATTGATGATATCAATATATAATATTATTATTGTCATTGCAAGAACTTATATATTTTTACATTTATCATTGTACTTAAGTTTTTATTATATATATTATGTATATAATTGTAATATTTCTAATTTTCTCGTTATTTTTTAACAAAAATATTTCTTTATCAAAAATATTTTTGAAGAACAGTTTTTCAATAATAATATTATATTAATATTCTAATTTAAACTAATTATTGAATGGTTGAATAATTTATTGAATGGTTTTTCTAATTTTTAGGTGTGACTTTTTTAACTATTACATTATTTAGTATATTCTTATTGTATTTTGTAACAATGGATTTCATAATGCCTTTGAATGAATTTCACAGACATATTCTTCTTTACGTTACATTATTTTCTGTCAATCGAACCATATATTTTTATATTTTATATTTGAATTTTTTGTTTGTTATTACATTTGGATTATTATCTCTAATATGTACGGAATCGATAGTCGGACTTTATAGTTATCATACAGGAATGTTGTTTAAAATTATTAGGTAAATTATCATTTCCCTCTTTCATAATATTTATTACATAATAAATATTATTTATTATGTAATAAATATTAACAATTATTGTATTTACATTTTTTACAATATAAATTAACATTCATAAAATTATAATTGATTTCAAAATCGCATAATCTTCATAAATTTAATACTGTTTAAAATACTATATTTTTCTTATTCCTTATAGAGAATATTAATATATAGATTGTTTTAATATACATTAAGTAATATAATTATTAAGTGTTAATGTACCAACAAGTTCGAGAAATCAATTTGAGAAGTTTTGATTTAAAATTCTGAGACGACTTCAAGCAACTTCTATTTTAGCATAAATTTTCATTTCGATTTTATTATTCATTAATGAAGATTATTAACATAGATATTATTAACATATGATGCTCTGGTTGGTTTGACTATAGTTTTTCAATAATAATTCCTTAACAAAATGAAAAATTTTAAAAAGGAAAAAATTGCTTGAAATCTTTCAGATATTATCATTTAAGTCTTGTCACTATTAAAATCTTAACGATATATTTTAGGAATTTTAAAACTTTAAATATATATATATATATAAATACATATACACTATATAAATACTGAAATATTTATATAATACATAAATTTTCATTAAACATCTAATATATAGCAAAAAAAAATATTTTAAAATATCTTTTATTTTATTATGTTCTTTGCGAATAAATTGCTGTTTCTATAAAAAATTCTTTATATATTATTCTATTAAAAAATTAAATTAATTATTAAATATAAAATTAAGTTAATTCATTTAATTTTTCCAAAAAAAGAAGAAATAACTTAACTTATTAAATACAATTTTTAAAAAAGTTATGGTGTTTTAAAGAATCTACAAAAATTTTGTTATTTATTACAAATATATAGTTTAAAAACAATTTTAAACAATAAAATTATGAAGTTCTTTCTTAAGTAACATATATTTACAAATCTTATATTTTTAGCTATCGAATACGAAAGATTATTACATATTTAACTATGTTTAATGTCTCATCGAAGCAAATTGATTCGAAACTCGCAGAACTTCATCGTGTAGTGGATATTCATAATCAAGCTATCGGGTTGGTAAATTAAAATATGATATTAATAAATTAATTAAAATAAACATTTACTTATGTTATATATAATATTCCGTTCACGAATTTCATGTGACAATGAAAGATTTATCAGTATTATAATAAATAATTCAGGAAAACAATTTATGATGCCTACTCTTCTAATTGTGATGTCAATGGCTATAAATCTGCATCGAGTAAGTATGTTTTTTTATGTTTTACATGATAATAATAAACGAATTCGCAGATGTCAGAATTCTTAGTTACACCGGATATTCTATTTCAATTTGTTCACACAATTAATCTCTTGAATTATGTATTATATAATATTTTATACGACACTTGTATTTGAAAATAGATTTTTGATGACTCTTCGATTTGTCTAAATGATAGTTTTTTCTTCTAATTTTGAAACTTTCTATTTTGTTTTTTTTTTTAAATAAAATTATATATTTTTATTTAATGAAAATCGTAGTCTATTCCAAATTTATTTTCCTAATTATGATTTTTGGAAATCATTCAAGATTATTCATTATTATTCGACATTTATTATGATTAATTAGTAGAAATTAATTCTTTTATCGTATATTTTAAAAAACATTCTTGCGCATCGATACAATAATTTATTCTGCTCTTCCATAATAGTTGCAGAACTTTATCTAGAAAGTATCACAATTAAGTATCAAAATTAATTTAAAAGATATCTCTTTTTCTTTATAATGGTTAACTAAATAGTTTCTCTAAAAACTTTTCCATTTATGTAACTCTAAAAAAAATTCAAATTCTATGAAGTAATAACTTTAGTAAAATATTTTATGTCAATAATTATACTATTCTGTATATAAATAATTTATTTCCATCAAAAGTCTTCTGATTATTATTATTATTATTATTATTATTATTTATTGAAAGCAAAATTTAAACAATTATATATGATTTTAAATAAATTTCAATTATCAATATAATTTGTATAATAATGGAAAAGGGATTAAAATTCTCAATAAATATATGTAGATTCATTAAAAAAAACAAAAATTATCGTCATCATTATAAAATCTCTTGAAATACAAATTTTATATGCAACATTTTTTTTTAAATAAGATTCAGAAGATAATTACACAAATACAGATTAAAATGAGACATCTTGTATATGCAAAGGCAATCTTATATAAGATTTTAAAAAATTTTTGTTGAATTTATGAAACATAATAAATAAGATGCTTTGAATTTGTATATATTGAATAAATAATAATAATAAATAAATGTAATCAATCTAAAGTGAATATATCATATTGAATATACTTTTTTTTTTAATGTTTCACAGGTAGTAAATGCGATTACAATTAAGAAGGATCAATTAGAAATTTTAATCACTCTTATAATTTTTGCCAATCATTTGATGATTATGTTTTTATGTAACTACAATGGCCAAATACTTATAAACAGTAACGAAGAATTTTTTCATGAATTGTAAGTTTGAATTTTTATTCATTAAATTAATTACAATAACAGTAAAATATCTCTCTATTTAATTGACAGATATATTCCTGTATGGTATTTTGTACCGTTGAAGGTACAAAAGATTTTATTATTGATTATGATACGAAGCTCAATGGCATGTATATTTCACATCTTTGGTGTATTTATTCCATGTTATGTAGGATTTACAACGGTAATTTGTTTAAATAAGGACATCATTATTTTAATTCAAACTAATAAAAATTATTTCATTTCAGATGTTGAGCACTTCATTCTCATATTTTACTTTGATATACTCGATACAATAAAATTTATAATATCATATTAAATATATTAATATTGAAATAAATAATTATTATTATTCTATGTTTCATTTTGTCTTTTCTTTTTTTTTTGTTAATATTTTTTTAGTAAAAAATTCTATAATTATTTGGAATTTCTAATTAATTTATATTATGTGTTACTGATCATTTCATTATCATTATAATTAACTTAGAATAATTATTATTTCGTACATTTATTTCTTAATTTTAGGAGAAAATAATCATTACATTTTTTTATATGGTGTTTAAACATTTATATCATATATATTAAATTATGTAGCATTTATATTAAAATTTAATTTAATTAATTTATATTAAATCAATTGCATTACTTTTCTTTTATAATATTTTTAATTGGAATCAATAGTATAATAAAAATCTTTATATCCAAAAACAGATACAAAGAAATATGATAACAAGGAGTAAATTATTATGAGGGAATAAGTACCCAAAACTTTTTTGAATTCCGCTGTCGTATTCCCTCATATTCATTTTCTTAGATTCTTATAATAATATATTTGCATAATAGTAATTTTTAAATAATTTTACATAAATTTTTACAAGTTAAATTAATATTTCGCGATATAAATCAGCATTAAAACCAAACCTTTAGTGCGTATAAAACTTTGATAAAATTAATACTCACAACAATAATTTTAATATTAATTTCGTTCTTTAGTTAGAATGATGCTATTATTGTTTCGCAATAAGTGTTTTTGAAATTATCAATTTCAAATTTAAATCTAAAAATCAAAATTTTTTTCTGTATGATTCTTACATGTAATATATTGAAAAAGTATTTACAGAATTCCAAAAATTTTTTTCAAAAAATTCAGAAAATTAAATATATTTTTAAATGTTTAGTGATCAGAAATATATTCTTTTAAAATTTTTGTTATTTCTATTTAATATTTTTATTTTATTGTATATAACGGACTATTGCTTATACTTTATATTCTCAATTGATTTTATAACATTCATTTTATAACCATTTCTAATACTGTATAAATTTATATATGTTTTCTATCATTTTATCTATATGATAAAATTGCATTGAATTCTATATTCAAAATATTTTGGAAATACGTTCGGACATACTTCACATTTCATTGTTCTACATAAATTACATTTGTGTATAATTTTGTTCAAAATCAAATTAAAAATATTAACATGCTCATTTAAGTATTAATAATTTCGTTCTATAAAATAAAATAAATAAAATAAAATAGTTTAAAATAACAATTATTTATGTAATATAAATACAGCATTCGCTATCTAAAAATTACTTTAGACAATATTAGTAATATTATTAGTATAATATTAGTAATTATTATAATACATTAATATCTTTTATATAAAATCACTTATATATTACCACTTAAATCGAACGTATCCTTCTTTATTGTTATTTTCTTTTCCAATTTCTCTTTGTCACTCTTTTTAAATGCAATAACAACATGAAGTATTCGTAATAAAATAACGATACAAGCAAGAAAAAAGTTTTCTTGTAAGATAACTGGAAGACACTATTCATCGTGACAAATTTTCATTCTCTCAACACTTGGAATAGAAAGGGAAAAAATGAAGAAAAGAATGAAGGAATATAAAAAACGATATTAAAAATTAATAATACGAACAAAAAATTTGAAAAGTATAATTTTCTCGAAATCAATACCTATTATGAAAAAATCTCTTTGCAGAAGATATGTATAAAATCAATCGATTGTAATTTACTGCAATTGCTGAACATTATATTATCAATATTATAAAAAAATAACACTATGAGAATACGAGAGAGAAAATAATAGCGTAAATAATATATCAAACCGAGGTATAGTCGAATGATACTTCAAATTCTACGTGACAGTCGATATCTGATTAGAAAGATGGACGTATTCGACAAATACTATCATAGCTATCGTACTGTGTTGAAAATCATAGGATTATGGCCGTATAATAACTCAATTTATGTTTGGATTCAGAGATTATTACTATTGACATTGTTTCTTGGCAATATAATATTTCAGGTGACGAAAATTATAATTTTTATTTGTATAATTTATTTTATCTTTATTTAAATAGTTTAAATAGGATATTGTCTATTTATTACAGCATATTAATATTCTTTTCTGTAAATTAATAATATTTATTATATTATGTTTATTGTATTATGTACATGTATTATATTATGAAGTAATAATATATTGATATATTAATATTTTAATTTTATGATTAATATACGGATTATAATATTATAATATTAATGTGATACGAATGTATAAGAATATATTTCGTACACTGATTAAAAGTTAATATATTTTCAAGTATAGAATTCAAATTAATATATATATACGGCATAATTTTATTTCATTTAAAAATTAAATTTTGAAAAAAGTGAATATTGGATATAGATTTTAAAATTTCTCCATCATATCTATAATTAACAAAAAAAAAAAAAAAAAAAAAATAAAGAATAAAATTTTATATTTTTCAATAATTATATTTTCACATATTTTCATATGTAAAATAATCTTCTTTTATAAATTGATTCTATCTAATCAAAGGGCAATTTCACTTTGAAAAATTAAGTTTGAAATATTTATCTAAAAAATTTCTTCAAATCTAATTTTTTCAAAAGAAACGACGAAAATTTATATTTTTTTTGTTCAATTTGTTTACGTATTTGATTAAATTTTGTATGCATATATAAAAGATATATATATAAATATATGTAAAAGAAGCAATATTTACCAAATTTTTATCTTTATATTTACATTTCTTACTTCTACTTGTGATTTTATTTTTGTTTTACTCTAACATTATATAAATGATGATAATAAAAACACGATTAAAATATTACCATTAAAAAAATTAAAAGTTTTTTAAACATTATTCTAGTCAACAAATAGAGAACATATTTTTAGATTATGTCACTTTTAAGATCCGAAATTACATTACGAAACTGTATTTTAATATTGTCTACAACTTGTCCACTGATAATAATTTCATTACGATATATATGTTTTATATTATTTTTCCCTATGGTAAGTAAAAATTAAATTATTTTAAACTTTTTCAAAAAAGTTGGAAAAATATTTTACTTTAGTTGACATTATTCTACCTCTTATTTTATTTGACATAGATAAAATATTTATTTCATCATATGCGTATGGAGGAAAATATAGTACAAGATTCAATAGAAACACGAATACGAACAAAATGCATCAACGATTCCTGTCATATGATCGACATTTTTCTCTGTAAGAAATATCTAATTCCTTTGCCGATATTAATTTATATTATGTTATCTTTTAAATTTTTAATAATTTTAACAACATTTAAATATTTACAAATATTTGTACATATTCATTAATAACATTGTATATCTATTATTTTCATCTATTATATATGTAAAAATTTTTTATATACTTTTTTTATATAATTGTAATATTTATAATATTTTTACACGTTATTTTATAATAAAAAGGATTTTTTTCTTTTTTTACAACAAGAATGATTTTTCAGTGAAAATATTATATCAATATTTGACTTTAAACATTAATTAAATTATTCAATAATCTTTGCAAATTTTAGGGATGATTTATGCAATTTTTGCATTCTGTATTATATTATTATTGTGTCCTATAATATTGGATTTTATAATGCCTTTGAATGAATCTCGTATATATATTGCTCATTATATTACTATATTTTCTGATAAAAGAATCATATATGTTGATATTCTATGTTTGAATTATATGTTCCTTATGATATTTGTAGTATTATCTATAATGAGTACGGAATCGATACTTGGACTTTATAGTTATCATACAAGCATGTTATTTAAAATTATTAGGTAAGTAAAGTTATATTCATCTCGTGGTACTTATTGTATGTAATAAATATTAACAATTACTGTATTTATAACATTTTTTACAATATGAATTAACATTCGTAAGATTATAATTAGCAAGATCGTATAATATTCATAAATTTAATATTATTTGAAATATTATATTTTTCTTATTTCTTATATATAACATTGATACAGGATTATACATTAGATAATATATATTGATATATTAAGTGTTAATATATATATCCTAGAAATCAATACGATAAATCTTGATTAGAAATTCTTAGATGATTTTAAGCAATTTCTTTTTGCATAAATTTTTATTTCAATTTTATCATTTAAATTATTTAGTAAATATTAACTAAATATGCTCTGTGACTAGATACAATTTTTCGGTAATAATTCATTAACAAAGTTAAAATGAAAATTTTCAGAAAGAAAAAAATTGCTTCACGTATTATTATTTAAGGCATTATTAAAATTATATTGGTCGATTTTTGGGATTTCGATATTTTTAACATGTATATACAAAAATATTGACATAAAATTGCGAAATTTTTATTTATTTATAAAGATTTAATAACGTATATTTAAAAATTTTTTTAAATATTCTTGTCTATTTTCTTCACGATTTCGAGAAATTCAAAAACTTCTTCAAAAATTTTTGTTATATATTATAAAAAACTAAATTAATTCATTTAACTTAAAAAAAAACTCATATAGTACAATTTTTAAAAAAATTATTATATTTTAAAGAGTGCACTAATTTTTTTGACAAACCGTAGAACACGAACAAAATAAATTTAAATATATTATAAAATTTTTATTTAAACGATATTTATTTACGAATGTCTTATATTTTTAGCTATCGAATACAAAAAATTATTACGTATTTGACTATAGTCAATCTCTCGTCGAAGCAAATTGATTCGAAACTCGCAGAGCTTTATCATGTGGTGGATATTCATAATCAAGCTATCCAGTTGGTAAATTAAAATATGATAATATTATAAGTTGATTTCGCACACTCATATTAATATTTTATTTGCAAATTTTATATGGCAATTGAAGACTTATCAATATCGTGATAAATAATTCAGGAAAACAGTATATGATATCTACTCTTCTATTTGTAATTTCAATGGCTATAACTTTGTATCGAGTAAGTATTTTTTCTTTATTTCATGATAATAATAAACGAATTCGCACATATCAGAATTTTCAATATACTAAGTGTTTTCTTTTAATTTCTAAACACAATTAATCTTTTGAATTACAAAATAATATTTTATACCAAACTTGTTTGAAAGCAGATAGTTTTGAGGATTTATTTAAGTGAAAGCTTTTTCTAGTTTTATCCTCCATTTTGTGTTTTTTTTAAAGTAGAATTATATTTTTATTAAGGAGAATCGTAATCTATTTCAAAATGAATTTATTGCTCTATTATTAATTATTAATTATTTTTGAACATCATTCAAGATTTATATACGTTATTCGACATTTATTATCATTAATTTATAAAAATTATTATCCTATATTTTAATAGCTTTGTAGATCGATATAATGATTTTTTTTTTTGTTTCTAAATAATATTCTTTTTTTTTTTTTTCAAAAAATATCACAATTAATTTAGGAGATATCTCTTATGCGATTCTTCACATAATAGATGATTCTTTTCTAAAAACTTTTTCATTCATGTAATTCTAAAGAAAAATTTAAATGCTATAGAATAATTTTGATAAAATATTTATATCGATAAATCATACTATTCATTATGTTAATAACTTACTTCAATGAGGAATTATCCATAAAGCAAAATTTTAACAATTATAAATGATTTTGAATGATTTTCATAGATCAATATAATTGGGACAAAGAATTCGTATCGGAATATTGGAGATTAAAATTATACGCATAGTAGCAAAATATACGCATAGTTTCATTTAAAAAAAAATATAAATTATCGTCAGATTTCAAAAACAACAAATTTTTTCAATTAAATATATTTAATGCTTGATCATTAGACGATTTCTTGAAATACAAGTTTTATACGCGTTATTTTTTTTTAAATAATACATAATTTAGAAAAGAATAGTGCGAATAGAAATTTTATTAAAATTTATTAAAATGAGACATTGTATATAGGCAATCTTGCATAAAACTTTCTTGAATTTTTTTTAATTTTGTGAAACTATAAGAAATGCTGCGAATTTATAATAAATAAATATATCAATAAATGAAATCAACTTAAATGAGTATATTTTTTTAAATATATTTATTCTTTATTACTTTACAGTTAGAAAATGCGATTATAGTTACGAAGGATCATTTAGAAATTTTAATCTGTCTCATGTTATTTGTCAAGCAATTGATGATTATGTTTTTATGTAACTACAATGGTCAGATACTTATAGACAACAGTGAAGAATTATTTGATGAATTGTAAGTTTGAATTTTTTATTCGTGAAATTAATATTGCATTAATAGTAAAAAAAATTATCATTCATTGGATAGATATTTTTCTATATGGTATTTTGTACCGTTAAAGGTACAAAAGATTTTATTATTGATTATGACACGAAGTTCAACGACATGTATGTTTCACATCTTAGGTGTGTTTGTTCCATGTTATACAGGATTTACAACGGTAATTTAATTATGAACATTATTATCATTTTGATTCAAAATTAATAAAAATTGTTTCATTTCAGATGTTAAGTACCTCTTTTTCATATTTTACTTTGATGTACTCGATACAATAGAATTTATAGTATCATGTTAAATTTTAGTATTAAAATTAATCTATATTTCATTTTGTTCTTTTTTTTTGTTTATTTGTTTTTTTTTGTTAATATTTGCTCAGTCAAAAATTCTATAAATTCTTTCTAAATTCTTAATAATTTTTATTATTTATTATTGATCGTTTCAGTACCACTATAATTAATTTAAAATAATTATTATTTATTCCTTAATTGTGAGAGAAAATAATCATTCCAATTTTGATATAGTGCTTATTCCTTAATTTTAATATACTAATAATATAGCAAAAATCCTTTTATCCAAAAAGAAGTACGAACAAATATAATAACAAGAAGGAGGAAATTATTATAAGAGAATAAATATCCAACTTTTTGAATTAGATTCCTATAATAATACATTTGCATAATAATAATTTTTAAATAGTGGCAAATTCTACATAAATTTTTACAGGTTAAATTAATATTTCAGGTGAAATAAATCAGCATTAAAACCAAACTTATAGTACATATAAAACTTCTTTAAAATTGATACAATGATAATTTTAATATTAATTTCATTTTTTAACTAGCATTTTTTGTTGGCTTATCTTTTCATACATTATTTAATTTCTTTGAAGAAAAAGACTAAAACTATTCTTCTACATGTTTATGATTTAATTTTTGTAGATATGTAATATAAGTGGAATATATGGAATATATTTATGTTTAAAAAGGAAAAGTTTTAGTTACTTTTAATTATGCAAATTAAATTCTGAAAATAAATTATTATTCAAGATTTACTTCTTCAACTTACTATTCTTAATAATTTATCAGTAATTTACAATTATAGTTTTCTAACGTTTTCCAAATTCTCAATCTCAGAGATATAAAAGTAATGGCCATTTTATAAGTCATACTTGCGCACTTAGCGGTTTGCGATAGTCTGACATGGAAACGACAGCAATGATCTTGATTCTCACGCACTGCGTCGCCACTTCACGCCTATCTTTCAAAACTGCCCTTCAACGCGATTATTGGATCGTCTAATCCCCTCTTAGCTCGCATTTTCACGGAAAATAATGATTAGAGGAAAAACGACAATCTCCTAGATATCATATTAAATAGATTAGAATTAAATAGAATATAGATCAGATAGAATTCAACAACGATACAATTTGATACAAAAATAAACCACCATTCATTCATTTAAATTGTTGAAATCGAAAGCTGAACGATTTTGGATATCGTACAAATATAGTGAAACTGATGTTACTGCTCAATGAACCATCTATTGTCGTAGGATTGTCCAATCGTTTATATTACAAACTTTGAGTGAACATATAGTGGTATTTTAACTGTTTGTGGTTATGATTCTAATTATTATATTTTGATGTAAATTGTATCATCGCTGAATTCTACCTGATCTGTATTCTATTTCTATTCGATCAGATTATAATTGATCAGATTTAGGAGACTATTTCCGGCTTTGATTTTTCCTTTAAGCATTACTTTTCGTAAAAATGTACAGAGGACGGTTTTGAAGGATAAACCCTCGTGTTGCAACGCATGAAGATCATGATCTTTGCACTGGTAGTCCGTTGCAAAACGTGCATGTGTGACTTGTGAAATAGCCGTTTTATGATATCTTTGTTTAAATTGAGGATCTGGAAAATTTAGGAAACTATATTTGCTCATAGATTATTGTTAAGTTATTGAAGATCCAGCTATTGAAAATAGATATTGATTAAAAAATAATATCGGTTTTATGGATTTAAAAGTTATAAAAAATTCTTTATTTACATGATTGTATATTGTTCCATAATAAACATTTCCGAGATTATCAATTCTAAATTCTAAAAATTTAAAAACCAATATTTTTCTCTGCATCATTCTTTTTCGTGTAATATATTGAACAGTTTTTAAAGAATTTCAAAAAGTTCTTTTTCAAAAAATTCAGAAAATTAAAAATTTTTTTTAACTATTTTATGATTAAAAATAAATTCTTAAAAAATTTTTTTATTTTTTCTTAATATTTATATTTTATGTTTGATAGATTATATTTGAAGTTTATAATATTAAAAAAAAATTATTGAAAATTTTTTTTGATTTTTTGAGTCTTTGAACACTATAAAATTAATTAAAAAACAATAAATACTTGTTCTTTTAATTCGAACTTTTTATATATATGATAGTTTATATTTAAAGTTATATTATTTGATAGTTTATATTTAAAGTTTTTTAATAGTTTATTAATAAAATAATGTCAAAAATTTCTTTTAGTTTTTTACGCGTTTGAATATTGTATAAATAATTAAAAATTATAAAAAATGATAAATACTTATATATTCTTTCAATTTGATGCAATTAATTTGTATTATATATTCGAGCTTATTAAGCTATTTTAAAAATATTATAAATATTTTTCAAATTATCCTATAAATTTATTTGTTTCTTTTTATAAATTTACGTCCATAATTAAAGAATCATATAATTATTGTATATCATTTATATTCTCAATTAAATTTAGAATATTTATTTTGTGGGTAGTCCTCAATTTTAATAATAAAATATTATATATACGTGTTTTTATCATATATTCCTAATAAAATTATTGCATTTTATTAAAATACTTCATATATATTTCATATTACATTATATAAATTACAATAGCATATAATTCAAAATCAAACTAAATACAAAATTACTCGTTCAAGTAGTATTATAATTGTGTTTTCCAACAATTATTTGAAATAATAATATTTAATAATAATTATTATAATAATTATTATAAAACATGAATAATAATTATTATGAAACATAACAATATATAAAATATATAAACGACAATACATAAAATATATAAAAATTACTATAACCGATAATTTATTTAAGTTAATTAAATATTACACAAATGTTCCTCTTATATTATATACTTCTCTTACCATTCGAACAGAACACATCCTTTTTTATTCATATCTTTCAATTCTCATTACTTCCACTGAATGAAATAACGATATGAAATGATCATAACTTAATGAAGTAATGATGCAAGATAAAATAGAAGTTTTCTTATAGAATAATCAAAAAATACTATTCATCATAACAAACTTTTATTCTCTCAACACTTGGAATGAAACAGAATAAAATAAAGAAAAAAATGAAGAAACATAAAGAATGACAACAATATAATGACAGATTAATAATACAAACAAAAAACTTGAAAAATATAACTTTCTCAAAATCAATATCTATTATGGAAAATCTCCTTGCAGAAGGTATACATAAAATATCGATCGATTGTAATTTACTGCAATTGTTACATATTATACTATTATTATTATAAAAAAATAACACTATGAAAATATAAATAGATAAAAGAAATAATAAATAATATATTAAGCCGAGGTATAGTCAAATGATTCTTCGAGTTTTACATAACAGTCGATATCTGACTAGAAAAATGGACGTATTCGACAAACACTATTATACCTATCGTTTTATATTGAAAATTATAGGATTATGGCCATACAATAATTCAGTCTATGTGTGGATTCAGAGATTATTATTATTGACATTCTATGTTGGCAATATAATATTTCAGGTGACGAAAATTATAATTTTACTTTGCATAATTTGTGATATTTTCACTTAAATGATTTACAAGATATTGTCTATATTACAGCATAAAAATATTCACTTTCTTGAAATAATAATATGCATTTATTGTGTTTATTGCATTGATACAATATATTATCATTTCAAGTTTGTAAATAATGTACACACACACACACACACACACACACACACACACATATATATACAGCATAATTTTATTTCATTTAAAAATTAATCTCCAAAAAAAAAAACTGAATTCTAGAAGTCGTCGATTGTAGAATACTTTATAAATATACATATATTACTGAAAAAAAAGAATCTTAAAATTTAATTTTATACTTTTTTAAATATTTTCACATATAGAAAAATCTTTTTTTATAATTTTTTGTATCTAATTGAAAGTTAAGCAAAAAGAAAATGAAAAAATTTTATTCTAATTTTTATTTTTTATTCTCTTATATATGGTATTCACCTAGATTTTGTATACATATATATGAAAAGAACATACTAAAATATCTATATTTTTATTTTTACTTCTACATTTTGCTGTTATTTTTGACTATATTTTTATTTTACAATAAATTGTAATATTATACATATTTTAAAACATCGATTAAATGATAATAATGATAATTTCAAAACGCGATTGAAATACTATATAACTATTATATAATTTAATATTTTAAATGTATTCTAATTAACAAATTTTTAGATTGTGTTACTTTTAAGATCTAAAATTACGGTACGAAACTGTGTTTTAATACTGTCTACAACTTGTCCACTTATAATAATTTCGTTACGATATATATGTTTTATATTATTTTTCCCTAAGGTAAGTAAAAATTAAATTATTTTAAATTTTTTCATGGAAAAATATTTTATTTTACTTAACATTACTCTATTTCTTATTTTATTTGACATAGATAAAATATTTATTTCATCATATGTGTATGGAAGAAAATATAATACAAGATTCAATAGAAGCACAGATACGAACGAAATATATCAGTGATTCTCGTCATATGATCGAAATACTTTTATGTAAGAAATGTATTAATTTCATTGATAATTTCAATTTATAATATTACCATTGTTTGATTACAAGAATTTAAATATTGCAAAATATTTGTGTATCTATTATTATTATATATATAATATTATAATATATATATATATATATATATATATATATATATATATATATATAATAATATATATATATATTTTTTTTTTAAACAAATATTATATATATTATATTTAAATTTCATATCTTATATATATCCTTCTTATATATATATAATTATAATAAAATTGTAATCGTTACTTTTTAACAAAAATATCAGATATTCTTTCATTTTTACGAAGATGATTTTTTAATGACATTATCATATAAATATTTTAATTTAAACATGAACTACGTTATGGAATATATTTTTTTTAAATTTTAGGGATGGCTTATGCAACTATTACATTGTACAGTATATTAGGATTGTGTCCTATAATATTCATAATCCTTTTGAACGAATCTCCTATACGTATGCTTCATTACGTTACATTACTTTCTGTCAATGGAACTATATATTTTTACATTTTATGTTTAGATTTTCTATTTATTATCATATTTGGATTATTATCTATGATATGTACGGAAACTATAGTTGGAATTTATATTTATCATACAAGTATATTGTTTAAAATTATTAGGTAAGTAAATTATATACATTATATATATAAATAATCATATCCTTTTCCCATAATACTTATTATGTAACTAATATCAACAATAACTATATTTACAATATTTTTTACAATATGAATTAACTTTTATATGATTATAATTGATTTTAAGATCGCATCATTTTTATAAATTATAATACTATTTGAAATATTATATTTTCCTTTCTCTTTATATATTAATATATGGATTTATTTATATACATTACGTATCATATACATTATATACGTATATCATATACGTATCATATACATAAATATTAATATTCAAACAAATATTCTATACAAATAACAAATAATAAATAAATATTTTAAACAAATATTTTAAAAATCCATTCGATAAGTCTTAATTTAAAATTTCTCAAGCAATTTTTATTTTGGCATAAATTTTCATTTTGATTTAATTTTTCGTTAGATATTAATGAAATGATATTCTGTAATTGACCACAGATTTTCAGTAATAATTTATTACCAAAATGAAATTTTTCAGAATGAAAAAGTTGTTTGAAATTTTTCAGATTTACGATTTAAGCCTTGTCATTATTAAAATCTTAAGGATCGATTTTTGAAATTTCGAAATTTTAAATGTATATATACATTATATTGATAAATCTTCAAAATATATTTTTTAAATTTAAAAATTTTAACATCTAATATATAATAAAAAATTATATTTTTAATTTCGTTATGTTTTTTGCGATAACAACTTGTTTTTTAGAAAAAAAATTTTTATACATTACATATAAATTAATTTATCTACTTTTCGAAAAAAAAAAGAACTATATCATGATGTACAATTTTTAAGAAATCGTGTTTTAAAAGAATGTACCAATACTTTTTGATTAATCGTATAAATTTATACAATAAAATAATTTTAAACAATAAATTATAAAATTCGTTCATTAAGCAATATCTATCTACAAATCTTATATTTTTAGCCATCGAATACAAAAAATTATTGCGTATTTAAATATGTTTAATCTCTTATCGAATCAAATTGAGTCAAAACTCGCAGAGCTTTATTGTGTAGTGGATATTCATAATCAAGCTATCCAGTTGGTAAATTAAAATATGATAATATTATAAATTGATCTTGCTGATACTCATATTAATATTTTATTTTTTATTTTATTTTACAAATTTCATATGGCAATGAAAGGCTTTTCAATATCATAATAAAAAATTCAGGAAAACAGTTTATGATATCTGCTTTTCTAAGTATGATTTCAATGGCAATAAGTCTGCATCGAGTAAGTATTTTTTCTTTATTATGATAATGATAAACGAATTTGTAGATCAAAATTGTCATACCGGATGTTTTATTTCAATTTGTTCACACAAATAATCTCTTAAATCATATATTATTCAAAATATTTTATACTTGTGTTTAAAGAGAAATATCTTTTGGTAGCTCTTTCATTTGTCAAAGTGAAGATTTTCTATTTCTCTGATCTATATTTTTTTTAAATAAAGTTTTATATTATTATTTAATAATTCCAAATTTATTGCCCTAATTATGATTTTTGAATATCATGCAAGATTATTTACTATTTCAATATTTATTATCATGAACTAGTAGAAATTATTCTTCACATCTTATATTTTAAAAAACAGCTTAACATATGGATGTGATGTAATGATTTTTTTTATTCCTAAATAATATTGTTTTAAAAATATTAGAATTAATTTGGGAAACGTTTCTTAAACGATTCTTCATTCAATGATTGACTTTAAAAACTTTTTCATTCATGTAACTAAAAAAAAATTTAAATGTTATGAAATAACATTGATAAAATAATTATATCGATAAATTATACTATTCATGTTAATAACTTACTTCAATGAAAAATTATCCATAAAGTAAAGTTTTAACAATTATAAATGATTTTGAATGATAAATCAGTGTAATTGGGACAATGAATTCGTATTGGAATATTGAAGATTATAATCTTAGCAAAATATATACATAGCTTCATTTAAAAAAACAAAGATTATCATCAGATTTCAAAAATAATAATTTAAATATATTTGATATTTAATCATTAGATTTAATTTCTTGAAATATAAGTTTTATATACGTTATTTTTTATTTTTAATAATGCATAATTTAAAAAATAATAATGCGAATAGAAATTAAATTGAGACATTCCATATGTGCAAAGATTTTAAAATAATTTTGCATAAGATTTTTTTTAATATTTTTGAATTTATGAAACGTTGGACGCTTCAAATTTGTATATATTTGGATAAATACGTAAGAAATAAATATATCAAAAAATATAATCAATTTAAAGAAAAATATATCGTATTGAATATTATTTTTTTAAATATTTCGCAGTTAGTAAATGCGATTACAATTAAGAAGGATCAATTAGAAATTTTAATCTCTCTTATAATTTTTGTCAATCATTTGGTGATTATGTTTTTATGCAACCATACTGCTCAGATACTTATAAATAACAATGAAGAATTTTTTCATGAATTGTAAGTATGAATTTTTATTCATGCAATTAATTTTATTGAAACAATAGTAACAATAAAAAGAAAATTCATTGGATAGATATATATCTGTATGGTATTCCGTACCATTAAAAGTACAAAAGATTTTATTACTTATTATGATACGAAGCTCAATGGCATGTATATTTCATATCTGTGGTGTGTTCGTTCCATGCCACGCAGGATTTACAACGGTAATTTGTTTAATTACGAATATCATCATTATTTTAATTCAAAACTAATAAAATTGTTTCATTTCAGATGTTAAGTACCTCGTTTTCATATTTTACTTTGATGTATTCGATACAATAGAATCGATAGTATTGTGTAAAGTATATTAGTATTGAAATAAACAAATTATTACTCTTCATTTTTGTTCTTTATAAATCTTTAAATCTTTTGTATTTTTGTCGATTCTTCTTGTTAATATTTTCTCAATTTAATATTTATATATTTGTTATTGATTATTGTGATACTATTATGACTAATCTAAAATAATTATTATATCGCACAATTATTTTTTAATTGTGAGAGAAAATTTTATTTTGATCAAAATTGTTTTTACAAATGTTTATGGATAAATGTGAACTGCGAGTGATCGATTATTCATATAATGAATGCAATGTAAATAAAAAATAAACTTTTATCATATTTTAATCATTACGCTTCAATTTTTTTTTATTTATTTTTTATAATTTTAATTGTTTTTTCTCGAAAAAAAGCAAAAATATATTATATATACCATAATTTTTTCTAAGTTATAATAGTTTCATGATTTATACTATTATATATCATCTTTTTGCGTATTTAACTTACAACATTAAATTATTTTTTTCTTTAAATTAAATATTATTCGTATCGTTTGAAATTGAATTAAAATTAAAAAACTTATAAATAGAGTTAATTAGTTTAGTTTTTGAAGAAATTATATCTTAGATTCTTATTTTTCAAAAAAATGTGCGATATCTTTGAAAAGTGAATGCTAGATATCAAAAAAGTTTATATATGTCTAACAACATTTAAGTAATGAAGTAAAAATATTTTAAGTTTGTATTAAATAGAATGAGCTGACGAAACAGCGATATTGATTTATCTAATTGCGTTGCAGAAGAATATTGCAATATCGCTTGTAGCGGAATCCCTCAATGAATATGAATTTAGTGATACTTCTTTATACACAAAAAACTATTTCTGAATCTTAATAATATACAATCTATATGTTATGTAACTTCTTAATATTTAATAAGAACTATCTCGAATAAGTTTTAATAAATTCCAAAATATTGATATATAAATACTCTTTTATTTAAATCCATAAATAAATCATTGTATAAATGTTTTGTTTAAATCCATACCTGAGTATGACATTTAACTTGCTTAATTATTCATCGAAATGCATAAGAAATGCAAATAATATAAAATAGAATACATTTGTATATAATTTCAAATTAAGAAGATTGAATATATATTTCTACATCCAAATTTGTTTTCTCAATTGTACAAATAAATCACAAATAATTTTGAATTAATTTGAATTATACAGAAAAATCTTCACTTTTATCTGGTTGGAATTTTATGTTTTTTATTTCGATATAAGATTATTAAATAGAAAACAATATTTGAAATTCATTATCTATATTTTAATCGTATTATTATAATAATAATAAAATTATTATAATAATACAATTAAAATATTATTATATAATTTTATATCCATTAAAAAAAACTATAAGCAATGTATTTTTCTTTTTCACATTACTATTTATTATCACATGATTTTATATTGAATATTATAACATTATAATACACAATTTTATATCCGCTAAAAAACTATAAGCATTTTTCTTTTTTACATTATCATTTATCACATGATTTTATATTGAATATTATTGTTCATGTCCTAATGATGATAGGGAAATCATTAGGTACATATATAGATAAGCCAATTTTTTTTTCAAAATATATATAAGCTGGTGCTTATAATCGGTGCTGTATTTTCATAATTATAAATAGAAATATTATAAGTGCGGTACGAGAGCTAAATCTCCTATAGTGTTAGTAAATAATTGTATCCGGTATTCAGAATACCATATAGTCACAATAAGTGTTGTGACTCAATAAATGTAGACTCTCTTTTAGTGAGGGCTTTCAGAAATTTCTTTCAAGTTTAATTGGGATGTTTATCCTAGGGCATGATAATAACCAATAATATCACTGAATTCAATTGATGTTGCATAAAAATATCAAGATGATGATAATTAGGAATTAAATAGTATATATTTATTGTAGATATTTCTTAACTAGAATAATGTTGATTATCATTGAATCAGCTGTATCTTGAATATATCATTCTTGAGATCTATTTCTGTTTCAACAAAGTTGAAGTTGTGAAAAATATATAATTATTAAGTATCGACTTAATTTTCTTCAAAAACCCACTTAATTTTCTTCATTTAATTCATTTCTTAAGTAATATATTATCCTTTGTTTAAGTTTGATGAATGTCGATAATAGTATAATATTGATAATAATATAATAGTGGAAATAATAGTAGAAGAAGATTTTCATGCGAGAAACTTTAATCAGAGAAATTATAATTTATAAATAAACTGGTTATAAATTTTGGAACAAATAATGAATTATTTTTTTAATGTCGAAAAATTATAAGTAAATTTTTATTTTTAATTTTTGTAAATATCTAAATATCATGTAATATAACTATGGAATAGATTTGTTTTTTTAAAGGAGAAAAATTTTATTACTTTTAATTAGCAAATTAAATTTTAATCTATTATTCAAGGATTACTTTTTCATCTTACTATTTATAATAGTCTAATTTATGAGCAGATAAAATTTCTAAGTTCCCAATTTAAACAGAGATATAAGAGCAGTGGCCAAATCACGATTGCGCGCTTGATGTTTTGCGCTAGATTATCGTGGAAGTGATAATGATAGTCTTGATTTTCATGCACTGCGACTCCACAGTCACGAAAGCCCATCCTTTGAAACGGCCTATTACGATTGGAAATAACTATTGGTTACTCTTACTCTCTCTTAATTTGCGTTTTTTTTTAAAAATAATAATGATTGAAGATCCCAAACCAGGTCCGTAACAATCTTCTAAATCTCAGATCAGTTAGAAAAAAAAAATAGAATTTAGATCAAATAAAACGATACACATCGAAGTACTTTAACAGAAGTAATAATTAGAATTATTATAATTAACAATCAATTAACCATAAGCAGTTAAAAAACCAGTTAAGTAAAACCATTCATTCAATTAATACAAATATCATACAGTCCTATCATAATAAGTGGTTCTTCGAGATCATAAAAATATCAGTTTAGGCATTCCATTTGTACAATATTCAAAGTCATTTAGTTTAGACTTTAACAGAAGTAATAATCAAAATTTAATATTGATATTTTAATCGCATTAATACCATATTTTATATCCATTAATTCATATAAGCTTTACATTTTTCTTTTTCATATTGCTATTGCATGCTAATGACATTTCTATTCTTCGAATAAAATTATTTTAATAATCTAATCATAATAAAGAAAAATATATTCACTTTTACTAATTCGAAATCTTATAGAAATTTTGATTTGGATGTCGATAAATAGCTAGATAGAATATCATAGTATAATTTATCTATGGATTTAAATAAAACGTTTGTTACGTTTAACAAAAATTTATATGTAATGTCATATAACTCTTATATATATAATATCATATTCCGGAATTTGCTATAATTCGATATATAATTAATAATTTTCATTAAATAATATACACATATTGCATGTTACTAAAATATCAAAATATTGTATTATATTAAAATTCTTTATAACTTAACAATGATGGTATGTTGTTTCACAATAGATGTTTCCGAGATTATCAATTACAAATTCAAAGAATTCAAAAATTAAAATTTTTCTCTATATAATTCATTTTCATGTAATATATTGAAAAATTTTTATAGAATTTCAAAAAGTTTTTTTTCTAAAAAATTCTAAATTTTCTAAAAGATTAAAAAATTTCTTTCAACTATTTAGTGATTAGAAATGAATTTAAAAAAATTTTTTTTTAATATTTCTATTTTATATATGTTTGTTAGTTTATATCAAAAATTTCTTTTGGTTTTTTATGCGTTTGAATATTGAATAAGTAATTAAAAATTCTAAAAAACGATAAATACTTTATGCAATTAATTTATATTATATATTCAAGCTTATTAAGCTATTTTTAAAAAAACTTTATAAACTTTTTCCAAATTATTCTACAAATTTATTTGTTTCTTATTATAAATTTATTATTTATAAATTTATTATTTATATTCTCAATTAAATGTAAGGTACTTATTTTGTGATCAGTTTTAATAATAAAATATTATATATGTGTGTTTTCTATCATATATTCTTAATAAAATTATATTGGATTTTATTAAAATATTTCATGTTATATTATATAAATTACAATAGCATATAATTCAAAATCAAATTAAATAAAATTTATAAAAATTAATAATAAATTATAATATTAATAATAAATTATAAAAATTAATAATAAATTATAAAATTACTCGTTTAATAATTGTGTTTTATAACAATTATTTGAAATAATAATTATTATAAAACATAACGACAATATACAATTGCTATAACGATAATTAATTTAAGTTAATTAAATACTACGCAAATATTTCTCTTATATTACACTTCTCTTACCATTCGAACATACATCCTTTTTTATTTTTTTATTCATATCTCTCAATTCCTTCTCATTACACTGAATGAAATAACGATATGAAATAATCATAACTTAATAAAGTAACGATACAAATAAAATAGAAGTTCTCTTGTAGAATAATCAAAAAATACTATTCACCGTAACAAACTTTCATTCTTTCAATACTTGGAATGAAACAGGATAAAATAAAGAAAAGAATGAAGAAATATAAAGAATGACAACAAAGATTAATAATACAAACAAAAAACCTGAAAACTATAATTTTCTTGAAATCAATATCTATTATGGAAAATCTTCTTGCAGAAGATATACATAAAATCAATCGATTGTAATTTACTGCAATTGTTACATTATACTATTATTATTATAAAAAAATAACATTATGAAAATATAAATAGATAAAAGAAATAATAAATAATATATTAATCCGAGGTATAGTCGAATAATTCTTCGAATTTTATATGACAGTCGATATCTGACTAGAAAGATGGACATATTCGACAAACACTATTATAGCTATCGTACTGTGTTGAAAATTATAGGATTATGGCCATATAACAATTCAATCTATGTGTGGATTCAGAGATTATGGATATCGGCATTATTTCTTGGCAATATAATATTTCAGGTGATGAAAATTATAATTTTACTTTGCGTAATTCATTATATTTTTACTTAAGTGATTTATAAGATATTGCCTATATATTCCAGGATAAAAATATTCACTTTCTTGAAATAATAATATGCATTTATTGAATTTATATGAAATAACAATATATTAATACAATATATTATGGTTTTAAATTTGTAAATAATGTATATAGACATATATACACATATTAGCATAATAGGAATATATAAAAACGTATTTATATAATATTTAAAAATTATTACATTTTAAAGTATACAAATAATATATATACGACATAATTTTATTTTATTTAAAAATTAAAATAACAATTAATCTCCAAAAAAAACTGAATTCTAGAAGTCATCGATTATAGAATTGTACTTTATCAATATATAAATATACATATATTATTGAAAAAAAAACAGTTTTAAAATTTAATTTTATATTTTTTTAAATATTTTCACATATAGAAGAATCTTTTTTTATAATTTTTTTGTATCTAATTGAAAGTTAAGCAAAAAGAAAATGAAAAAATTTTATTCTAATTTTTATTTTTTATTCTTTTATATATGGTATTCACCTAGATTTTGTATACATATATATGAAAAGAACGTACTAAAATATTTATATTTTTATTTTTACTTCTATATTTTGCTATATTACTTTTATATTTTGCTATATTTTATTTATTTTTGACTATATTTTTATTTTACAATAAACTGTAATATTATACATATTTTAAAACATCGATTAAATAATAATAATGATAATTTCAAAACGCGATTGAAATACTATATAATTATTATATAATTTAATATTTTAAATGTATTCTAATTAACAAATTTTTAGATTGTGTTACTTTTAAGATCTAAAATTACGGTACGAAATTGTATTTTAATACTGTCTACAACTTGTCCACTTATAATAATTTCGTTACGATATATATGTTTTATATTATTTTTCCCTATGGTAAGTAAAAATTAAATTATTTTAAATTTTTTCATAGAAAAATATTTTATTTTACTTAACATTACTCTATTTCTTATTTTTTTTTGACATAGATAAAATATTTATTTCATCATATGCGTATGGAGGAAAATATAATACAAGATTCAATAGAAGCACAGATACGAATGAAATACATCGGTGATTCTCGTCATATGATCGAAATATTTTTATGTAAGAAATGTATTAATTTCATTGATAATAAATTCAATTTATAATATTATCATTGTTTGATTACAAGAATTTAAATATTGCAAAATATTTGTGTATTTATTATATATATTATATTTAATTTATTTATTTAATTATATTATTATTATTATTATATTATATTTTTATTATATATATCCTTCTTTTATATATATAATTATAATATGTGTAATCTTTACTTTTTAATAAAAATATCAGATATTCTTTTATTTTTACGAAGATGATTTTTTAATGATATTATTATATGAATATTTCAATTGAAAACATAATCTATATTATGGAATATAGTTTTTTTAAATTTTAGGGATGGCTTATGCAAATATTACATTGTATAGTATATTGGGATTGTATCTTATAATATTCATAATGCCTTTGAACGAATCTCCTATACGTATGCTTCATTACGTTACATTATTTTCTGTCAATGGAACCATATATTTTTATATTTTATGCTTAGATTTTTTATTTGTTATCATATTTGGATTTTTATCTATAATATGTACGGAAACGATAATTGGAATTTATATTTATCACACAGGCGTGTTGTTTAAAATTATTAGGTAAGTAAATTATATATATAAATAATCTCTCTCATAATACTTATTATATGACTAATATCAACAATAACTATATTTATAATATTTTTTACAGTATGAATTAATTTTCATATGATTATAATTAATTTCAAGATCGCATCATTTTTATAAATTTAGTACTATTTGAAATATTATATTTTCCTTTTTCTTTATATATTAATATATAGATTTATCTATATGCATTACGTAATATACATTATGTATTAATATTCAAACAAATATGTTCTAAAAATCGATTCGATAAGTCTTAATTTAAAATTCTTCAAGCAATTTTTGTTTTGGCATAAATTTTTATTTCGATTTTATTTTTCGTTAGGTATTAATGAAATGACGTTCTATAATTGGCCACGATTTTTCACTAATAATTCATCAATACAAAATAAAAATTTTCAGAAAGAAAAAAATTATTGGAAATGCTTCAGATTTACGATTTGTCACTTAAAATCTTAAGAATCGATTTTTGAAATTTCAGAAATTTTAAACGTATATATATATATTATATTGATAAATATATTTAAATATACGAAATATATTTTTTAAATTTTTATTTTTTAAATTTTTTAATATTTAATATATAATAAAAAAATTAAATTTTTAATTTCGTTATGTTCTTTGCGATCAAATTGCAGTTTTTATAAAAAAAATTTTTATACATTATATATAAATTAATTTATCTAGCATTTCGAAAAAAAAAAGAACTGAAGTCATGAAGTACAATTTTTAAGAAATCATGTTTTAAAAATTGTATCAATACTTCTTGATCAATTCTATAAATATATACAAAATAATTTTGAACAATAAATTATGAAATTCGTTCATTAAACAATATCTATCTTCAAATCTTATGTTTTTAGCCATCGAATACAAAAGATTATTACATATTTGACTATAATCGATCTCTCATCGAAGCAAATTGACTCGAAACTCGCAGAGCTTTATCGTGTAGTGGATATTCATAATCAAGCTATCCAGTTGGTAAATTAAAATATGATAATATTATAAGTTAATCTCACAGATACTCATATTAATATTTTATTTAATTTCAAATTAAATAAAATATATAAATATCAAATTTCATGGCAATGGAAGGCTTATCAATATTGTGATAAATAATTCAGGAAAACAGTTTATGATATCTACTCTTCTAAGTGTGATTTCAATGGCTATAAGTGTGCATCGAGTAAGTATCTTTTCTTTATTACATGATAATGATAGATGAATTCGTAGATATTAGAATTATCAGTTATACCGGATGTTTTATTTCAATTTTTTCACACAAATCTTTTAAATCATGTATTTTTTCAAAATAATATTTTATAACTTGTGTTTAAAAAGAAATATCTTTTGGTAGCTCTTTTATTTGTTAAAGTGAAGATTTTATTTCTCTGATCTATATTTTTTTAAAATAATGTTATATATTATTATTAATAATTCCAACTTTATTGTCTTAATTATGATTTTTGAATATCAAGATTATTTAATACTTCAATTATTAATTATTCAATTATTTAATACTTATTTATTATCATAAATTATCATAACTAGTAGAAATTATTCTTTATATCTTTTATTTTTTAAAGAATAACCTTGTACATCGATGCAATGATTTGTTTTTTCTTCCTAAATGATATTCTATTCTTTTAAAAGTATCATAATTAATTTGGGAAACATTTTTTTAAGTGATTCTTCATATAATGATTGATTCTTCTCGAAAAACTTTTTCATTCATGTAACTCTAAAGAAAAATTTAAATGCTATGGAATAACTTTGATAAAATATTTACACAGATAAATCATAAATATTCATCATGTTAATAACTTACTTTAATAAAGAATATCTTGCAACTATCCATAAAACAAAATTTTAACAATTATAAGAGATTTTTAATGATTTTCAAAGATCAACATAATTGCTCTCATGAATTGGAATACATTTCAATCTTGACAAAATACATATAATTTTATTTTAAAAAACCAAGATTATCGTCAGATTTCTAAAAAAATTTTAACAGTTATTATAAGATGATTTCTTGAAAAATATGTTTTATATAAATGTTTTTTTAAGTGATGCATAATTCAAAAGATAATTATGTGAATGGAAATTAAATTTTCAAAATCGTGCAATAATCTTACATAAGATTTTTTTTAATTTTTTTGAATTTATAAAACATATGAAACAAGATGCTTCAAATTTATATATATATTGAATATATATTGAATAATAATGAATAAATATACCAATAAACGTAATTAATGTAAAAATTAATATATTATATTAAATATACTTATTTTTTTTAAATATTTCACAGCTAGTAAATGCGATTACAATTAAGAAGGATCAATTAGAAATTTTAATTTCTCTTATAATTTTTACCAATCAATTAGTGTTTATATTTTTATGCAACCATACTGCTCAGATACTTATAAACAACAGTGAAGAATTTTTTTATGAATTGTAAGTCTGAATTTTTATTCATGCAATTAATTACAATAACAATAAAAAAAATATCATTCATTGAATAGATATATATCTGTATGGTATTTTGTACCATTAAAGATACAAAAGATTTTATTATTGATTATGATACGAAGCTCAACAGCATGTATGTTTCACATCTTTGGTGTGTTCGTTTCATGCCACGCAGGATTTACAACGGTAATTTGTTTAATTACGAATATAATTATCATTTTAATTCAAAATTAATAAAAATTGTTTCATTTCAGATGTTAAGTACTTCGTTTTCATATTTTACTTTGATGTACTCAATACAATAGAATCGATAGTATCATGTTAAATATATTAGTATCGAAATAAATAATTATTATTATATATTATTATATATTTCATTCTTGTTCTTTATTTTATCGATTCTTCTTGTTAATATTTTCTCAATTAAATATTCTATATAGAATTTCTTGAATTGCTAATATTTTTATTATTTGTAATTGACTATTATGATTAATCTAAAATAATTACTATATCGCACATTTATTTGTTAGTTATAAGAGAAAATAACCGTTTCCTTTTTTATATTTATATCCTTGAATATTTATATTAAATCCATTTCATTACACTAAATCCATATCATAGCACTTAATTAATTCTAACATAACAATGATAGAATAGAAATCTTAATATTCAAAAACAAATACGAAATAAATATGATAATAGTAAGAAAAAAATTATTAGAATATAAATGATAAAGATTCAGTTTTTTTTTTAATTCCGTTGATATATTCTCTCATTCTTTTTCGATTCCTATAATATATTTGCATTCAATAATATATTAATTAGTAATTTTTAAATAATATCAAGTTTTACATGAGTTTATTTTGAATCATTTCATTTTAAATTAATATTATCACAACAACATCATTTTAATATTAATTTCATTCTTTAACTATTTTTTATTAGCTTATTTTTTCATACATCGTTTAATTCGAAGAAAGAAATCAAAATTGTTCTTCTTGTTAAATATTTATAAATAAATGCTATGTGCAAGTGATCGAAATTTTTCGTATAATGAATGTAAAGATAATGAAAAAAAAAGATATTTTTATCATTGTTAATTATTGCGCTTCAATTTTTTTTGTTAATTTTTTATATTATAAATTTAGTCGTTTTTAAAAAAAAAGCAAAAATTCTGTATATCATTTGAATAGTCATATCATAATTTTTTCCAAATTAATTTTGGAAGAATTATTTTATCGAAGGAAATATTATAACGGAATTCTAAAATTGACTTTTGACTTGATAAGAATAATATATTAGCAAGATAGCAATCAATATATAAAAATTACTTTAGACAATAATTAATATAATTATTATAATGCATTACGCAAATATTTTACATCTTACCATTCAAGTAAAATACATTCCTTTTTATTGATCTCTTCTAATTTTTCCTTGTTACTCCTATTGGATGAAATAATGATATGAAGTATTCGTAACTGAATAAAACGATACAAGTAAGGAAGAAATTCTCTTTTAAAGTAATCGAAAGATACTATTCATCGTAACAAATTTTCATTCTCTTAATATTTAGAATAGAAGGAGAAAAAATAAAGAAAAGAATAAAGGAATATAAAAAACGACAATAAAGATTAATAATACAAACAAGAAACTTGAAAACTATAATTTTCTCGAAATCAATATCTATTATGGAAAAACTTTTTGCATGAAATTGATCGATTATAATTTATTGCTATTATAATACATTATATTGTTTCTATTATAGACAAATGATAGTAGCAAAATACAAAAGTGAAAAATAATTGCGTAAATAATATATCAAACAAAGATATAGTTGCTTGATTCTTCGAGTTCTATACGACAGTTGACATTTGATTAGGAAAATGGATATATTTGACAAACAGTATCATAGCTATCGTACTGTAATGAAAATTGTAGGATTATGGCCCTACAATAATTCGATTTATATATGGATTCAAAGATTATTGTTATTGACATTCTTTCTTGGTAATGTAATATTTCAGGTAATAAAAATTTCTTTGTGGAATTTCATTGTATTTTTACTTAGATAATTATAGGATTATAAAATGATTATTACAGCATATTAATGTTCTCTTCCGTAAATTAATAATATGCATTTATTGTATTTATATGAAATAATAATATATTAAAATTTTAATTTTATGATTAATATACATTAATATGATACGAATGTAAAATGAATGAAACAGATTAAAGATAAGATGAATATAAAATGAAACAGATTTTGCACATTATTTAAAAATTATTATACTTTGGATTATAGAATCCAAATTAATATATATTATATATAGATATAATTTTATTTCACTTAAAAATTAAATTTTAAAAATAGTGAATATTGGAAATTGTCGATTGTAAAATTTTTCTATTTATATATATACATATTTATATGTATATAAAAATATATATATATATTTCGGTTTTTAACAATTTTAAAAAAAAAAAACAAAAAAGAAACTTAAGCAATAAAATTTAATTTTATATTTTTCACATATTTTTATATATAAAATAATTTTGTTTCATAATTTTGTATTCAATTGTAGGACGGTTTTACTTTAAAAAGTTTTATTTTAGAGAATTAAATTTAAAAATTTAATTTGAAAAATTAATTAATTTAATTTTTTGAATTTAATTTTTTGAAAAAAAACTTGAAGCACAATAAATTTTTTTCTTTTTCATTTGTTTATACATGTTATTCGATTAGTTTTTATATAGGTAAATAAAAAGAACATATTAAAATTAATATCTATGAAATTTTTATTTTCATATTTATATTTTTTGCTTTTACTTGTGACTTTATTTTTGTATTTTTGAAATAATGTCTGTAACATTATACATATTTTAAAATGCTGATTAAATGATGGTAATGTATTTAAAAACGCGATTAAAATATTATATCATCATTGAATTCTATTATATTTTAAAAAATTGAATTCTATTATATTTTATTATTATATTATAATTTTATACATTTATTAATTATTATATTAATTATTATATTAATTATTATATTATATATTATTATTATATTCTATAATTATTCTATATTATATTCTATAATTATTTTATTCTATAATTAATAATTTTTTAAGCATTATTCTCGTCAATAAATAGAACACATTTTTAGATCGTGTCACTTTTAAAATCCGAAATTACGTTACGAAATTGTATTTTAATATTATCTATCACTTGTCCATTTATAATAGTTTCGTTACGATACGTATGTTTTATAGTATTTTTTCCTACGGTGAGTAGAAATTAAAATTATATTAAACTTTTTCATAAAAAATTATTTCTTATATTGTATTTTACCATAGATAAAACTTTTATTTCATCATATGCGTGTGGAGGAAAATATAGTACAAGATTTAATAGAAATACAAATACGAACGAAATATATCAACGATTCCTGCCATATAATCGATATTTTTTTCTGTAAGAATTTTTTTAATAATTAATCTATAACATTTTCATTTTAATAATTTACAAATATTCACATATAATATTTGTAATTCTTGTACTCATTATTTCGTATTAAAAATACTAAGATTTTTTCTTTTTTTACAGCAATACAAAAGTTGGTTTTTCATTATAATATTATATTAATTACTTGATTTAAATTAATTTCAATAATAATAATTTCAATTAAATAATTGAATCTGAATAATTGTGTTTTTTTTAATTTTAGGGGTGGCTTGTACAAATATTACATTGAGCAGTATATCGTTATTGTATTTCATAACATTGAATTTCATAATGCCTTTGAATGAATTTCGTATCATTCATTATATTACATTATTTTCTGTCAATCGAACCATGTATTTTAATATTTTATGCTTGGATTTTATATTTGTTGTAATATTTGCATTATTATCCGTAATATGTACGGAATCAATAATCGGACTTTATAGTTATCATATAAGTGTGTTGTTTAAAATTATTAAGTGAGTAATGTTATCATATCCGTCTTGCATGATATTTATTATATAATAAATATTAACAATAAGTGTATTTCAAATTTCTTTCAAAATAAATATCAAATTAATATTAAATTATAATTAGCAAGATTGCATAGTCTTCGTAAATTTAATACTAATTAAAATATTATATTTCTTTCTTATTCTTTATATAAAATATTAATATTCAGGATATGTTAATATTTATATACATTATATGTATATATTTATATCCACTAATATAAGCAACTTTTTTTGCATAAAATTTCATTTCAGTTTTATTATTCGTTAAATATTAACGAAATATGTTAATCGATTTTTCAACGATTTTTAACAATTCATCAACAAAATTTTCACGAAGAAAAAGTTGCTTGAAACTTTTCACATATCACCATTTAAGCTTTGTCACTATTGAAATCTTATCGATCGATTTTAATAATTTCAAAATTTTTAACATGTATATATATATAAATCTGGCATTAATCTACAAAATGGTATTAATCTATAAATTTTTTTTTAAATTTTTACTCATTTATAAAGATTTAACAACATATATTTGAAAAATTAAAAGAAATATCTTTTACTATTTTTTTCATGATTTTGAGGAATTCAGAAACTTTTTCAAAACTTTTTGTTATATATTATATATAATAGATTAATTCATTTAACTTTTCAAAAAGAAACTCATTAAACACAATTTTTAAAAAAATTATTGTATTTTAAATAGTGCACTAATTTTTTCAACAAATCGTAAAACATGAACAAAATAAATTTAAATATATTATATAATTCTTACTTAAGCGATGTTTATTTACGAATGTCTCATATTTTTAGCCATCGAATACAAAAGATTATTACGTACTTGACTATAGTTAATCTCTCGTCGAAGCAAATTGAAACGAAACTCGCGGAGCTCTATCGCGTGGTGGATATGCATAACCAAGCTATCGAGTTAGTAAATTAAAATATGATTATATTATAAATTAATTCCAACAAATATTTATTAATATTTTATTTGGAAATTTCATATGGCAATAAAAGACTTATCGATGTCATGATAAATAATTCAGGAAAACAATTTATGATATCTGCTCTTCTACTCGTGATTTCGACGGCTATAAATCTGCATCGAGTAAGTATGTTTTCATCGTTATACGATAATAATAAACAAATTCGAAGTTATTGAAATTCTCGAACATATTTTGAATGTCTTATTTTAATCTGTTCACACAATTATTTTTTGAATTATTCAAAATGATGGTTTATACGACAAACTTGCGTTTGAAAGAAGAGGAGACTTTTTCTCAAACTGATCTGTGCCTTTTTTTTTTAAATAAAATTACATGTTTCCGTTTAGCGAAGACTGTCTATTCTGAAATGAATTCATTATTCTAATTATAGTTTTTGAATGTCATTCAAGATTATTAATCAAAATTATCATTAATTATAAAAATTGTTGCTCATTCTGTATTCGAAGATACAGCCTTGCACATTTATGCAATGATTTATTCTTTTTCTAAATAAAAAGTTTCTTCAAATTTTCTTTTTCTTCAAAAAATATCATAATTAATTTGAGAGACATTTCTTACGCGACTTTTCGTATCATGAAAAAATTTGTTCGTTTATGTAATTTTAAAAAAAAAAAATTCAAATGCTATGATGCTAATTAAATATTTGTTTTTAATAAAATACTTAATTACATCGATAAATCTATTATTCATTATACTAATGAAGAAAATGTTCTAAAATCATACAAAACAAAATTTAAACAATTATATATAATCTTGGGTATCAATAATAACATAATTGACTAATTTCGTAATCTTAAATATATATAGTTTCATATAAAAAAAAAAAATTATCGTCAGATTTCAAGAACAAATTTAAATATGTATTTGATTATAAAACGACCTTTTGAAGTGCAAATTTTGTATGTAACATTTTTTTTTTAAATAAAATAATTGTGCCAATAGAAATTAAAATAAAACATCGTGTACAGACAATTTTGTATAAGATTTTTGTGAATTTTTTAAAATTTTGAAAAAATATACTAAAAGAGATGCATTTATAATTTATACAAAAATGTATCAATAAATCAATTTAAAAATAAATGTATTTTATTGAGTATATTTATTTTCTATTATTTTACAGCTGGTAAATGCGATTATAATTAAGAAGGATCAATTAGAAATTTCAATCTCTTTTATCTTTTTTGTCAATCAATTGATAATTATGTTTTTATGTAACCACAGCGGCCAGATACTTATAGACAACAGTCAAAAATTATTTAATGAATTGTAAGTTTGAATTTTTTATTCATTTGAAATTAATTGCATTAATGATAAAAACAAAATCACTTTTCATTGCACAGATACATTTCTATATGGTATTTTGTACCGTTAAAAGTACAAAAGATTTTATTACTGATTATGATACGAAGCTCGACGAGATGTATGTTTCACATCTTGGATATATTCACTCCATGCTATGCAGGATTTTCGAAGGTAATTTATTTAAATAAATATACGATCATCATTAAAAACTAATAAAGTTGCTGCATTTCAGATGTTAAGTACATCGTTTTCATATTTTACCTTGATATATTCGATGCAATAGAATCGATAGTATCACATTAGATCTATTAGTATTGAAATAAACAATTATTCTATATTTCAACATGATATTTGTCCTTTATTTTCTTTACTCTTTTTATCAATATTTCTTCCAGTTACGTAACTATTTTCTATTGTTAATAATTTATATTAATTGTTATTAACCATTTCGATATCGTTATAATTATTAATCTTAGAATAATATTTATTTCTTAATTTTAGGAGAATGTTAAATCAATTTTATCAATTTTCATAGCATTTTTCACAAATTTTCATACATAACATAATATAATATTCTTTTATAAATTATGTTTCTATCTAAACAGCAATTTCGCTTTAGAAAATTAAATTTGAAACTTTTACCTAAAAAAAACATTCAAATTTATTTTTTTCGAAAAAAAAATTTCAAACGAAAAAATTTTATTATTTTATTTTTTATTTTTTTCTTTTTTTAATCTGCTTATATTATATTATATTATATTATATTTATATTATATTATATTTATATTATATTACATTATATTATATTATATGCTATTTAATTAGATTTTGTATGTTTACATATAAAAGAATATATTGAAATCAATATCTACAAAATTTTTATCTTTATATTTATAATTTTTAATTTTTATCTTTATATTTTTTCTTTATATTTTATATTTCTCACTTCTACTTGCGATTTCATTTTTATTTTATTATAACATTATACATACAAATGATGATAATGATAAAAGCACGATTAAAATATTAGATTATCGTTAAAGAAATTAAAAATTTTTTAAGTATTATTCTAGTCAACAAATGGAATATATTTTTAGATCGTATCACTTTTAAGATCTGAAATTACGTTACGAAACTGTATTTTCATATTGTTCACAATCTGTCCACTTATGATAGTTTTGTTACGATATATAAGTTTTTTAATATTTTTCCCTATGGTAAGTAAAAATTAAATTTTTTTTAATTTTTTCATGAAAAAATATATTTATTTATTATTTTATTTAACATAGATGAAATATTTATTTCATCTATATGCACGGAGGAAAATATAGTACAAGATTCAATAGAAAAACGAATATGAAGAAAATGCATCAACGATTCCTATCATATGATTGAAATACTTTTACATAAGAAATATGTAAATTTCATTGATGATATCAACATAATATTATCATTATCATTGTAAGAACTTATATATTCCAAAATATTTTTATAATATCATTTTATTTAAGTTTTTATTATTCTTATATTATATCTCTATTATATATTCTTCTTATGTTTATAATTATATTTGTAAATCTTTCTCGTTATTTTTTCACAAAAATATCAGATTTACTTTCATTTTTACAACAAGAACAGTTTTTCAATGATAATATTATATAAATATTTTAGTTTGAACATAAACTATATTATTGAATAGTTTTTCTAAATTTTAGAAGTACCTTATGCAACTATTGCATTCTACAGTATGTTGATATTATATCTTATAACGTCGGAGTTCATAATGTCTTTGAATGAATCTTCTATAAGTATCTTTCATTACGTTACATTATTTTCTGTCAATCGATCTATATATTTTTATATTTTGTGCTTGGATTTTTTATTTGTTGTGATATTTGAATTATTATCTCTAATATGTACGGAATCAATAATCGGACTTTGTAATTATCATATAAGCATGTTGTTTAAAATTATTAGGTAAATAAAGTTATTATATTCATCTTGTCTGCGTGTACTTATTATGTAATAAATATTAATTATTATTTATAATTTTCTTTTTACAATATGAATTAACATTCATAAGATTATAATTGATTTCAAGATTGCATAATCTTCGTAAATTTAATATTATTTAAAATATTTTTCCTTATTCCTTATATAGAATATTAATATATACATTGTCCTAATATACATTAAATAATGTGTATTAAGTATTAATATACAAACAAATATGTTCGAGAAATCGACTCGACTTGATTTATAATTATGAGATGACTTCGAGCAACATGTGTTTTGGCATAAATTTTTATTTCGATTTTATTATTCGTTAAATATTAACTAAATAATGTTTGATTGGCCACAGTTTTTCAATAATAATTCATTACCAAAATGAAAATTTATTAATTAGAAGGAAAAAATTATTTGAAATCCTTAGGTATTATAGGTATTATCATTTAATGTCACTATTAAAATTTTAACAATCGATTTTAGAAATTTAAAAATTTTAAACATTTATATATATAAATATATACTGACAAATCTATAGAATATATTTTTAAAATTTTTATTAAACATCTAATATATAGTAATATATAGTAAAAAGAAATTTTTTAAGTATCTTTTATTATTTTGCGATTCTAATAACAAATTGTAGTTTTTATAAAAAATTTTGTATATATTATACAGTAAATTAATTCATCTAATTTTTCCTAAAGAAAAAGGAACTTAAATCATTAAATACAATTTTTAAGAAGTTATTGTGTTTTTAAAGAATCCACTAATTTTTTATCAACCATAGAATATAAATAAAATAAATTTAAATAATATATTATAAAATTCTTACTTAAGCGATATTTATTTACAAATGTATATGTCATATTTTTAATCATCGAATACAAAAGATTATTAAGTATTTGATTAGAATCTGTCATCGAAGCAAATTAACTCAAAGCTCACTAAGCTCTATGGCGTGGTGGATATGTATAACTAAACTATCAAGTTGGTAAATTAAAATGTGATTATATCATAAATTGATTTTATAGATATTCAATATATTAATATTTTATTTGCAAATTTTATATGATAATGGAAGACTTATCAATATCATGATAAATAATTCAAAACAGTCTAGTCTTATAATGTCTACTCTTCTATTCGTGATTTCGATGGCTATAAATCTGCATTGAGTAAGTATCTTTTTTTCGGTACACAATAATGATAAACGAATTCGAAATTATCGAAATTCTCAATTAATATATCGGATGTCCTATTTCAATCTGTCCATACAATTATTTCTTGAATTATAGATTATTCAAAACGATGATTTATACGATAAATTTGGATTTAAAAAAAATGTTGACAGAGGCTTTTCTTTAGGTGATCTATGCCTTTTTCTTAAAATAAAATTATGTCTCTATTTAACGAGGATCATCCACTTTGAAATTAATTCATTGCGCTAATTATGGTATTTGAATGTCATTTAAAATTATTCATTACTATTCTATATTTATTATTATTAATTAATAGAAATTGTTCCTTATATTCTATATTCAAAAGAATAGTTTTGCATATTTAAATAAAAATTTATACTGTTCCTAAATAAAATAGTTTCAATCTCTTAAAAATATCATAATTAATTTTCGAGACATTACTTATGTGATCATCATATATATCTTCATTGATATTATACATTGATTCGTACACATTGATTCGTTCAAAAATTTCTTTGTTTATATAACTCTAAAAAAAATTCAAATGCTATGGAATAATAACTTTAAATATTTACATCGATGAATTATTATTATTGAATTATATTATGTATTATTCATCATATTAATAATTTATTTCAATTAAAATCTTCTAGCCATAAACAAAGCAAAAATTTCAACAATCATATGCGATCTAAAATGACATTCAAAGCTCAAATATTGTTCAACAGTATAATTATTGAATTCGCATTGGAATAAATTACAATCCTAGCTAAATACATATAGTTTCATTTACAAGATAAAGATAATCATCAGATTTCAAAAATATTTTAAATATATTTGCTATAATCATTATAAGATGATCTCTTATAATATAAAATATATAAAAGTGTATAATATAAAGGATAATATAAGTATAATAAAGTACATTTATAAAATATAACTTTCATATGCAATATTTTTTTTTAAATAATGCATCATTTAGAATATAATTACGCGAATAAAATTTATAATACAATAAGACTTCGAATTTTTCTAAATTTCGTGAAATATACTAAAAGATACTTCTAATTTATAATAAATAAATGTATCAATTTAAAAATAAATTATTGATTTAAAAATAAATTATTGAGTATACTTATTTTTTATTGTTTCACATTAAATAAATGCGATTATAATTAAGAAGGATCAATTAGAAATTTTTATTTCTTTTATCCCTTTTGTTAATCAATTGATGTTTATGTTTTTATGTAACCATAATAGTCAAATATTTATAGACAGCAGTGAAGAATTATTTAATGAATTGTAAGTTTGAATTTTTATTTATTAAATTAATTATCACCAATGTTAAAAAAAAATGTCACTATTCTTTGGAAGCTCAACGGCATATATGTTTCACATCTTTGATGTGTTCATTGCATGCCATGCAGGAATTTCGAAGATAATTTGTTTAAATACATACAAGATCATCATTTTAATCCAAGTTAATAAAAATTGTTGTATTTCAGATGTTAAATAATTCGTTTTCATATTTTACTTGATATACTTAATATACTCGATACAATAGAATCGATGATATCGATGTTAGACGTATTATTAGTATTGAAATAAATAATTATTATTATTCTATATTTTATTTTCATATTTGTTTTTTATTTATTCTCTTTGTCAATATTTGCTCACTTAAATATTCTATAACTATTTTCTTGAATTGCTAATTAATTTATATCATTTGTTATCGATCATTTCGATACAATTATTATTATATAATCATTTCGAGTATAAATAATCTGGAGTACTTATTATTCTGCAAATTTATTTTTTTTAAATTATTGATTTCGTTATGTATTTATTTTTTAATTCTAAAAAATAATAATCATTTCATTTTTGATATCCTTTTCACACTATTGAGAAAAAATATATATGAGAAAAGATGAATATAAAAAAAAAATAACAAACACCAATAGCTTATAAATTATGTGCAAGAAAGATATGTATGGATCGATACATGAGTAATTACGATTTTTTAAAGGAAAATATTATTTATATGAGTATTTGCATTGCAATTTTCTTCTACAAATTCCGCACAATTATGTAGGATTTTAAGAGAAAATATTTTTTCTGGTGCGTAATAAAATATCAATTAATTTTAGATTTTTTTTTTAATTTTATACATGTACAAATGGAAAAATACGTGATCAATCGCTCGAAAATTAAAGACTTATCTTTTTCTGTACGTAGAAATTCTTATTTCATTATTTCTTCTTTCCTCAAATATGGTGACGAACTTTTCTTTTTGAGATCTATATCAATAAATATACTTATCAAAGTCTAAACTGAATGAATATTGCCCAAATGTGCTGCTCGAATTGATATTATTCGGAGAACTACTTTGAGTGAACGAATGATAGTTTGCGGTTGATTGATTACTATAATGATTCTAACAATATTCTGATGCGAACTCTATCGTTTTTGAATTCTATCTGATCTATATTCTATTTCTATTCTAATTGATTTGATCTGAGAGATCGTTATGGACCTTGATTTTTTTCTCAAAGCATCACTTTTCATGAAAATGCAAACTAAAAAGGAATTAGAAAGACAAATGACGCGTTAAAGAGCGGTTTCGAGGGATGGATCCTCGTAGAGTCATGTCGCAGTGCGTGATAATCCACGCAAGCGTGACTTATGAAGTGGCCATTATGCTATCTCTGTTTAAATTGAGAATCTGAAAGAAGTTGGAAAACTGTAATCGCTCATAAATTATTAAAAATTTTTGAATTATTGAAAAATATATATCCAAGCTATCTGATTGCTTCACAAGTCTTAGATTTGTCCTTAAAAACATCTTAACTTTAAAATCAAAATTTAAAACTATTCTTCGCATTTATATAACATCAAATTTTTATAAATATAATTAAAAAATAAGAAATAAATTATAGAAAAAATAGATATTTGCTTTCTTCATTAAATATAATAATTTATAGTTTTTATACTTTATATGTAAATTTCTATATATTTAAATTTTGCACAAACATCTGCATTTAGTTAAGATAGAATATATATATTTAATATATATTGAAATTTTTATTAATCTTAAAATTTTGAAGACTTTTTTTTTGAATATTTTCATCAATTGAGACAATATATAATTGTCATATTCAATATATTTTTTATCTTAATTTTAAAAAATTTAATTCTTTGCGAATTAATATTTTTAAGTATTGAAATTGAAATTATTATATAATCAATACCGTCATATAAATTATGTTGTGATATGTACTTTATATTTCATATTTATTAATATTATAATAATTATATTTAAATAAAATTCAGTTTCTATTAATAAATTAATTTATTGAAATTAATATTATTGAAATAATTATTTCATTATACATCTTTTATAATTATTTTTAGTTTAATAAATTATGTTTTGTTACAACGTAATAGTGAAAAAGGAATATATCAATTTTGTTATTTTTACAAATATCTCTTAATTTGTTTAATTACAAAAAAATTATTGAAATTGTTATCATCTTGTTAAGATTATCTTCATTTTTAATTTCTTTAATTATAATAAAAATAAATATTAAAATTTAATAATATTAATATTGATTATAAATAAATATAAATATTAATATTCAATAATCGAAGCTAATATTTTTTTTTTTAAGTTTAAAATAATCTTTAATTGAAAAATTCTTCTTCTGTAAAAATCTCATTAAGTATTTTATAAAAAAAAATATTTTGTAAATATTATAATTTTAATTTTAATTTCTATTGTTAAAAAATATACAAAACGAAAATAATAACAATATTTTATCAATTCTCAGTATAAAATGGCACACATATGTATAATATGTGTATAATATCCAAAGATATGAGAAAAAAAATCTAGGAAATGAAATTACACTTCAGTTTTGTTATTGTTCTAATTGTTCACAAATCGGCCGATAATTCGGTCGAATGGCTTGAAAACCAGAGCGACAACGAATTTCTGTTTGGATATATATATATAAGGAAGTATAAAAAATATATAATTATAAAATGTGATGTATCTTTGAAGAGTAGATTACACAAAACAATATAATAAAAATAATTAATATATATTTATGTATGATAAGAGAGCTAAAGACAAATAAGCACTTTGATTAGATAATAGTAGAGAATAAAAGAATTGGATACGTAGCAATACAGTATCATAATATCATTTACGTAGCACAATTTCTATGAAAAATAATTGTATATTAAAAGTAAAAAAGTAAATGTATTAATATTATGACTTTCGTATCATAGTAATGGAGATATAATAATATCACTATGATATTATTTTAAAAAGCAAAAATTTTATTACTATTTATTATTATTATTATTATTATTTTTACGTACGTAGAACATTAAATTAAAGGAAATTTAAAATTAAAATCAGGAAATAATATCGCTTTTATGAGTGTAAAAATGCGTATTCTTTGGTTACAATGATGGTGTTATTTCACAATAAGTTGTTTCATAATAAATGTTTTTAAGATTATGAATTCCAAATTGTTTGAATCTAAAAATCAAAATTTTTCTCTGTATAATTTTTTTTCATATAATATTGAAAAATTTTTATAGAATTTCGAAAAATTCAGAAAATAAATTTTTTCATTTTAATGATTATATTTAATGATCAGAATTGAATTATTTTCAAATTTTGTTTATTATTTATTTAATATTTCTATAATATACATGTTTGATAGATTACATTTGAAATTTATAAACATTTTTTCAAATTATCTTATTTAAAATTTATTTGTTTTTTGTTAATTTATTTATGTATAATTTTTCTTATATCTATAAATTTATATCAATAATAAAATTGTATTAATCATTTGTTTGCAATTCATTTGATTTTATGATATTCATTTTGTGGCCAATCTTCAATTCTAATATTATAAAAATATATATATCTTTTCTATCATATATATTTCTGATAAAATTGTATTGGATTTTATATCCTATATATCTTATATATTTCACGTTACATTATTTTAATATAATAAATTACATTAACGTATTTTCATTTAATTTAATGTAATTTCATTTAAAATTAAATTAAAAATAATAAAATTGCTAAATTCAAGTGTTTGAAATGATAATTATTTAAATAATATAAATATAGCATTCAATATATAAAAATTATTTTAGACAATAATTAATATAACTGCTATAATATATAACTGATATAACACATTAATATCTCTCACATAAAATCACTCATATATTATCATTCAAGTCAAACGCATCCTTTTTTATTGTTATATTCTAATTTCTCTTTATTATGTTCTCTTTGTCCAGTTAAACGAAATAACAATATAAAGTATTCATAACTGAATAAAATAACGATATAAGTAAGAAAGAAGTTCTCTTGTAGGATAACTAGAAGATACTATTCATCGTCACAAACTTCCTTTTCTCAACACTTAGAACAGAAGAGAGAAAAATAAAAAAAAAGACTAAAGGAAAATAAAGATATATAATAAAACAAACAAGAAACTTGAAAACTATAATTTTTCTCGAAATCAATATCATATTATAGGAAACTTTATGCTATGAAATTGTGAATAAAATCGATCAATACTAATTTACCAATTATTATATATCATACTGTTATTACTATAGACAAATGACATTATAAAAGTACAGGAAAGAAAAATAATAATTGTATAAATAATATATCAAGCCGAGGTATAGTCGAATAATTCTTCGAATTTTATATGACAGTCGATATCTGACTAGAAAGATGGACGTATTCGACGAACAGTATAATAACTATCGTACTGCGTTGAAAATTATAGGATTATGGCCATATAATAACTCAATTTATGTTTGGATTCAGAGATTATTATTATTGACATTGTTTCTTGGCAATATAATATTTCAGGTGACGAAAATTATAATTTTTCATTATATTATTATTTAAATGGTTTATAAATAGAATGTATTAATGTTCTTTTTTTTAAATTAATAATTAATACGTTTTTATTCTATTTACATAAAGTAATAATATATGGATATTTTACGATTTTATGATTAATATACAGATATATTTATATATACACATTTTATTTTGTTTAAAAATTAATTTTAGAAGTCATCGATTATAGAATTTTCCAATAAAACTTATCAATATATATATCGATTTTTAACAAAAATAAAAAAAATCTAAAAATTAAAATTTAATTTTATATTTTTCGAAAATTTTCATATATAACATAATCATCTTTTATAAATTATTTCTATCTCAAAGGACAATTTCGCTTTAGAAAATTAAAATTTAAATTTGAAATTTTTACTTAAAAATCTTTCAAATCTATTTTTTTCGAAAAAAAGGTTCAAACGAAAAAATTTTATTATATTTTTTTCTTTTTTAGTGTGCTCATATATGCTATTTGATTAGATTTTTTATGCATATATAAAAGAACATTCTAAAATCAATATCAACAAAATTTTTATTTTCATATTTACTTTTCTCATTTCTATTTGCGATTTTATTTTTGTTTTATTGTAACATTATACATACAAATGATAATGATAAAAGCACGATTAAAATATTAGATTATCGTTAAAAAAATTAAAAATTTTTTAAGCATTATTCTAGTCAACAAATGGAACATATTTTTAGATCGTGTCATTTTTAAGATTCGAAATTACGTTACGAAACTGTATTTTCATATTGTCTACAATCTGTCCACTTATGATAGTTTCCTTACGATATATAAGTTTTATAGTATTTTTCCCTATGGTAAGTAAAAATTAAATTATTTAAAACTTTTTCATGAAAAAATATATTTACTTTTTATTTTATTTGACATAGATAAAATATTTATTTCATCATATACGTATGGAGAAAAATATAGTACAAGATTCAATAGAAACACAAATACGAACAAAATGCATCAACAATTCCAGTCATATGATCAACATTTTTCTCTGTAAGAAATATGTAATTTCTTTGGCGATATTAATCTGCATTACATTATCATTTAAATATTTATATATATTTGTATATATTCATTAATAATATATTATATTTATTATTTTTATTTTATTATATATGTAAAATCTTTATATATATAATTATAATATTTACATGTGATTTTATAACAAAATAAGAGAAAACGTGAAATAATTATTGAATGATTTTTCTAAATTTTAGGGATAACTTATGCAACTATTGCATTCTGCAGTATATTCTTATTGTGTCCTATAACGTTAGATTTTATAATGTCTTTGAACGAATCTCGTACACGCATCGTTCATTATATTACAATGTATTCTGGCAAAAGAATCATGTATGTTGATATTCTATGCTTGAATTATATGCTTCTTGCGATATTAGTAATATTATCTGCAACATGTACCGAATCGATACTTGGACTTTATAATTATCACACAAGCATATTGTTTAAAATTATAGGGTGAGTAAAATTGTTGTATTCATCTTGTGATACTTGTAATAAATATTAACAATTACTGTTTTTACAATATGAATTAAGATTATAATTAACAAGATCGCATAACATTCGTAAATTTAATATTATTTAAAATGTTATATTTTCCTCATTCCTTATATATAATATTAATATACAAAATGTATTATACTTTAGGTAATATATATTAATATATTAAATGTATAATATAATATATATATATCCTAGAAATCGACTCGATAAATCTTGATTGGGAACTCAAATGATTTTAAGCAATTTCTTTATTGCAAATTTTTATATCAATTTTATTATTTTTATTATAATTAAATATTAATTAAATGCTCTCTGATTAGTCACAATTTTTCGCTAATAATTCATTAACAAAGCCAAAATGAAAATTTTCATAAAGAAAAAAGTTGCTGAAATCCTTTATGTATTATCATTTAAGGCTTATCACTATTAAAATCATATTGATCGATTTTTGAGATTTCGATATTTTTAACATGTATATACATAAATATTGACATAAAATGATAAAATTTTTATTTATTTATAAAGATTTAATAACATATATTTAAACATTTTTTAAAACATTCTTTACTTTTTCTTTACAATTTCGAGAAATTCAAAAACTTCTTCAAAAATTTTTGTTATATATTATAAAAAACTAAATTAATTCATTTAACTTTAAAAAAAACTCATGAAATATAATTTTTTAAAAATATATATATTTTTATATTTATAATAATATATAATAAATATATTTTTATAATTTTAAAAAAATTATTATTGAAATTAAAATAAACATTTTAAAGAGTACACTAATTTTTTCAACAAATTTTTTTGACTATAGAACACGAACAAAATAAATTTAAATAATTTTATATATATATATAAAATATTCAAATTATATATATATATATATATATATATATATATATATATATATATAAAATATTCAAATTATATATATATATATATATATATATATATAATAATTATAACAATATATATAATAATTCTTATTTAAGCAATGTTTATTTACTAATGTCTCATATTTTTAGCCATCGAATACAAAAGATTATTACGTATTTAACTATGTTTAATCTCTCGTCGAAGCAAATTGAAACAAAACTCGCGGAGCTTTATCGCGTGGTGGATATGCATAACCAAGCTATCGAGTTAGTAAATTAGAATATGATTATATTATAAATTGATTTCAATAGATAATTATTAATATTTTATATGCAAATTTCATATGGCAATAAAAGACTTATCGATGTTATAATAAATAATTCAGAAAAACAGTTTATGATGTCTACTCTTCTAAGTGTGATTTCAATGGCTATAAGTCTGCATCGAGTAAGTATCTTTTTTTCGTTACACGATAATGATAATGAATTCAAAATTTTCGGTTAATATATCGAATATCTTATTTTAATCTATCAGCACAATTATTTCATTGAATTATACACTATTCGAAAGAATAATTTATATAAACTTGTATTCGAAAGGAGATAATGGTGGTGATTTTTTCCGTTCTGATCAGTGCTTTTCTTACATAAAATTGTATATTTCTATTTATTGAAGATCGTTTATTCATGACGAATTTATTGATCTAGTTATGATTTTTGAAAATCATTGACTCATTCATTATTATTCGACATTTATTATTATTAATTAATAGAAATTTATTCTTATGTTCTATATTTTATTAAAGAACAACTTTACACATCGGTACAATGATTTATTCTGTTCTTAAATGACAGTTCTGTATTCTCAGAAGTATCACAATTAATTTGAAAGACATTTCTTTCGAATTTTTATATACATTGATTTCCAAAAATTTTTTCGTTTATGTAACTCTAAAAAAAATCCAAATGCTATGGAATAACTTTGACAAAATATTTACATCGATAAATCGTACTATTCATCATATTAATAATTTATTTCAATAAAAATTTTCTAACCATAAACAAATTAAAATTTAAACAATTATATGTGATCTTCAGTGACTTTCAATGACTAACATAATTAGATAATTTATTTTTCTAATTCGTATATTTAAAATATATGACAATCGTGGTTAAATACCTAGTTAAATTAGTTTCAGAAATATTTGAAACATATTTGATAGTCATAAAATGATCTCTTGAAATACAAATTTTTTTATATGCAATATTTTTTTTTAAATAATGTATAATTTAGAAGATAATTGTGTGAATAGAAATTAAAATAAATCATGTATAGGTAATCTTGCATAAAACATTCTTAAATTTTTGTGAATTTTGTAAAACATATACTGTAAAAGACGCTACAAATTTATAAAAATAAATAATTAATAAATAAATGTAATATAATATCAATAAATATAATTAACTTAAATGAATATATCTTATTAAATATATTTATTTTTTTTTAAATATTAAACAGCTAAATATGATTATAGCTAAGAAGGATCATAATCAATTAGAAATTTTCATTCCTCTTATAATTTTTATCAATCATTTGATAATGATGTTTTTATGTAACCATAATGGTCAGATACTTATAGAGAACAGTGAAGAATTATTTAATGAATTGTAAGTTCAAATTTTTATTCATTAATATAATTAGCAATAATGTTAAAAGAGAATGTCACTATTCTTTGGACAGATATATTTCTGTATGGTATTTTGTGCCATTAAAGGTACAAAAAATTTTATTATTAATCATGATACGAAGCTCTATGACATGTATGTTACACATCTTTGATGTATTCATTGCATGCCATGCAGGATTTTCGAAGGTAATTTGTTTAAATACATACATGATCATCATTTTAATCCAAGTTAATAAAAATTGTTGTATTTCAGATGTTAAGTACATCGTTTTCATATTTTACCTTGATATACTCGATGCAATAGAATCGATGATATCGATGTTAGACGTATTAGTATTGAAATAAATAATTATTATTATTCTATATTTTATTTTCATATTTGTTTTTTATTTTGTTTATTCTCCTTGTCAATATTTGCTCAGTTAAATATTCTATAATTATTTTCTTAATTTATATCATTTGTTATTGATTATTTCAATATCATTATAAATAATCTAGAGTAATTATTATTCCGTAAGTTAATTTCTTAATTTTAAAAGAAAGTTTCATTTTTGATATAATTCTTTCCATAGCATTCATAGGAAATAAGAAACACTGATAGTTTATAAATTATATGCAACAAGAATACATATCAATCGACATGATTAATTACGATTTTTCAAAGGAAAATATTTATTTGAGTATTTGCATTGCAATTTTCTTACAAATTCCGCACAACTATAATTAAGATTTAGAAGAAAATATTTCCTAGTGCATAATAAAATGTCAATTAATTTTAGATTTTTCTTTTAATTTTACACATGTGCAAATGGAGAAATACGTGATCAATAAATCCTTTAATAATTAAAAATTTATGTTTTTAAAAACTTTAAAAACTTATGTTTTTTCTTATACGAACAAATTCTTATTTCATTACAATTCTTATTTCTTCTTTCCTCAAATATGATGATGAATTGTTCTTTTTGAGATCTATATCAATAAATATATTTGTCAAAGTCTAAATGAATATTGCCCAAATGTGTTGCCCGAATTAATGCTATTATTCGAAGAACCACTTTGAGTGAACAAATGATAGTTTGCATTGATTATTATAATGATTTTAATTATACTCTGATGCGTTTCTGAATTCTATCTGATCTGAAAGACCGTTGCAAATCTTGATTTTTCTTTCAATCATCACTTTTCTTGAAAATGCAAGCTAAGAAAAAATTAGAAGAACAAATGATCGCGTTGGAGGGCGATTTCGAGGGATGGATCCTCGCAGAGTCGCATCATAGATCGTGGGGATCAGGACTTATAAGCCATAATCCATCAGAAGATATTAGATGCGCAAGCGCGATTAATGAAATGACCATTGCTGCTATCTTTATTTTTTATTGAAGATCTGAAAGGAGTTACAGAACTGTAGTCGTAAATTATTGTTAGACGATAATAATGGAAGAAAGTTTTCATGCGAGCAATTTCTCCAAATAAATTGATTAGTAATCGAGGATGCTTGAAAATAATAAGATTCTAATATATTTATAAATATATATAATAAATAAAAAACTCTTATAAGTTATTATCAAGATTTATTTTTTGTTAATGGAGATTGCTAATTCTGTTAATATAAATTATTTGAATAATTCATATATTACATCTTATATATATTTTATATTATAATTTATTATATATTATATATATATATATATATATATATATATATATATATATATATATATATATATATTGTAATGATAATATTTTATATAATATATAATATATTTTGTAATGTAGATTGACAGTGACATTAGTTCTAATCTAAAACATTCTGAGATTTGGTAAATATACATTTGTTAATCATTCATTAAGTAATTTTAGTTAATTTTCCAAATTTAGAGATTGTATATGTATATATTATATAAACCTTTAATGTATAATAAAAATTGTTTTACTTATATGTGGATCAAAATACAAATTTATTTAAATTTCTATTTTAAAATAATAGTAAAAATTAGAAAAATTTTCCATAAACTGATATAAGTAAAATTATGCAACTCGTGTTCCTTTTCAGAAGAAAATATATATATATATATATATATAATAATATATACTTGTAAAAGAACTGTCATACCTCTAAAAAATTTCTTGAGTGTCATTCAAATCTCATTATCAACACATTTGTGCATAATAAAAATAAAATATATATACATATGAATAAATAATAGTGTCTGATTCTTCTTAAAAAAAAATATGATAAAATAATTAAAAATAGGAGCCAATGGCTCTATTTTAGAAATAGAAAGGGAAGTGGTTAATTTAACTTAAATGGCTGAAGGCGAAAACAATCCTGTTCTAAGAAATACGATATATCTATATGTAATACTATACAATTTCTGTAACATTTTTTGCTTTGTACAATTAAAGAACAGCCGGAATATAATTCTAGATCAAATCAGCATTCAATATATTTTTTATTCCTTTTAATATGAATTTTTAATATATTATTAACAAAATTCGAAATAATTTCATTTATCATAATATTCATATCATATGATGAATTTATAATCTTGAAAATTAATCTAATAAATTTATATTTTTGAAAATTATTCTTGTATTCTTTTAAAATTGAAAATCCAATGCTTCAAAATTTTCCAAATCTTTATTAATCCATCTCTCCTGCTAACCTTCTTCTTCAAAGATTCAAATCATGAATAATATGAATAATAATATAATAATATAATAACATAAATTCTTAATCAATTCACAAACTTGTAATAAATATATTTAGAAATTTGTAACAATTTTTTTCATGTTTTTATGTCAATTTTCCATATTCTTCATTCATTTCTATTCAATATTTCTTATTATCTAACAATTTAAATAAATATTATAAAATAAAATAAAAAATAAATAGATAAAAATCAATTTAATATAATTATATCTTACTATGTTATATTATATTATATACTAAAGTTATATTATATTACTCTTCTAATATACAATATTTCCTTTTCTTCGATCTTTATCGCTTTCAAAACTTCACCTCATAGATGAATGTATACTCACAAATTCTAAAATGATTTAAAATATATTTATTACAAGAAATATTTTAAAATTCTAATGTAATATCAATTATCATCAAATACAAGGTATTCTCTTATAATTAATAATCACATCTTTTATTATATCATGTAACTACATTTCGTTAACATTAATTGATGTTTCATTATTATTATTACTTAAAGTAATCATAAATAATATTTACAAAATTTATGTGAATCATTTTTATATTTATTATAAAATCAACATATAGATTTAAATAAATAGCTAATATCTAAAAACTAATATCTTTTATTTCATTGATTAAATACTTTCAACATCATTGATAGGAACAACAAGAAAAATTACTTATTTATTTCATTATTAAATTTAATGAAAATAGAATTCATGAGAATATGATTTATTTATAAATGTTATATATATAAGTGTTTCTCGTTTTATAAATTTATCAAACAGCTTGAATTTTATTTTCAACAATTCCAACATTTTTAAGAGTTTAGCAGCAATTTACAGCTTCCATTTAATATTTTCTTTGTATTTTTAGTAGTAATCGAAATGCAGATGTAACAGCGATAATCTTCACAAGTTACGCTTGCGCACCAAATGCCCTGCGACGAATCACCATGGAAACTATTGCAAGGGATTTAACCCTCATGCGCTACGACTTTGCCCATCCTTTGAAACCGCCCTCCAACGCGATTATTGATTCTTCTAATCTCCTGTTAGTTTGTTAAAAATAATGATTGAAGAAAAAACTAAGTCTTCTAAATTAGATGAAATTTAGCAACGATGCAATTCACATCAATCAATTCTATCATTTAGAATCAAATCAATATTGCAGTCAATTATCAATAAGTTAAAATAAATAGTTAAAGTAAACTACCATTTGTTCATTTCAAGTTCATAATAAAAATAATTATACAGTTTTATAACTGTGGATCTTTCGAATAATACTATCAGTTCAGGCACTTCATTTGTATTTTTTAAGAATATGGATTATTATGAATTACATAATATTCATTTTATAATATTTTTAATTCAAAATATAATTTTATAATATATATATGTTATTAATATATAATTATTATTTTATATAATTCTTTATATAATACATTTTATATTAATATTATTGATAATTAATTATATTTTTAATCACTTATAGTTTGTTAAATTATATTGAATTATTATATTGAATTTCATCAAAATATTTTGTACATACCTTACGTTATATTATTCTACGTACAATACAATTGCGAATAATTTCGTGAAAAATTAAATTAAAAGTAATAAAATTATTCGTTAATAATTATCTTCTGCAAATAATAATTTGAAATAATAATTTTTATCAGTACAATATTTAATATGTAAAAAATACTTAAGATAATTACTTTAATTATTATAAATTAATAATTAGTATAACTATTATATTACCATTGTTTTTTAAAAAAAATCAAACTTTTTTATCGATCTTTTCCAATTTCTCTTTATCACTTATGTCGAACAAAGTAACAACATTAATATATTCCTATAAATAATAAAGAATCGGAATATCCTGTTCATCATAACAAATCTTTTTTTCCTCGAAATCTGAAAAAAAGAAGAAATAAATAAATAAAACAATAAAGAAAAATTAACAACAAAAGTTAGTACAAATAAAAAACTTGAAAAATTTAATTTACACAAAATCAATATCTACTATGAAGGAACGAACCATCTTTGTGTAGACATAAAATCGATCGATTGTAATTTACCGCAATCACTGTACATTTTATTGTTACTATAGAAAAATGATATGAAAATGAAAGAGGGAAAAATGATTGCGTAAATAATATATTAAGCTGAAGTATAGTTGAGTTCTTATACAAATTTTTTGAATTTAATAAGAAAGATCGATAAATAGTATCATATTTATTGTAAATAATGAAAATTATTGGATTATGATTGTACAATGATTCAGTCTATGTGTGAATTCAGAGATTATGATTATTGACATTCATTCTTCCTGATGTTATATTTCAGTTGACAAAAATTATGATTTTTCTCTGTTTAATTCCATTGTACTCATATGGTTTTTCATTAATAATTCGTTAACGAAATTATAATGAAAATTTTCATTATAATTCAAAGAAAAATGTTTGAAATCATTTCAATAATCATCATTTAAATTTTATTATTATTAAATTTTAATCGATCTTAAACTTTTAAGATTTGGAAATTTATAACATATACATAAATCTATTATAATATAATATTTATAATACATACATAAATCTATAAAATATATTTTTTAAGTTTTTATTAAAAAATTGAAAAAAATATTTTTCATTATTTTCCCTGTGGAAAATATTATAAAAATTTATATTTTTTTTATATTACAATATTTTTTTCTTTTACATATTTATGTAGATTTAATTTTTCAAAAAAAAAATCAAGTCAATTTTAAAAAAATCCAATTTTATAAAAATTATCTTTTATTTAATTTTAAGTATTATGTTTTCGAAAGTATGAATTTTAACTATATTAACATTTTATAAACCTTAAATTGAAAGAAATCTAAATGATGAATATACAATTTTTTCTTAAGCAATCTTTATTTATAAATATGTCATATTTTTAGTTATCTAATACAAAAGATTATTATATATTTGACCATAGTCAATTTCTCATCGAAGCAAATTGACTCAAATTCACAGACCTGGTGGACTTGGTAGATATTCAAAATGCATAATATACAATTATATCTTATTTTTTTCTGGCCTTTGATTATTCAAGTTTCTATTTATTCAGATTATTTTTTCTCCTATCTATAAACTATATATAATCTCAATTTTTTGTATTTTATTCTCCTGTCAGCATCTAAGATAAATTAATACTCGATACAAATATATAATATATCAAAGCTTTACTATCACATTATATGTAAAAAAAAAGAAAATATAAATAACACTTAATAAAATAATATATTCTGTTAAATAATTCGATGAATTATTAAATTATTAATTATTAAATTAAAATATTAAAATTTATAAATATTTTATATATATATTGAAGTGTTATTAATTCTCAATACTTTTTAATCATTAATAAAAAAGTTAGGATTAATTAAATATTATATATTCATTTATTAATAAATATATTTGAATTTAATATCAGTATTAATGTTTAGTGCAGAAATCTTAAGAATATAATAAAATTGTTGTAAAAACTTGTAAGATTATCGATCACTTTTTTTCGATTCAATGAAAAATGATCAATGAAATTATATAGAATTATTATGCGACAAAAGTCAAGACCTCTGCATATCCGCTTTATCACAAAGAAATATTGATTTTCATTCTCTTTTGCTCTTTTAATGATACATTTATTCTCTTTTAGGAAATCAATATGTTCCTTATATTGATAATGCTCGTTTTCAAAGAATTTTAATCTTTTTAATTTTTTTATATTTTGAATTAATTGAATTATTGCAAAACATTATTGCAATTCTATTTCTATTCAAATTTAATTAAATGATGCTTAAAATTTCTTAAATCTCAAATTCGATCATACACCGATATTTATCTGATATTTTATTATTTTAATAATTTTATTTTAATATAAATAATCAATATAAAATCCGACCAATATAAAATATAAATATTTTATAAAACACTTTCTATAGATATTGAGTGCAAATATTATAAAATTCAATTTATGGTAACAACTTTTATATATTATAATTAAATTCATGCGTAAAAAAATTCAATCTCATAATTAAAGCAATATAATTATATACACAGACAAAAGATGAATTAATTATTATTAATTAGGCATATTTGTGAATATATTTATATATTATATATTACAATTATATGTATATGTTTAATATTTTTTTCTCTTAATCAAACTTTTATTCTAAAAGAAAATATAATCATTTCAAAACATGAGAAAAATATAATTATGTTATACTTCATATTTTCAGTTATCGTCTCAACTGTCAAAAAATCAATGAAACTAAAAAAAAGTTTGTATTTATATGTTATTGATTTCATACAAATTTTGAATTTCCTCATTATTTATCTGCATACTGGCTCATTCTGTATTTAAAATTTTTTTTAATATATTTTTAATAAATTTATTATATTTAATAAATTTATTATTGATAAATACTTAAGAAAATAGCACATATAAGAAAAATTTATCGTTAGTAAATTGCAACAAAATGTATTAATGCTTTGATTATTTTGCAATTTTATAGATATAAGTTGTTTAAAATGAAAGATAGTTGAAGGACTATTAAATTTCTAATTAATTGTAACTATAACTAGATCTTTTGAGAGAAAAATTGAAATAAAACTTTCATTAAAATTATTTGAAATCATGATTAATCCTTTGTAATTATATCTTTCTTATCGAATAATTGTACATTAAAATTCATTGTTAGTATCTTCGTGATCAATCCCATAAATCCATCCAAGTTGATTTAGTACGTGGTGTAGCAAGTAAGATTTTTCTAATAAATAAGTCGACGAACCATTTTAACTTGGAAAACTTCACTAAACTTGATTTATTGTACATATATTACTAATTCGATTTTTATAAAATTTTATAAATTAGTGAGATTCTAATTGTATTTAACCATTATAATATGTAAATATTTTTCTATACTAAATATTTCTAAGATATTTAAAGATGATTTCACGAGAATCTATTAATTTCAATTATTTATACGTTCTAACGACTACGTTCCATTAAGTCAAAATTATCAGAACTAAACTATCTCTTCCCTTTCAATTCTCTTTCTAAGAATCAAGAGTGGGGTTCGAGAGGGTGGAGTCACCCTCGAGAAATAACCAATCCGAAGTCACTTCCCTCCAATGCGCTTACGTGCGAGATGTTGTCTGGAAAGGGAATGTATGGGATCAATTATCGGTAGACTGTTGCCTAGCGACAAGTTTTCCCCTCTTGAGCGTTTGAAATTATCAGGATCCACAATTCTTTGGGCAATGATCTTATAATGACATGATGTTGGTTTATTATTATAATTAAAAAACTTTTCAATTTTCCAAGTGTTAATTTCTAAACTAATAAATTACAAAAATCCTATCTATCATTTGCAATATAAAACCATTCACTATTTGTCCTATCATTCGTAAAACCTAATCGCTCTCAAGTTGTTTCTCGAGTTTCTTAATTGATAATTTTATCTTTATCGATTAAATCTTTGAATCAAACTTGCAAAATCTATTATTAAAATTCATTTTGTCAATGTAAACTTCGAATTGGAACGAGTTAAAATTGAAACTTCAAAAAATTAAAGATGATTCGAGATTCCTCGAGCTTTTTAACTGATGCGTTTATAATATTAAAATAATGATTTATATTAAAATAAAACGATGCTTTCTGTCTCTTTTTTCTCAATATATTCATTTTCTGAACATGTTTTAAAAAAATGTATTTCGATATGATTGATATCGAATAGCAATTATGCAAATGTAAGATCATATCTTATATATTTGTGAATTAGGCGTCATTTTATTAAATATATTCTTACATATTATATTATTATTATTATTAATATATTATTTACATAACGTGCAATTCATATTGATAATAATAAAAAAATTACTGTAATTATCTCAGTAGCAGCTAGTAACATCTAATTTTTTTTTATTTTAAAGCTAAGGCTTCACTCTTATAATGATACAAGAAAGAACACTGAATTCTGTTAAACTCTTTATTAAAATCAAGATTGAAAATAAAAAATATTAAATAATGTATAATTCCAAAAATATGAATAATATCAAAATGAAATTTGGTACAAATATGTATCTTAGTACACTTACTTCGATCAAAAATTAATGAGATTAAAAAAATAACAAGATTGTAAATAATAATTATATTTTCAACAATTTGGAGATTAAGTGTTTTAAAGTGTAGCCATATAACTATGTTAATAATCAAAAAATATGAAAAAAATCATACTATAGAGATCAAATATTCAATTAATTATCTGTATAAAAATTTTTTCATTTTGAGAGTATTTATGAAAAGCAACTTTTTTCCGCTTTTGAGAGGTAAATATTTCATTCGTATCTTGTATTGCGCAATTATAATATAACCCATTATTGTGAAAAAATATATCTTACAAATTACAAATTCAATCGAATTTTAAGATTATTCTGCGCACAAATATCTATCAATCTTCCATCCATTGTTAACATTATCATGATCTAGGAATATTAAATTTTTAGCAACTGTTTCAGAAAATAGGTATTTGGTGTGATTTAAATGATATAATTATACATACCTTGAGAAATGAAAAAACTTTTTCCCGAAAAACATTAAGCGAATAGATCTCTTTATTGCTAATCAACTAAAACAACGATTGTTCCTAAAGAATTAATTAAACAATATCCACTCATCCTGGCTGCTTCTGATGAGTCGAATATTTATTTTTATTCATTAAACATGAACGATAAGTTTCGAAAATTAATTAACAAGATTTAAGGCCAGTTTAACAAAATTTAAAAATTTCTGCTATGCGCATATAGAAAAATCACTTCAACTGATTCCCTTTTCTAGGAATTCTATTCAGGAATTGAATTATGATATTAATTGATAAATTCGTATAGAATCACTCAGAGCACTATTAATGAGAAAGCACAAACATCAACATGTTTCGTGAAAACCATGTACTTCGAAATTATATGTAAGATTCTGCTTACAATGAACGTCGTCGATATCAAATTCGTCAACGAGATTCACAAACGAATTCTCAGCAATATTCGTGGCATCAGCTTCTGCTCTGTTTATCTCTAATTCCACTGCCGAGTTTTCATAACAAGTTTGAAGAATGGATCTTCTTCCGCGACAGTGAGTCAACGATGAATGAAAAACAAGATAAAGATTGAGTTACCTAAAATTTGCATTCAAGGGAAAGATTGTTCGTTTTTTTCAGATGAAAAATATTATCTATCTCCATCGACAATTTAGCGAACGTTTATTAATAAATAATATAGATAGATTTTACTAACAATATCCAGTCCTTGAAATCAGTTAGAGGAATCAGAACATTTTCTTAATATCTGCTGAGAGAAAGAAAATTAAAACACAGAAAAACTCAAAGTTCTTATAATCTTATAATTGGCATCTTTCAAATAATATATATGCAGGGCATATAAAGG